>NC_067129.1:4621665-4944526 GCF_021347895.1 Acanthochromis polyacanthus
TGTTTTTTGAGACAACAGTAAGATAAGATAAGACTATAACTTTATTGATCTTGAAAATTATATGTGTCAGGAGTGGGATTTGAACCCACGCCTCCATTTGGAGACCAGAAATCCCACCTCAGTGGAAGAAGTTTGTCCTTGAGTCTGGCGCCTTAGACCACTCGGCCATCCTGACACACTGCTGCAGCTTCCAAGGAGAAATAGTCAGCCATGGTGTTGACTGTTTATTTTGCTCCTGATGTTTCTTCTAGCATTTAAAGTCCACCATATGGACATATTAGCAAGGTGAAATACTTCAATTTTCAACAAAGATGGCCCTAAAAACACAACGACATGGTATGCAAAGTGTTACATGTCTTCAGTTTCTAGATGAGAATAAAAATAGTTCCATCTTCTCCTGAAATCACAAATTGTGGTTTTACCATCTATGTATCTGCAGGAATAAAAAACAGACACGTTAATCAAGGAGCATTAGAAGTACTGGAAGCATATTTTTCCAACTGCATCCATTCTTTACGCTCAGCTGACCACACGTTGCAACGATAAAAACAATAAAACAGCAACAACAATGAAACAAATGAAGCCATTACAAGACAGACAGGCATTCAGCCATGGGCCATGTTATATTTAATGTTTAATAAATATTCTAATTATTGTGCACCCCCTTCTGTATTAGAAATAGCACTTACATTGCCAGGAATACTAAGAATCTGGCATCTCTTCACAGTTGTCATCTTCATTAATAAATTAAAAGATCTTTTTTCTGAATAATGAGCTTTAAGAAGGAAAATGATGAGCAGCATTTCAGCTAAGCAACACAAATGTAAATGAGCTTTTTTTTAAAAAAAAAAAAATTAGCCTGCAGAGTGTTATTTATGTTAAAACATAAAAGAATCACTGGATTATTTAGCAAAAACAACACTGTAAACACGCTCTGTCTTTAATAAACCCACAGTGGGGAATAAGCCAGTGAAATACGACGAGTCCTCCTCATCCTGCAGACCGACTTCTGCACTCGTGTTAATGAGAGGCTGCTCGTGTGTGTGTGTGTGTACCTGCATTGGCTTTTTAAATATATTCTGTATGACTGTGCCGGCATTGGATGGGCTTGTGTGTACACCTCCGACTGACTTTTTTGGGTTTGTTCTGCCTGGAGTGGAATCTTTATTTAACAGAGTGTTTGGAGAGGCACTCCAAGAAAGATGAGAGAGAAACAAACATAGAGAGATAAAGAAATACTAGCAGCGAAAAAGAGGGGGAGTCGAGGAGACACATAAGAAGAGGGGAGCATAGCCGCCGTCTCTAATGAGAGCGAGTCGGGGAAAGACTCGGAGTGCTGCTCGGCAGGGGGGAGGCTGGCCGTGGGGAGACCGAACGTGTCGAACAACAGGGGTCCAGAGATAATTAGCTAACACTGGTGGCTGAATGAAACGGCCTCCCCTGTTACTCTCACTGAGAGACAAGCACAAGGGAAGTTATCATAACACATGTTTACTACTCTGGCTAGAGGCCTCGCGTGTGAAGACTACACAGGCACCATCAGGGGCAAACGCTAATTGTCATTTAGGCTAACGTTTACAGACATGAGTTCAAATCCCTGGTCGGCGTCTTTTACACGAGACACAACAGCAGGAGGACGAGCGGCAACGAGACCTTGGAGGAGGAGAGGCGACGAGGAGTTTCAGGGTAGATTAATAATAATCAGATAAGGTTGTGTTCACAGTGTGCGATAAAAGGATTTGACCTCCAGTGGGTGAAGCCATGCATGGCAATTCCACCACGTATGAGATCGGCGCAGGTGGAGGAGGAACAAAGCAGTTTTTGAAACATGTAGGCGCATTCAAACAAACACGCATGAAAACGCTGGCAAATATTAATATATTCATCTAATGCAGTTCTAAGAGGAATAAGAAAACATCCAAGACCTCAGAAAGAACTATTCTATAAACAGTTATTTTTAAGTGGCATGTAGGAGGGATTTTAGGGAGACACACAAATTGTTAGGTGAGCTTGCAGGAACTAGAGACAGGAATGCATCTTTTTTCTTTTTGTGTGTCATTTCATGGGTCTTTTTATCACTGCAAAGAAAACCTCAGATTCCCTCTGGGTTTATTGATTGAACCACTAACATCTCTTTTCTGTGTGTCAAAATTAGGCATTTAGAAATGTATCCATGCCTTAAAATGGCTTGTATTGTCACTAATGCATCCTTTAGAACACAGCAATATTCAAATGAAATTCAAAGAGGTCCGGTCAGAGAAAATGCATTCAAGCAAAAGTCCAGAACATCATATGGTCTGACTTGAATTAGTGTGATATATGTTGATGTAACCTAGCAGTTTTATTAGCATCTGCATGTAATCAATAACTGACCATCAAATCAAATAAATTCAGAACGGTTCAAAACATTTTGACAACATTTATTCATAAATAACTTTTGATATAGCTGTACATCTTAAAATAAAGTGCAGAACTTGAAAAAATAATGACTGAACAACCTGAGCCAACTTATATACATCTTTAACATTTTTTCCCCTATATTTCCTGTTGCTTAATGGGAGAACTGAGCTACAGCTTGCCCTGCCAGTATTCTCAAACACCGCTGGAGGTTCTCAATGGTGTGTCTGGAACGATATTTAGTTTTGATTATGTTCATAGTTGAGAAAGCTTCTTCCTCTCAGTGTTGCTTTATTTATTTTTCCTTTTTGTCTGTCCCTCGTCTCTCGGTTGTTTCCTGAACGCAGAGCTGTGATGTTTAGCGCCTGCAGTGCAGTGACTTCACTGACTGAGTAGCGTCACATGGGATGGCTGAACTTGTGCCTAATTGGTCCGTGTGCTTCCTGAGCCGATAAACCAATGCCGTAAACACTGGAAAAGCTGTGTCAGTAAAATAGAAGCGACCTGTCAAATTTAAAATCCTTTTAAAATTTACTGATTATAGGCCCAAGTCTGCATAAGACAGCATCTGGGTCTTGGTCTGGATCTGGACTGTGGTCTGCCAGTTAGTGACCACTAATATAGAATATGCTGACCTGCTATGTAAAGTAATCGCCTTTTTCTCCATGCACCCACTCCTCTGGCAACCGCTGCAGCTCAGCCACACCAGCTCACCTTTGACTCTGCTCAAACACTTTAAAAATACTCAATTCAGAGTTGCTAGTTGTAATATTGGAGAAGTTCAGTCATACTTGTTTGAAATGATGCAAAAAGCCTCAAACTGCAAGTTGACTGGACTGGATAATTAGGTTTGCTATGAAACCATTGATGGCTGAATCTGTGTTTTCGAGACTATCATTAGACAAGATGAGATAAAAACTTTGTTCATCCTGAAAGCAATTCTTGAAAAATGTGTGTCAAAAGTGGGATTTGAACCCACGCCTCCATTTGGAGACCAGAAGTCCCATCTTGCCTGATGGAGTTTATCCTTGAGTCTGGCACTTTAGATCACAGCAGTGCTGCAGAGCGAAGGTAGGAATCGTAAAAGAGAAAATAAAAAAACGTACACATGTTAAGAAAGTAAGAAAATCAAGCAAACCTTGTTTTCAACAAAGTAGGCCTTGAAAATGCATTGATGCAGTATGCAAAATGTGGCTGAAGTGGCTATTTATAGGAACTTCCTTCATCGCCTTATGTGTTCAGTCCCATCAAATCCCTCATTAGACTAACATCCAGGTATAATAGCTTTCCATACAATGCAGTTTAACAGGTACAAATTAAGAGAGATAATTCATATAGGCATAGAAACGTGCTCCCGGGACCGATTGCCCCCTTCCCTGCAAAATTACATTAGATTCAAACTGCAACCCGCTAAATGCTCTTGCTCAGGATTGTGGCCTCCAGAGGGGAGAACACAGTCCCTTTGAGCTGTGAAGAAACATGCAAGACCAGCAGATTTTGGCTGTGATCGTCCCGAATATAAGAGCGCTTTTTTTGTACTTTGAGTGGCAACAAATTATCTTCAACAACCAAAAGCAGCTTGTTTGTAATCTAGCTGTTCTTTTCTGTGGGAAGTAAATGAAGAAAAAGAATATAATTGCTTCACTAAACACATGGACAACTCGCAGAGAGGAGTGCATATTTCAATATCTTACATCCATCAAAGGGAGGATGATGATGTAGAGGATGCTGTTTTTAAAAAGAGAGGTTGAGCTCTGCCATTTACAGACCATAAAAGAAGTTATTTTCACGTCTTTCACTACAGCTCTGTGGATTATTTCTGACTGCAATGATGTGGACGTTTTGTTCACCTTTAGAAGCTTCAGAATGTCCGTGGGTGGGGTCACGGCGTTTCTTTTTTCTTTACAGTTTCTGTTGGATAATGAGCCGAGCGGTGTCAGGTGTGGAGCATAATTACGCCGCACCTGAGCAGAGGAGACAGCGAGGGAGACGGCATGTGGCGATGACGCCGGGGGCAAAGGTGCAGAGGGCTGGGGGGAAAATAAGAGCTTCCAGCAGCTTGTGATGTGTGCTGTGATGCCGAACCATGCTTAGCAGTGATTCCTGCTCCAGCTGACCGCTCGCTGATGAACAGGCTTGCATTTCCGATAGCCATTATAGTGAAAATTCCAGTGGAGTGTTCATAAAGTCATCTTTCCATCTGCGTCACTGTGAGCCCGACATAAAGACAGTAAGGAATTTAATCAAAATCAAATTAAAAATAGAGTCTCAAAGCGTGTTTAATTAGTGTTGCATAAATATGAAACATTAAAAATGAATGCCAAACGCTACATTTGACACTTCAAAGTAGGACGCAGCAGGTATTCAATAACTGTACAGTATGTAATAATAAGGCGTGTATTCATCACAGCCAGAGCTTATTTCTAAACAGCTATTTCAGCCGTACATTCGTCTGCACAGGAACCTGAATGTGAAATAATGAGAATCAGCAAGTTGTTATTTTACACGTCCTTATTTTAAAAGCTGACAAACAGGATTCCACACAGATACATGAAGAGAGCCGAGCAGAAATAGTCCTATTTTTTTTCAAAATAGAGACATGAACAACTGAGCAGATTTTAGATCAGACTTCTGAGAGCATCAAAATCCACAGGCTGCAATGCTAAAGGGGCTTAAACAGCCTATTCATGCTGCTGTCTGAAGAAACACCCACACAAGGACACACACATGCATCCATGTTGGCTTAACTGCATGTATGAGTGTCTAGAAATTATGTTCTGTGCAGTAATTTGCACGCTTAATGCTTGCTCTCTTATGTAGATACATAGGCCAATATATGAATCATGGCACTGTCTGTACTGCATGTTTTTACTGAAAGTGAAAAAGGACAGTTCAGTCTATCTTTAGATACATGCAACTACATGTTCAGATCTGAAGCAGCTACAGAAAACCAGGAGATTGATAGATTTTTTTTTCCAACAGGTAGAGAAGAAAATATTACTGTGGGAATATTATCTGCTGATTTTCAGTAACATATATTCAGTAAAATCATCTCCACTGCACAGCTGCCCATCACTGTTGCTGCTTTTTATCATTCTGAATGAATGAATGAATCAACAGGCAAACCCTGTTGTTGCTCGATGTCACAAAGACACTGAAAGAACAGTTTACGTGATTATAACTGAAGCACAGTGCAGCCTCGTGTACGTCAGGTCTGTCTGTAGTGTTGGTGTCACACTATCTGGGGGATACATGATTGTTGTTTGGTAAGAAATAGCTCCAGGACATGCAAAGCCCCTCATTTGTTTTTGTGTGATAATGAAACAAAGGGGAAGTTTAACATTAATTAAGGAGCTTTAAAAATTGCCGGTAGGCAGATTCTTTAAACTTTGGTCAACACCAGCCGAACAGTTTTCCCTCTTTTCCAGCCTTTAGCTAAGCTAATCGCCTGAAGGTTCTCGCTTCTTATTTATGACTTCTATCAGTCTGGCTCTCAGAAAGAAAACAAATAAGCATATTTCCCCCCAATTCTGATCTGTTTTTAAGAGCAATTATGTGATTAATTTAACAATTTCTGGCTTTGGTAGCATCAGAAAGGCCCACATGTACATCCCCAGAGCCCTTGAGATGACTGCAGATGAACAGTTCTTAAAAGGAACCATTTATAACGTTCATACATATTCTGCAATCAAAAACCAAGCAGTGAGAATATTTTTGAAAGACCTTTGATAGAAATCCACAGAACCCAACATTTTTCTTCATTCCTGCTGCCACTTTAATATTCAGTGCATTTTTGTTTTACTGCACTTAAGACTAAACTGGGAGTCTCTCATCCTGCATACCACAGCAGGTAATCATACTGTCTTGTCCTCCCTTTACATTCTCTGTTCTCTTAAATAGCAGTAAGATAAAATGGACTAAGAGCTGATATCCATCAGGGGATGGGACCTACAGTGACTTTACTAGACACTGTGGGATCATTAGGGCCTTTAGACTTGATGGGATATTGTGTTTTTATGAGCTCTGTGCAGTAATCCATTAATAGGTCTGACACGCCATTAGGCTTTATTGATGTCCAATGCGTGGGCTCACATGAAAACACCATTATTTGTCATGATCAAAGTTTAACGCTGACACGCAGTGATTTAATGACGCCACAGGCTGCCGGGACCCCTGTCTTTAACCTTCAAGGACATCCAGGTTGATGAGATGAAGTTGTACAGTTAAAGTGATTCAGCTTTGTTTTAAGTTATATCTTTCAGCTATTTCCATACTACTTTTTTCTACAGTCTTTTAGTGTTTTTCCAGCACGACACTGAAAGGAAAATATCGATTCTTTTGGATGGACGTGGATAAATTATGCTGCTCTCTTAAACGCCACAAAGCAGCACATTCTTCCTGCTGCCTCAAGTATTGTCCCTGCTTTGAGAAACACTTTTCCTCAGGTTTCTCATTGCTGAAGCCTCATTTATTAGAGGAGGGTACATCTCTTATTTGTTTAGCGTTTTTTCTAATGCTGAGTTAATACATTTCTCACCGCTGTGCAGCATTCCAGCCGAACAACTTGCTTGTGCAGATTTTCTTGGCTGCCCTCTGGGGAAATCGAATATGTATTTGCCATTCTCTTAGGATTTTAAAAGGGCGTAGCAGCATTAATAATTCCTAAAAACATAAAAGAGGAAATGTGGCTTTTTTGATGTGTCGTAAGTACTTCTGCCAGATAAGCATTTGTATGAGTTTCGAAGTGGGTTTGCTCACTGGAAGAGGTTGAAGAAAGGTGATTGGTTCAGAGACAAGAGGAAAAGTAGGAGAAGTATTTCTCCTTAAGCACAGTCTCATTTGTTGGACATTGATCCACTCAAGACTTTGCACTAATTTAGAGGAAGCGCAGTTCAGTAGATATTCCAGGAACAGCTGAGTTTTTGTATGCCTTCTTTCACTTAATAATTCTGATGTGTCAAACGCAGATAAAAACTCATCATTTTGAGCTATAAGTCAACAACTGATGGGAGAAAACTGCAACGCAACATTTGGTAGAAGCCATTGCAATGCTTGGTTTGTTTATTTCAGTTTAAATAAATGTAATAAAAGTGGGATTTAGTCTGATGTGTGAGGTTACACAACTGTTTAACGCATTTTTGAACCCGTTTTGGTATTTTCTTTCTTGTAACGGTGCTAAAATGATGTGCCCTTGGCAGCAAGGACGAATAAAATAGTTTTCCCTCATTTCATCTCAGTCACTCATGAATGACAGGTCATATTTTGCATATATCACCCACTCAGATGAATAAATCACGTATACTCAGGCAATATGTCTTTCTTATATGATTTTTTTCTCCTTATATTGTTCCTGATCTAATCTATTTTATCGCATAAAAACATAATCACAAGGAGGAAACCTGGTATCAATCACCTGTCTGCAGTCATGCCAGGTTGCTAAGGGCATCCAAATGACACCGAGGCATGCTGGGACTTGTATGCTCCGTGGCTGCTCTGTGTGGTTAAGCCCCGTTGGTCAGGGTTAACTTCCAGACACCCCGATGATGAATGACAGTTATCTGTTTTTACGGCTTCATATGGATCCATCAGCTTCCTCCTGAGAGTCCTCCTCAGCATCACTCTCCCCTTCGGAGGAGATTTTCCAGGTCACCAAGCCAAGGTGAGAAACAAAACAATGCACATGAGTGCTCACACGTAACGGAGGAGACACACACTCGTAGGCCTTCAGACGACCCCCCCCCCCCGCGCTTTTCCAGTGGACATATGGAAATGTCAGCACCTCCCAAGAGATGTTTGCTAATGTCAGGACATGTGGCTGGCGTGGACCTGGGCCACACGAACACTCTGTCCAGCTGTGGCAGGGACCGCCGGCCAACCCTGTCCCCCCCAACCGGTGTACCCCCCTCCGCCTTCACCCCCAGGAGGGAAACTAATTGTGAGTGTTATTGATTGCCACAGCAGATCTGCGCTGTCCAGCGGGTAAATAAGATGGATGGAGTTGTCAGGTTGTCATCAGGCAAGGTTTTTTGACAGCATGCCTCAGGGCGTGTACAACACAGTCCAGGTTAACTGAGGCATACACTGAGCAGTGAGGCGGTGCAGTGCTGCAGCTTTGACTTTGGACAGAAATGCAGGGAGTGAGACGTGTCCTATTTCACGAGACAGCTCGCACTAATAATTCACAAATTGTCATTCAGACACACCGCTATCCATTCTGAAGGGCGATCGTGTTTTAGAGAGTTGGTTTAAGCTGCAATAGCAAGATTTGCTCTGTTTGCTTAGGTAGTAGTTTATTAAAGTTCATTTATTGGCATAGTTTTAATGCATCTGTGATATTTCTGCTATAGTACAGTGCAGGTGAATAGAATTTAAAACATAATACCCAAAGCATTGGAAAATGATTTATCTTTCCTGAAACTGTGCATCTGTTGCTTTGGAGTTTACTTCACTGCAGTGATTTGAGAGCACTCTTATCTGTACATTCCGAATGTAAATGAATCATCAATATGTCACAAAAACTAATTTGTTTAATTATGTTGAGAGACAGTGTTGATTAGTGTGAAGGAATTTCTTCAGTCAGATTGCAGGGAAATGTACTTCACAAAAAGACTTAAACTTAGGGTTTCATATGTAACACTTTGGAGTGTTTGCAACATATTTGGAGCAACTGTACACATCAATGTAAAAATAGGAAATGGCACTTACTGCTGTAATACACAAGAACTTACTCCTGCAAAGATGCAATTGCCCTTCCACTGAAAGCAATATAAAGCTGCCATGTGTGTCTTTTTTGGTAACAGCTTGTTAGCTCAGTAGCTTAGTGCAGCTTAGTATTATTAAAATAGAATTTCCACTTTGACCTTCACTTTCCCTATTGTTGTCCTCTGTCTAGATTTTTTTGTTGTTGTTGTTGTTTTTGGGGAGGCAAAATGAAATATGGATTTAAATGCAAACATTTAATCTGCATCTTCCAAAAAATTGTAAAAACTTTAATTTTTGAAGTCTTCACTAACTTTCAATGGAAAATAACATACAAGGGAACCCTAAGAACGTCAGTGTAAACATCCTTTAACCTGTAAGAAACCTGCATACTTCCTATGTTTTTTGTGCCCTTAGTGAATTCTGAATAGTGACTAATAAAATGTATGAAGTTAAGGCATTTCAGTGTCCGTCTGCACTTAATTTCAATAATTTGGCTTTAATTTCTTAACATTCTCACACAATGTAAAATCACATTCATACACTCGTAAATGTTTTGAGATATTTGCACACTATAAATATTAGTTTCTCATTTATATGAATGCACGTGCTCAGGAAACGTAATTTTTCATGCCAGGGTGCAACTATGAATGCAATAATCTTTCACTCTTATCAAACAAATAAAGTAGTGAGGAGATAATCCACCTGCTGGAAAAAGCTTAAGGTAGTACTGTGTAGGTTGAAGAATTTCTGCTGGACCCCAGTGTTGTTACATGGATATATTAAAGGTACAACTCACCACCTGAAAGAATGTAATTGCCTGAAATTATGCACTTCAGACTTTAAATCCTCAACCACTAGCGTCCAAATCAGAACATGCATTAGAGATCATGCTTTAACAGAATAATGTTGCTTATTTTGCATCTGCGTTGGCCTTTTAGCACCAGGTTTAGGATTCATAAGACCCCTCCGAAGGCAAAGAGAGAGCTGAATATGAAGCAGGACCGTCAGTATTCCTGCGCCTTCTCTCCACTCAGCAGACTTTCCATTGTGTGCAAAGTAAACACTGCTCTGGGCGAGGATTGCCTCTAAATGCTGTTGAGGATTTGAGCGATTATAAAGGAAATGAATATAGAGGAACCCGAGATGCCTCCGCTGACCCTCTGCTAATGCAAGCATCCTCTCACCACAAGGCATTTTTACCGATGCACTGAAATTATTCTGTGGATAATTTTCATTTCGAGTAATGAGGTGAAGTGGGTTGTGGGTATGTACAACATGAACAAGAGCCATAACAATTAATGTCTGGGGTCGAGCAGAGGAGCAAAAGTAAACGTTTTTATTTTATGAGTCATATAGCAGAAAGAAATAAACAATGACAACTACCTGCCCTACAAGGAATTTCCAATAACATATCTGCATTCAGGGTAGACTGAATAAACAGCTCTGTGCTCTTTAGGGCAATACTCACCTTGTCATTCATGCAGATATGGATCAGAGTGGGGCACTCAGGCTGCTAAACATCCGCTAGATATGTGTCATCCACAGTGGCACCTCACTTCCTGCTAACCAGAGTTTTCTGAAAGCAGACATTTTTCGCCGATGGCAAAAGTCTTACCGGTTTGTATGGCGCATTGGTTTTACATATTTCCTAGGTTATGATCTCCAAATATTCAGAGATCGTCTCAAGAATGTGTCTACATGGTTTTTTTATATCCAAAAATAAGCAAACAGTGCCATGCATTTCCATTTGAAACTGCAGCTTAAAACATGGATTCAAACTTCTGGAGTTTCAAATGTAACAAATCTAATGAACAAATCCTGACAGCTTATGGAGTGGGGCTTTATTCTTCTTCGTGGTTGAATTGCTCAAATAATAGAATGTATCATTGTGTAGTGTGGAGTAATGTTACAGTGTTTTAGCATAATTTGGGTGACTTTGTGTGCTTTAGCTGCATGGAGTGGGGAGGAGGAAATGGAGAAAGTGGAAGGGACTTTGTAAATCTGCAGATTTTAGCAGAAGCAATAGTGCAAAGTTACATCTGAGTCATTTTTAGAGTAAACTTTATTAATAATTCTTGAATGTAGGAAAAAGGTAAAAAAAACAACAACAACAACACACAAGCAGAAGCAATAAGGCCAGAAGTTCTTATTTTCAGGTAAATACAGCTTCTCAGATGTAACTTTGAAGCACAGAAATGAGTTTAGCGGTTAAATCAACAGCTGGAGAGGAAATTTAAGTAGCAGACAGGCATCATTTAATGCCCAGATTTGCCAGCTGCAGTTTCATTATCACTGTCAATAGTTCATCTTAATCCATGTATAGTGCCATCCTGCAATTCCTCCTTTGCCCACTAGTTGTCCTCAGTATGTTCTAAACTTCTACAGTCACATGACTCTCCACCTGCATGCACACTTGTTGTTTGAGACTCCTTTACTCCTGAAGAACTCAGCTGAGCTTCATGCTGTTGTCTGCCTGCCTGCCTGTGCTGGACATATTTACTTTTCTCATCTGGCTCCTTATTGAGAAGGTAAACCTTGTTTTCATCCAACTTAAACTGTTTGTTGAGCCTCTGCTTCCAGCACTGCACCTTGGATTTTCACCTCACCTACACAACACCAAACAAAACTATGTGATTATTGTGTGGATCTTTGTGAGACCTACACTGAAAGCCTAGAAATAGATTAATTTTGCTTTCTTTTGTAAGTCTGGTGTTGATTTACCAACTCCAAATTCCATATTTTCGTTTCCTTTTGAGAAGGAACCTTCACTCCATCAGGTTACCATGGAATCAGTGTGATTTGTGTAGATTGTTACTGTCTCTTACCTCAGACAGTGATAGATAAAGGCATAAATACTTATGGATTCCACTTGCAACCTGTGTGTGATGCATAGCTCCAGCAACAGAACTCAGAATTTAAGTGTTTTCTCATCGTTATTCAGCTGAAAATGTTGACAATTGTAAGTGCAAATGTACACATTCAGTTAAACCTGCACAGGTTGTTTGGGAGATTTATGGCCATGTAAAGCAAAGAGAACATGAGTGTATTTTTGTTGTTGGCTGCAAGATAACACACTATACTGCTTTCAGCCATATGTCTTCCTGTAACTGCATCCAGGAAGCATCCTAAGATATAATAGGCCTCTTCCCAACCTTGGAAAAGCAATGAGGGTAATGCCACATTAATTCGCAGGTGTGTAAAGTCTGACTGGTAAATACTGCTGGTCCAGAAGGCTTCATGAGTCGCTGTGATTCGTGATCAGCATGAATGGAAAGGCTGCGAGATAGCAGGTGTTTATGTCAAGCCACATGAGAAGCAGCTTTAGACACTCGGGCGAGTTCTTCATCCGGAGATCGTTTACGAGAACAAAAAGGTTTTTACATGTTCTCTTGCAGCCGCTCCAGTTTTCTTCCAGAGTATTCCACATTTCCCTGCTCTGCACGACAGCGGCCCATTTACAGCAGAATGCTTCATTCTGCCTCAACTATCATTGGTGGTGTGACAAAAGAATTGAAAGTCAACAGATTATGTTTACTTCCAGAACAGAGCTTATCAAAGCATCATTAGGCCGCTGTGGTGCTCCCTTTTTATATTTGCGACTAATGATCCGTGTAATATCTGTCCTTTCCCCCCGGATGTGCTGTTTTCCATCAAGGCAAGGCTATTTGGAATACTGTGTGGTGTGTAAGTGTGTGTGATCTATTTTTCAAACGATATGAATGACCCTTTGAAACAACTCTGCAATCTTGGGACACAAGGACGTCGTTTTTAAAGCTTGAAACAGAGTAAAGTCCTCAGTGCTTTTCCATAGACTTTTGCTGTTTTTCACATGCAGGCCCCAATTTACACCTGGAATTATTATTAATTATCTGTATCTGGATAATGGCACCCCATACATAACACTTTCAATCTGCATTCTTGTTATCTCGATTGGATCACAAGCAATCCGCAAACAGTGCTTAAATTTCTGTGTGACCTGGTCTAATGTCATTCAAATGTAGGCAACAAAAACCTCCCAGCATCAAGGCAGACATATCATCAAGTCTTGAAGTATTGACCAGTGCAAAAACTTGTGGCGAATGGGTTGTGAAGATTCCTAAAATAACAGCTGTACAGACGTGAAGCCTGGACAGTCCACCTGGCAGATCAATACAGATTGTCTTGTATTCCATTCCTCTCTCTTTTCTTTTTAAAATTATTTAATATGGAGCAGTAATCTAAGAATTCTCACCTTCTTATGTTTCATGTATAATACAGTGCAAGACTGACAACTTCCAAATGTGTTTGGACTGATCCAGTCACATGCTGAACCGTGTATCTTTACACCTTGATAAGTCACCTGGACACAGATCACATGTTAATACCTGGTATAAACGGGTCAGTTTTAAAACTCTTAGTGGATTGGATGGTTGATTAGCTCATGCTGTTTTCACTTTAAATAATAAAGTGGATGCATAATCTTTCTGTTAAATGTAGAAACTACGATGAAAACTATGATTTTTTTTCCATAACCAAATTGGTCTTAAATTTGTAAGAGACACAAATGAAAGCAAAGGACACAGATTAGACTCATTTTTTTAGCCTCAGCATGGGCCTGTTAAGATTGTAAACTGAAAACAAGCTGATCTAATTTCATGTTTGAGGACCAACCTGTCATAATTCAGCTTGCCAGAACTGTTTCAAATGCATTTGGAGATTTAGACACTTAGATCTTAGTGGGATGGCCAGTTTAACATAAATTAAAGCTGCTCCATCTCTCAAAGGGGGATGCTCATAGTGATAAATCCACAAAATTATCACCAGACTGCAGCTCTGTTGAGTATTATAGCCTCTTCCAGCTCACTGATTGGGTTTAAAGCCTTCAGCTTTGTTTTGGTTTCCTTTCACTGCTCTCATGAGCATTGGACATCAGGCACCTGCTTTTGGAAAAATCTTTGAACACCACCATACTACACGCTCTGCACCAAACTGAAGGCATGACCAGAATCATGCCAAATGAATGTTATTATGCGGTATCTGCTGGATGTGTACCGTAAATATGTAGTTGTTCACCAAAAAATGCCATTAACTTTATGTGGTATTTTGTTTACAGTCTGTTTCAGCTGCCCACCAGAAAAAAAAGCCCAAAAACCATTACTTTGGCCAAAAAATGTCTGTTAATGTAGGTTTATACAAGCTTAATGGAAGGCTGGGCCCTCATAGCTTCTCTGTTGGTACTAAAAAAAAAAAAAAAAAAGCTTTCCAAGTGTTGCATCCTCCTGCCACATGGAAGTTGCACATAAATTCTATTAAAAGATGCAAGGAAGTGCCACTCAATCATAGTGACATAGATGAAGTGCGTGTTATTTTCCCGTTTCGTACTTTGGTTCCTGGGTTACATTTGACCTCCCATCTAAACTCTCCTTGACACACTTTGGTGCTCTGTACCAACACAGACTGCTGCTCTGACAGCAGCAGCTGGGCCGTGTGGGACGCTGTGTGGTGGGCTCATGTAAGTGTGGAGAGGTGGATTAACATGGCGGCAGGCTGTACATATGGCAGAGATCAAACAATTAACCTGCTAGTGATTGGCCCTGCCATTAGGGTGCAGTAATTAGAGCTAAGTGGGCCTGAGACCAGATTGGAGTAATAGCAGAGCTCACTGCATGACGGAGTCAGACTCTGGACGTCTGTGTGACCTCAGGCTTCCTGCTTCTTGACACATTTCACAATCCGTAACAGTGTTGTTTAGTTCATGTTTACTCTTTGTTATATGTAGTGTAAGACCACTACACTGCAGCCATATTATGTCTGAATTTAGCATGCAGAAACATTGAATGGAGCATATATTTTTTGAGCTGTCTGTAGTGGATTGGCTGTACATGATGAATGTTTTGCACCTTTGCACTCAATAGGAGAATATACCCTCATATCTGGTTTGTCTATACGTATTTATCTTACCTCGCAAGTTGTCAAAGTGTTCCTGCTCTGACGTTACGAAGACAAATCCAGGCTGCTTCCCCCGCTCTCTGTGAATAAAGTGATTCTTCATCTGATTCAGATATCGATCCCTTTTGGGGGGGAGCTACAAGTGTAGCTATTTTGTTCAAAGTTCTGCATTAGAAAGTGAGTCAATGGGTTGTTTAATCTTATCCAGCCCCTGAGACTGTAACTGATGGAAGCGTGCTCTTAAAATTACCATTTTTAAAAGATTCAAGCCTGTCCTGTGATGCACACGGCCAGTCCGCATTGCAGTTTTGTGTGCTGTGGATTCCTTCATCACAGTAAAAGTAAAAAATAGCTGCAATGTATGAAATTCTTAGACATGGCAAGGCGTGCACACACCATCTGGCCTACATGTTTATAGCAAGTAAATGTAAGCATTCATGCTCTTTATATGTTGTGATTTTTATCATATTCGTTATGTTCACATCTTGAATGCTTTTATTTCTGATTGAAGGCTTCCACCCTTTTAGTAATTAACAATCTCGCATTGCCAATAAGTGGAGGTTTGTCCATCTGTAGTTAGCTGACAAATAAAAGCTGTAAATAAAAGCAAAAAGGATTGGGAAACAAGCTTGTCAGACTTTTTGCCAGACCACGTCAGTGTTTATATCTGATCCAAACACCACGTTTAAAGGATACATGAAAAGTGAACCATCACAGAAACAAGGTTTTGGGAAAGATGTGATGTTTAAATCTGTAATTATGGTCCACATTTTACAACAGTCTCTCCTAGAATGCACTTATTTTGGTAAACTCAGTTGTTCAGGTGAAAACAAACAAATTATTGTCAAGAATTAAAAATATTGCTTCGAAATAGAAGCTTAATAACTACTGGCATCTTTTTAAATTCTGCACGAACAAGAAAGTCTTTGTCTGAGATGGTCTTGAATGTGGCCTTGTTAGAATTGGAAAATCACAGAAATCAATGGACGCAGCTAATTGTGACATCATTTTGTTATTTGAGTTGCCTTTCACCATTTGAAGCAGTATATGCAATAAATTAATTATCTCTCATAATGTCCACTTACTTTTACTCATTATTTTCATGCTAATGGGCTTTAACTGCATCTCCTGGTCTTCATTCAGTGAAAAGTGACCTAAGTGTGGACCTGAGATCATGTTGCATCAAGTGGTCAGTTTAAAGACAGCCTCTGGCCTTGAATGTAAATGGCCTTCTTGATATTTCTCCAGACGTCCGCTCACTCCTTGTTGATGACCTTTGAGCTGAACTCAGTCGATACTCTGAAGGGTTTTGGCCTGATGTTCTCTCATGGCCGATCTTGTATGTTTCTGGCATTGTTCACTTTCTTGTGCGGGCTCTTTGCCATTTTGCTGATGCAGATCTCATGACAGCTGTGTCTAAGCCCACGTCTGACCATTTGTTTCAGATGATACATACAACGGTTTTCATGATGGCGCCCGAATGCAATTAGACGCATTGAACTCATGTCAAACATGCCAGCTGACCTTATTAAGGTAAGATTTATTTCTCACAAGAACAAAATTCTTTAGAATTGTTTGCATTGGTCTTCTCACTTTAAGACTCCAGCATGATAAAATAATGTGAGTTAACTGTAGTGTAGTTATTGTTATGAGGAATTATGCTGTCTGCTACAACTCACCTTCTGCTCACACTGACTAAACCTCTGATGGCTGTTGACGTTGATAATTTACATCCTATTAAATGATGTCATGCTTGGTTATATATTAAGGTAAATGGTTAAGGAAGACCCTCTCCTCTTTGTCCTTCTTTTGAAATAGGCCATGGAAAATTTAGGGGATAATTTATTGGGTTCTGAGTAGTTTTTGTAAGTTGGTATTCAGTTAAATTTGCGTAATATGATGGAGGTCAATCATGATAGTCGTCTTGTTGAGAGAAGTATGAGTGGCTTCAGCTTTTTCTGGTGGCTTAAAATACAATTAATGTTTAAAAAGCAGTTTTTATAGGATGCTGTAAACATGTTTATTTCTGCTGCAAATGTGGTCATTTTAACATCTGCATCTATCGTGACTGATTTGTTTTCGGAGTCAAGGAACTGCAGTTTTTTGGGATTTTCATTGCTGGTGTAACTTTTCAGTCCCAGATGTTGCCACTTGGTCAAGAGTGGAAAGACTATGTTTTAGTTTTGGGTGAAAGTATAGCCTTTTGTTAATTTTTTAAAAACATTTTCACTTATTCTGTTGCCCTCTGTAACTTTGTTCGAACTGTGCACCAAAGAACAAATGATGCAAAGCAACAGAATTGTCTGTCACAGCTACAACAAAACAGAGCAAATCAGAATGCCATACTGCTCCCTGTTTTTAGGATACTGGCATCCACATGTCTCCGTCACATTAAGAGCTAACTTTAGTCTCACCATTTTCCTCCTCTTAACTGAAGAAGACGATGCTTTTATTTAGATGTTAGATCAATAGATCCTTTATTAATCCCGAGGGAAATTTCAGTTCAGGTACACTGAAACTATTTTTTGAATTGCCATCAAATAAACAAATAGTTTTTTCAATGGTAAGAACAGTAGAGAAATGTAACTGTATAATGGCATGTTAGATTTTTAAAAAAAAATTTAGCTGTGGAAATATTTAAAGAAGGTTAAAAAAATCAAAAATGTAAACAAAGCTGCTTCTAATTTCATGTACAAATTTAGCTGTTTTCCATTTAAAAACCATATAGTCATAATTTTCTATTTTAGGTGAATAGATTTAGTTAAGTTTGGGTTAAATTTGAAATTGTAAAATTTATTCATAAGGAAAACTTCATAACAACAGGAGGTTAACCAAAGTGCTGTAGTTAAAAAAAAAAAAAGCATACCGTAAAATACAATAGAGCACAATGATGAAAACACTAAAAGATACAATACTATGAGAGTTCAAGGCAGGGGGTCAAGCTCTACTTGAATTAAATTCCAACAAAAAGATGTGGGTATTTAAAGGCGACTAAAATCTCTAAAGTCTGAGCAGTTCTCATTCAGAAAGGTAAACTATTCCAGAGATTAGGAGGAGCTACTGTAGGGCTCAATCGCCTCCATTTAAAGCTGCTGTCCGGAGTTTGAATTGCAGCGTCTCCCAAAACACTGTTGGTCCCTCGCCTCTGATTTCGCCCCTTTATTTGTGCACGCGCGCAGTACATGAGAGAAGTGCCCGGAGTGCTGCAGCATCTCGCCTGTTTTGCTGTTTTCCCCTCTTCTACATTTAGTACATTTAGTAAATAATAAAGGAATTACGTTAGAATGCTGTATTGAGTCTAACTTGTCCTAATACCAAAATAACATGAATCTGCTAGGACGAACCAGTAAAGTTTCAATATGTGATTACACTCGTGTATCCCTCTCGATGACGTTGTTTATCAAACTTAGTGCATTTACGCGTGTATATGTGTTACATTGTTTATTTATTTCTATCTAGAGTTCAGAATTGCATGACTCCTCTGACGAAGAGTATGTCCCAGATGCCCCAACATCTTCCTCCAGAGGTCGGGCATCTAAACGAAGCCGTCAGCCGGGCTATGGAGGCCGTGGTCGGGGAGCGATGCGAGCACCCCGAGCCAAAAAACGTCCTGCAGTCTCTTGGCCTGACAAGCCGTGGGATTGGTAACTTTTCTGGAAGTTGCTGAGCCCTGATGCTCTCTCCTCCACAAGCAAAACAAATGTGCGCGCGGTTGCGTAGTGCGTAGCTCGCCCACCTCTGCATGGGCTTGCTTGCTGTGCGCGTAACCGTTGATTGACAGCATGACAAAGCTGAAGCTCGAACTTGATTGGTCGGCAGCGACCGGTGCTTTTTGGAATAACATGGGAGTCTATGAGAGGAAGGCGGAGCTCAGGAATAAATTTTCATATCGCGTTATACTAACTTTATATTATAGTATCGAACTAGACTAACACATTTAAGCTTTGTTAAAAAATGATACATAAATTGAAAACAAACGGAAACTCCGGACAGCAGCTTTAAGTCTGGATCACAGAGCATCCAAGTCGTGTAAAACCCTAAAAACAAGTAATAAAATCTTAAAAATCAATCCTGAAGCAGACAGGAAAGCAGTGTATGGAGCTGAGTATTGGAGTTATGGCATCACATTTTTTTCCTGTTAAAAGACGAGCAGCTGCATTATGAATCAGCTGCTGACACCAAAGAGACGACTGTTTTACGCCCACGTACCAGGAATTATAATAGTCCAACCACCTGGTCATGAATACATTGTTTAACTTCTTCTTTAAGAGTCTTGAAGAGAGAGAGCGGGTTTTACCTTGGCTAAAGCTGGTTTTGCCTGCAGATCACTGATATTCACACATTCCTGGTGCACACAAGATTTATTTCTGTTTCATGCCAGTCAGTCAACCTATATTTGAGCTCAGAGCTCCATTGAGGTAGAGGCGTCATTCTTAATATAACAGCAAAAAGCTAAAAACTGTCAAAACACAGGGAAATCTCGATAAAAATCTGTATTTTAAAAGAGATTTTGAGGTATGACTGTGCAAAGAAAACGCATAAAACTGATGTGTTCTATAGCTTTTCCACTACATGATCCAACAAGATGCGACAGAGTTCTAATGTGACGTATATGAGGCCGACTGAAGCTGCCGCTTTATGGCAAACGTTAGAATGTGCTGAAATCTGATTTCTCATTCACTCGACCGTCATGCACATTACGTCCTCGTAATATTTACATCCTTTAAAATTGATAGTAAGCAGCTCGTCTCGCTCGCTCCCCATCTGCCAGCGCCCTGATAATCCGAGCTGCCTGCTGCCTGTTTGAGGTGTGAGATCCTTGTTAAATCCGCAAAGAAAACTCTGTTTGTGTCGCTCCCGCGTGTTGATTGGACACACGTTGCTTCAGTCTTTGTTGTTAAATTGTCCGACTGTGTCACTGACCATCTCCAGAGATTGTTACAGTGATTGGATCTCTCTTCTGCTTCTAATTTCATTGTATGGATTTTTGTGTGTTCTGATTACAACCCATCATCCATGCTAATGCAAATAACAGAGTAGAAGCAGGAACACAAACACAGTCAGTCCCCAAGCTAACTAACACATTTATATGGACAGGGCATACTTACTAACCCAGTGCTGAAATCAATTCAGTTCACTGATTAACGATCTCTAACAAATACACTATAAATGTATACGCTCTAAAAAATAAAAATGTAATATATATATATATATATATATATATATATATTTGACATTTTACTTGTAATATTCACATCATACATCTACAATAATGGTAATTTTTCATTATTCTTAATTTTTTTTACAGTATTTGACTATAAAATAACTTTTTTACCGTATTTAAAGCCTAAAGAAAGTTATTTTCAGATATTTGCCATTTAAAAAAAAAAACTAAATCAAGGATTAACTTATTTTACTGATTTTCCCTGTTTTGTCAAATTACATATATCTAGTAAAATTATGGGAAAAAAAGTTTTGATTTATGTTAACCATATACAAACAAACAAACAAAAACAGGCAAAAATAGTGCTTCCATCCATATTTTTTTAAAGGTAGTTTTTTTTATTTTCTTGTTTTTGTTCTACTATATTTGACCATAAAATTACAAATATTTTGCTGAATTTAAATCAGCAAAAAATATTGATATTTTACAGATATTTTCTGATATTCTGGATGCAAAAATAATAAACCAATACATATATTGGGTATTGAAAAATGTTAAATGATATTTTTTACTTCCTATTTTACAGTTTTCCCTTGTTTTTGTTAAAATACATTTCTTCAGTAAAATCACATCGGAAGAAAACAAATCTGTTAAGAATGCTCACATCAGAGATTCATTTAAACTATGTTAACAGGCACTGTAAAATTATACAGTTTAACTGTATTTAAATTGGCTAAAAATACCATCATTTTAGGCATTTGTTGTTATCGTCACCGTTTACAACTTTTTTGTGTTTCAGTATTTTGCAGTTTTTTTTTAAAAGCATATTTTTCAGGCACACTTGCAGCCAGATTTTCACTGTTTTAAAGAACACAGCAGTGATTTCAAACAACTGTCTGGTTAGTAAGCATAGTTTTGTAACTAAAGGGGAAGAACAGGTCTAAAGGGGGAAGTCGAGCATGTGGGAACAAAATTCAGCGTATATGCAGAAACCAACAAAACAACAACAGAACCTGAGCTATGGTAGAAAGTATTTCTAAGATTGTGGTGAATGATTTTCCAGCAAGCGAACACATTGCCACAGATGATTCCTTCAACCACAAAATGATGGAATTATAGCCGGAGATGGCCGCCGCTTGGCTCTGAAATCACCCGGCTCCCTGACTCTCCATGCAGCAGGAGCATTTCTGATGCTGGAAACTGTTTGTGGGAATCACTGTAGCATGGGATGACCTTGGGATGGGAGTTATCGCATCATTTCCTCTACACCAATGAGATGGGATGGTGCCCACCTAAAGCTCAGCTGGTGTCCTTAAGCACTCCCTCCTCTGCCATGAGAAACTCCCCCAAACCGCTGGATGTTTGGGGCTCCAAAGTGACCTTCCATCCCATTTGCCAGGAGGATATGGCTGTGGTCCCCGACACAATCAGTGAGATCTTTTAGGCTCCAGCTGCTGCACTAGAAACTCTCTCACCTTCATTTTAATGGTTTGGTAGTTAGAAAACATCCCACTGAAAGGTCACGGGGGTCATGCAGATGTGACTTGTGTTGGTGTTTTGTTGCAGAAGTCAAACATTTTGCAGCTTTTATTGACTATATTGTTTGGTTTATTTTGGCTGCTTAGAAAGGTCACGATTAAAGCGTGACCATTGGAAAATCTGTTTTTTCTGGTTCTTAGTAGACTCTGATGTGACAATCACAGTGTTTTATGATGGTAAATCTGTTTACAGTTCTTGACCCTGATCCACCAGTCAAAGATAGTTTAAACTGCTGTGTTTGTTTCCTCTGTGCAGGCTGCTTCCTCACTTCATTAAGTCCAGTAAGAAATCCCACACAGTGATCATCCTGGAGTATTTTCTGTAATGGACTGACTATTTTAATTTATCTAACTTATTGATGTAATGGGTTTGCTTGTAAAAGTCTGTCCAGCACTAAAATGCTTGGTTTGGATTAGAGAGTGACACGGGAGTGGATTTTCACTCCTGTCCCATCCCACTCCCACAGAAAAAAATCTTGTCCCGTCCCAATCCCAGGCCAGAGTAAAAAAAAAAATCCTGTCCCATCCCACTCCTGGTAAAATGGCTCCCACTCCCATTCAGAATGACTCCCACTTCTGTACTGCTCCCTTTTTTTCCCCCTTCCTCTAGTTTTTAGGCAATACAATGAATTTGATTTGATTTTCTCTCCGTTCTTTTTTAGATTACTTTGTGTTCTGCAGTTTCATTTCAAAAGATATGGCAACAGGAACAGTTCATCTCTGGTAAAATTAGGACCCATTTATTACCTCGGTCCAAACAAAAGTGCCTACCTTAGACGAATAAAGAGATCTGTTGCTGATTCTTTACGGACTTTGCCTTGCAAGTGTGTCTCTTGAGACCACTCGTCCCTGACTCACTGCTGTACTTAACTATGGTTAAACACGTTTTGCAAGCGGCATACGGTGTGTTAACGCCGTCACACTCGACTCTCGTGAAGCTGAGCAATATTTCCGACTTCCCTGCCATTTCTGTCAGCTTAATAGACGGGTCCTTACTTCTTACTTTGCGTTGCAAATCAGTTTTTGGCACATCAGATTCTACACCAGTGTTAACTCCCTCCATTGCTGTTCTTCTTCTTTGAATTACGGCGGAGAGCAGCGGCCGGAAGCACTGTTGGCTTCTGGGCCGTGTAGTTCTTTTCACTTCCATTACAGTGTAGGCTTATTGGCAAAAAAACTACAAAATGGCGGCGCATGTCATAAATTATATTTTGTCTTATTGATTGGTTCCCGCTCCCATCTGCTCCCGTTAACTTTTTATCCTGTACCGTCTCAATCACGTCATCAATAGTAAAGCTGACTCCCATCCCGCGGGAATCCCACGGGAATCCCGTGACCCGCGGGAATCCCGAAAAAATGTCAGTCTCTAGTTTGGATCAACTAAAAAAGCTGAATTCAACTTGGTGTTTTCATGATTGTGCCAATCTGATACAATCTTATTATATATGAATTCAGAATAGATTGGAGTTTAGGAAATTTTGAGGCAAATCATTGCACTGTAGATAACACAGACAATAAAAATCATGACAACAGATAATTATAGACCAAATGTTCTGGCAGGCTGATTTACAAACCACAAACCAATAATATATGTTAATCTCTGCAGCTCTTTGCTGTATCTCTGTGCACATGGGAGACTAGAAACAGAAATACATCAAGTAACTGAAGCTAACTGAGTGATAGAGGTGGAGAGCAGCAGTTATCTCGGCCTACATCCTCAGTTTAAAATGGTGTTTTAAAGCAAAAATTCTTAATGTTCAGAGGAGTGATTCAGAAATAATCTCTAGTTGTACAATCAAGCGAAAACGCATAACACATAACCGTTCACTTTCACTGGGAATGCAGCGGTGTGAACAGGAAGCAGTCGTTTGGTTACTTAGTTTTTGTATCGAGTGAGAGATGTGACGAATCAGGTAAAGACCTGTAAGTGATATGAACCAGTCAGAAAGCAAACCAGGCTGTCTGGGTTATTGTTTCTGAAAGCTGGTCTCTTTACATGCCAACACTGCAAACGGACTTTCTGAATATCTTCACACTGGAAGGAGTTTTCCAGAAGCATTTTTAGTGACATCAAACTGCATTTGCATGTTGCTGAAATGCCAGAATGCATAGAAATAACTACCTGGTACTTGTGCAGTAATCGGGTCAGACTCAGTAACATTTCTGAATCAGTTTCAACCTGTCACTAGTCTGAACTTCACCGAGTTACACTGGCAGAAAGACGTGCGACAAGCAGCGGTGCTTCTGAGAAGGGATTTGGGAAATACCTTTATCACATTTCAGCACCGTTATTCAACCAGAAACATTGAACAAAAAGGCCCAGTTGACAGCAAAAGACACACTTTTGTCGCCAGTGTGCCCTACAGTTTCAAATTTGTGGCAGAATCTATGTAACTAACTTCACTTCAAATCACTTATAGTGATGCTCACAAATAAGCTTATTAATAAATATTTTATTAGGAATATTAAGAAATATGGACAGAATACACCTAAACTGGGCTGTTGTTACAATTCTTCGATTACCGTTACTCATCTTTGGACTGTTGGGTTTTTCTGTTCTCTTCTAAATTCGCTATGAAATGACATGTTGTGAATCTGTGATATATAAACAAAAGTGAATGGAATTGAGTAAACTGCTATTAGTTCAGATTTAGCCTTTTGTTTACTATTGCATTTTTGAATGTATCCATTATATATGTGTGTCACATGGTGATATATATATATATATATATATAGATACTAACACTACTTGGCTAAGTTTAAGAAACTTCAGTGAACACTTTGACAACAACAAATACATAACAGAAGCTCAGTCAACTTTGGGCACCATCACTACTTGGTTTGGTTTTCACAGTTTGGGTTAAAATGTTAAACTTTCACTACATGTGTTACAGTTTTTTCTGCCATTATCTGAGTTACCAGTGTAACAAGTCCTGCTACATATAATATGTGATTAGTTGGCTTAAAGGAGTGCCAGTGAAACAATACAAGAAACAACAAAGATATTCTGATTGGAAACATATTTGTGATGTATCAAAAGCAAACATAATCTGGCAGAAAATACGATTCCCTCAAAACATAATGGGAGTTTAGCTGTGTGGAAATACAGAAATACAAAGGTGATTCTTTTTATATGTATTATCTCTGAGAGGTGGTACATGGTTAGGCTGAAATTGTACACTGACAGTCATTTAAAAACTTTGAGACCATATTTTTCAACATAATTTTTATTTTGAAGCCCCAAACTGGATTTTCTTCACATGAATCATTTGTTTAGCATATTGGCATACAGAAACAAAATTCTAAAGTTTCAAGAATGATTTCAAAATAAAGAAATTCACAAAAGAAAACGGCACCTGCCAAGCATAAAGTCACAACAGTCAATACCGAGTATGGCCTCCATTTGCTTGGATGCAGGCAGCAATCCGTCGGCGCATGCTTTGGACCAGGCTTCTGATTGTGGGTTGGGAACAGCCCATACGCCTGGCTACATCACTGTAGCTCAAACCGGCCTCCACCATACCCAGTGCCCGGAGACGTTGTTCATGTGATAGACGCGGCATGATGCTGTTCACTGGACTAACAATGGTGGCCTTTTTTGGGCCTTTATATTGGCCTTCAAAACCCATTCTCACATTGTGCAGATACTCACTGAGTATTGCTTGGTGTGTATTTGGTTCACTTTTGCAAAGTGACCAACCCATGTGCAATGAATCATGACAAAATGACAACTCATCATTATCTCAACTACCAGGGCACTAGATCATCAGTAAATCCACAATGAATCATTAGAACCCCCCTACAAGTAGAATTCTGCCTACATTTCTACCTCAAAGTTTCTATTGACTGTCAGTATACATTTAAAGTGCACATCGAGTTCAGTATGCAGGAGGAGAAAACTGGTCTCAGAGTCAGAAAACTTTATTTGTCCCCAGGGGGGCAATTAAAAAGCAGGCAGTGCAACAATGGCATAATAAAGAAATAGGGATAAATATATATATAAATGTAGAGCACCACCGTTAGCTTAACTTTAATTGTTTCATGCTCAGTACACACCCAAGAAAAATTCTGCAGCTTTATTTTATGGCAACCAACTTAAACTTAAACAAATCATTTGAAAATGTCAGTACCAGAATAACAATAGTGCCTAACTTTTAAACAAGAGAATGCGATGGAATACTGTAGCTTCTTACTTTATCTGCCAACTATAAGGATGCAGACTTGTGGAAGAGTCCAATAAACAAAATGCTTACAAGGTTTTAGTCTGTTTTTTCTATCAATTTAGGAAAAAGTTTATGAAACTTATTCTACAAACCTAAAGTTTACCACCTTTTAGGTTTTAAAAGCAGGAGATGAGAGAGTTTTTATTGGTAAGACAATGTGGTGACACACATTTTTACATATATTTCAGAGTTTGCATCTAAAATTATTCAAACATGTTTAGTTTTTTTGCGTTCTTCATCTATTAAATCTCTAATCTACAAAAAGCTATAAAACACCTGTTCTGTTGAGATCTGCCTCTGTAACACTTTAAACCTTTCTTCTTTTTTCTTGCCACACTTCCTCTTTCTTCTCTCACTTTATTTTATCAACCTGCACTTCTCCTCACACACGTCATTCCCCTTCCATCCTCTTCTTCCCCTCCTCGAGGTCATGAGCACAGGTTTTGTTATCTTTTCTCCTCTCATCCCCTGTGAGTCGGTGTTTACTGCCGGCTAAAAAAACCACAACTCCCCGTGGATCAGCCTCTCTCGCTGGTAATGTTTCACCTGTTGGACTCGTCTCTCCCTCCTATTACCTCAAGGAGTGGCCACAGAGATTTATGTCGACTCTGCAGCTGACACAGGTTTAGGGCCGTATCGAGAGAGCCAGCTGGCTGCTTTACTCTGCAAATAAACCCAACTACTGCGGGGAACCGGTATGGGAGGCAGAAGAGCTGGCACGTGAACGCCTTCCTGAGTGTTTCACTGTCTTGTCATTTATCACAACTTAACGACCTTAGTTTTAATGTTATTGCCTTCTGGAGATGAGAGTTTCCTCTTTCCTCAAGTTATCCATCAGCAAAGTGACATTGATTGCTGTCATATAATTTTGTATAAAGCAATCATGATTCATGGCTGCCTTAAAGGGAGATTGGTATGAGTGGTAGCTTTTTTTTCCTCTTTTACATCCTTCAACAAATAGCATCTAAATAGCAATTAGATCAGTTCTGTGCTTTCCAGGGAAAACCTTGTACCTCGATGTGAATGTCTATTTTTGTGAATTCTGAAAAAAGTATACAGCAACCAGTTATTTTTCAAGTGAAAAAAACAAAAATCAAATTAGTCCACTGTGCAACCACAAAATCAAAGTCAGCAAGTAGCTTGTAGAGAGCACTGAGCATCACAGAACTTAAGAGAAGATGCTACATTTTCCTCAGGAGCTGAAAGACTACAACAAAGCTAAATATAGAAAGTAAATACGAAGCTCACATTTGTTTGATTGGGGAGAAACATTGATTCCAAGTTGGTGCATTTTATGCAATTGTTAGCATACGATACAAGTTTTGTTAACTTTACACGTTTTCAGCACATTGTGGAGTTCTTTTGTCATGACATGGTCATGAAAATTTACTAGTTACCTAATTTTAACCAATTAATTTTCCATGTGCGGTCGTTTTTGCTGAAAATGTATTTTAAGCAGAAATTAAAACATATGTTTCTATGAAAAATGTTCTTATCAGCTTGCTCCTCTTCTGCTTGAAATGTTTCAGCATTCTTTTAGTCCGAAAAACCTACCAAAGAGTCTTACTGAGGCAACTGTTTCTCTTCATTTAAAGCCAGGCAAAGACACACTTAAGTGTGGGTCCTATCATCCTGTCTCTTTGTTGAGTCCAGATGTAAAGATTCTAGCTAAACGTCTTGCCTCTAGACTGGGCAGCGTAATGCCACAGGTCATCTCAGTGAATCCAACTGGATTCACGAGGGGCCATCATTCCTTCACAAACATCCATAAGCTCCTTAATGTTGTGCATTCCCCTGTATCCAGGGAGGGACCAGAAGTGGTTGTCTCCTTGGATGCAGAAAAAGCATTTGATGGGATGGAATGTGTTATCTATTTTCTGTATTAGAAAGGTTTGGTTTTGGCTCTAAATTTGTCTCTTGGATCGGGCCTGTTATGGATCTCCCCAAAAGCATCAGTAATGATTAATAAATTAGCCTCCCGTATTTTCCTCTGTCCAGGGGCACATGGCAGGGATGTCCCCTCAGTCCTCTTTTATTTGCATTAGCTATCGAGCCTTTGCCGATTAAATTTAGAACATCACCCAGCATATTTATGCAATTTACAGGATGGGAACTGTACACAAAATATCTTTCTATGCAGATGACCTGTTTCTGTACATCTGAAATCCAATGTCATGTGTCTCTAAAATGTAAATATCCTAAACAAAAAACATATGTAATCCACCTTTTTATAGAAAGGTGTGTGTGTGTGTGTACCTATAAGTTTCTCATTTTTATGATACATTAAGGAAAAGCAGCATACGTGTGGAATCTTGTTTCCCTTACAAGATAATACACATTTTTGGAAGTATAATTTAATGTGCACATCATTATTCCTTATTATTCTGAAAGAAGGAAAGAGAGAATGTGCTTACATTCTCTTTCCCATCTTCCTTTGGTTTCATCAATGTCTCCCAAAGACATTCTTTCATCATTTCAGTTCTTGGAACAAAGGAACAAAGGAGCATTTTCCTCGCATTCTCAAGCCTGCACCTTTTTCTTATATGGCAGTGTGCACCACGTGGTTCATGCCTATAACACAGCGGTGGGCTGAGGGTAAGACAGGTGCTAGAAAAACCTTTTACACAGGCCTTTGTCCAATCTCCAATAAAGCCCAGATAACCTGTGTTAGATTTAAAGAGCCGCCTCGCCTCTGTTGCCCTCTGCTCTTATTCACTTTCCAGGGGAGAGAAGTGAGACATGAAGCTGTGTATTATAAAGCTGGAGCCCCCAAAACCCATCCAACCCCCCACCTCTTGATTGGATTGTACAGTCTCAATGATGAAGGAAGACACAACGCAGAGGCTGGCTGCTCGTCTGTCTCTGCACTATGAATGCCCTGCAGTCTGCTCCGGGTTGGAGGGTGGTCTCTCCATGCGGGCATTCTTGAATACATTTAGAGCTTTTCAGTCTCCAGTAATCACCAAAAAAAGACTCGCATCTTTAACCCACTGAATCCCAAAACCTACCAGTGGGTTTGAAAGGCATCAAAAGAATCAGCAAAGTGGCGCCATTCATCAGAGCAAGAAGCTGTGAAAACACAGAAAACTGATGGATTTTCAACTTTCCAGCAGTCCTTGAGCTATTCATCTGTTCCTATTGTATGAGGAAAAATAGCCACATCTTAGCTTAAAATCATGATATTTAGTCAAAATCACTTCATTACACTTGTCTCATTTTAAAAAAAATGGCAAAAATGTAGCGTTAGCACTGACTAGAATCTGTGTAAAAAACAGAACATTCTTCACTTCTTGTTCATTTAAAGAAATATTCAGGGACTCTTCAGCTGAACTGCAGGCTGTATTTACTCAGAACAGAGAGAGCACAAATATCAAAGCAAATTAAAAATGTTAATCGTGAAATTACTATAATATGTAGAGTCACCAGAGTTTACCTGTATTTGACTAATATTAGAGGATACTTTGAAGAAAAAAAATCATACATGTTGATTCCATTCTTTTTAATTTTTGGAAAATATTCAAATAAATTAAACCTTCTCTTTTATGATTTATGGCATCATCACTTTATTGTACTGCACAAAAGACATTTTTGAGTTCTGTATACTTGTAGCATCCTTGTTCTGTTTCCATTGAGGTGAAGGATTTTGTATTGCAGTGAAATATGAGTGACTAAAAATATGATGAGAGCAAAAACATGCTTGGGGTTCAGAGGGTGAAAAGATGCTCTTGATAATTTCCTCATTATTGAAACTAAAGAAAAACAGATTGGGCAAATGCAGGTTGATAACAGAGAAGGGCTGTTCAAATTTTATTTTATTTTGCCTGTTTATACATAATATGAGAAAAAAAGTATACATTTTTTAATCCCCAGTACCTGTTAAAGCATTTACATACAGTAAATAAACACTGAATAATGCTTTATACCACTAAGATACAATATAATGTAGTTGTACAACAAGCAGAAATATTTATCAAAACCAGCTGTTAAACTCAAACACCCTTGACATTGGCCTGGAAGATTGGTGGTTCAAAAACATGAAGATTCCTATATTAATAATAATATATTAATCTTCATGTGCTGCTTATAAATGAGGAGGAGTGGGCTACAAAACGACTAATGAATTCAGGTTTATTCTTAGAAATCCAAAGCAAACATAATTAGCCACATTGCGCCTGCTCTGCGCGTCCATTGGGACTACTCCTTTGCAAGTGTGCTGCTTTCTGTGAGCAGAAGTGTTGTGCCTTTGTGTGCGATACGTGTCCCGCGATCAAGGGATGTGCACTACTGTGAAGTCTGAAATCAAACGCCGAACAAAGCCCGAACCTTGCACATAATCCGCGTGATCAGGGAATCGGTGCAGCTGGTAGCAATCTATTGAGAGAGCACCTATATGTGAGAGGGTTTTGTGCCATCAGCCTCCGAGTCCTTCAAAGCGACACAAGTCTGCCCACCTACAGAGGAAAGGGAAGGGAAGGGAGGCAGGGTGATTTCCAGACGACGACCCATCACTGGTATTTGATGAAAATCCTTCATTTTACAGCACAGTGGATAATACACTGACTGCACACCTGCTCCTTCCTCGTAATAGACTGACCATTACAATGCAAGTGAAAGTGCTGATCCTTTTATTAAATTAACCCATTAAATGTGCTTCATTAATGGAGGAGAGCGATATAAATGAAGTGAAAAGAGAGGTGATAAAGAAGGATTTTTTTCTTTTTCTTTTTTGGCTCAGATGACGATGAAATGGCTTCTCAAAGGATGGCGTGGAGCCCTTTCTACATTTGCAGGAATTTCTTGCTTTTTTTAAAATGTAGTTGGAGACTCAGAAGCTCAAGGACACTTTTGACAGGATGCCTGCTGCTGATGGATCCGTACGAGCAGATTTACTGATTGCTGCGGGGACTGAGTGTGTCAACGTAAAGTTAATGGGTGGGCCTCTTTAACTGCTCCTCAGTCCTTGGGAGGGAGCACACCTAAAAATGGTGCACAGAATTCTGGAGATTATTGCTTATCGGAGTGGAATGGTCATCGTGAAACAGTTTCATGGTGCTTCTCGAGCGGTGTCGCGGCATGCAGCGAGCATGATGGATGAGATGGGACGGGCACTGTGACATTATACCCGAACGTGACGGGTGAAAGCGCTGGAGGCCTTTTTAGAGCTCAGATAGCAGAGCCCCGACTTGCTCGTAACCTTCTTCAAAAATTCAAGACGAGAAGAGGAACGCAAACAGGAACACACGCGAGCGGGGACAAAAGGCGTGTTGAACATATGCACACTTTCCCTCTCTTTCTCTCTCTGTGTTTTTTTTTGTGCTTTCTAGTTCTATGTCACTCCCTCTTCCACTCCTTTCAAGGAGGCTCGTCTTTGTTCCTGAAATAGCGGCGGAGAACAGACAACGTGGTGCAACTGAAAATCTGAGGAGCTGCCAGAGATGATGACTTTGGCCTTGTTTACCTGCACAAAATATTCCAGATGAAAGCGAGTATCTGTAGAGGTGATATTAAAAAATGAGTTGTTTATGTGCTTTTCTCTGTCCCAATCACAAACAGCATAAATGCATAACAGGACTATTCATCATTCACTATATAAGAATGGAGAAAAGTACTTGCACACTTCACAAAACTGTAGGCAGCACAAGATATGTCAAGCTTACATATTCAGTTTGATCTGATATTTCTTTCTGCAGATAAGATATGTCACTTACATGCAGCTGGTAATGGTTATATTTGTTCTGCAGTGGACAGAGAACTGAAAATCTGTCTTCCTGTTTCGCAGCAGGTAAACCGAGAGTGCTGCAATTCCGTGTGCAAATGGTGCAAAAACATACATTCAGCTGTAAAGGTCAGCAGAAAATAACACATAACAAGTGACTTGTTTGAGGAAAAAACATCACAATAGAATCTGATTTTGGCATTGCTTCTTGTAGCTCCTTTCTCTCTTTGCTTACACTGCCAACACAGGTGTGTACAGTTGTGGACTGGGTTTATAAAACCTTTGTACACTTGTGTTGAACCGCTAAAAAATGTTTTATAGATGTAGCAAGACTGCAAAGGCTCTGGAATTCCTGAGCTGATCAAAACTCAGATAAGCTGTCTCTCTCTCCAGCACTGACCAACACCCATCTCTATAGGAGGATTGAGACATTTGTATTTCTGTAGGTTTTCATTCACAGAAGGATGGAGCTCATGTGAACATTTAAACCCCTGGAATAACTTCTTCTTTTTAAAAGACAATGACTTTCAATTATATGCTATGGATGTTTGTTTAATGAACTTTCATGCTAAAATCCCTTTTCAGCTGCAGGAGACCCTCAGCCGGAGATGTCTCTGCATTCCACAGATCAGATAACAAGTCGTAAAACTTTATGGCAGAAGGCTGGAGTCACCCTCTCCCTCTCTTTGACTGAAACAAAGAGACTGGAACTGAACTTAAAAACCTTGGCAAATTAATATTTCTGGAATGTATTTTGTGTTTACAGAATTACCAATGTCAATGGAAATCATTCATCATTAACATATCCGAAAATCAAGATTCTATCTTTCACAGAAGTCTAGATACTAATTTGTGATGTTTAATCATTTCTTCCCCAGGATACTATGATTTTGGACTGAATTCCCTTATTAATCTCTGAATTTCCTCTCCATTTAGGTTGAATGATGACCATTGTATTTACCTGTTACCAAATCTCTGACTTGTTGTTATATTCTCACTGTGATACATATTTTTAATGTCATAAACATAAACATATAGTTATGAATGAAATGATTCACATAATATGAACATATGTATTAATCTACACATTTCACTTTCACACAACTGAATATGGTGGGATAGACAGATCGTGTTTTGCGCGTTTAATGTCATATTTTAATCCATTCTGGATTCCTCTTTCTTCTCTACTTTGTGAGAACAAAGAGATTCCAAATTCCACCAGACTCGCGCCTAAAAGTTCTCTCTCTCCGCCCAGGTCCTCCCCTTAGCTGGACCCACAGATAAAGTCAGCCGTAGCCCACATTCCTCTCTCTTACTCTCTTACCGACTCTCTCTCTTACCCCTCTCTTCCTGAGAGGCCAACCAAAGTCTCTCTCATTATTTTCTTACCTAAAGCGCGTTTTTTTCTATCTTTGAAATTCCCTCACCATCTAAGTCTGTTAACTATTTATCTTTTAACATTTTTGTAACTTAAGGAGACATTTTGCTCAATTTTAAACCAACGTTATTCGTTTTAATCTGAAGAACCGATTCAGAACCAGCATTTATTTTTCTTAATTTTGACAATTTTTCATCAACACCCGTTTTTCTTGGCTAAAGCCTGAGAACCATCATTTTTAAGCCAAGCAACACTCAGCTGAGACCTGTCGAACCAGGTCCATGTGCACAGAACCGATCAACCCGCGGCAGGACATCTAGGCCACCACAACGACGACGCACCGTTCCGAACCCGCAGGTCCAGACCGTGTGCTGCGAATCTGAAGGCCTCGCAAGTCCCAGCCCATGACGGTTCACTTCAATAACTCCAGCCGAGTTTGCTCTGATTCCATTCTATGGGTGATGTACTAACCGCTTGGTCAATTAATTCACTTCATCAATTTATTCTTTTACAAATCATTAGAATTCTTAATCCAAATTACCGGTTACCTCGTCAGGTTAGCTCTGGCTAATCCTCACCATATTTCCTTCTCTCTCACACCATACACACACTCCCACATTCCACGCACACACGTAGTCCTGCACGCACACACACACACCATATCTACATTGTATATAGTTCACTTGTAATTATTTTCATAGAATAGTTAATAAATACCTCATTTTAGACCAAATTACAGTCTTGTGTTTCTTTGTGTAGAATGTGGTCAATTTAAACGAGGATTCAAGACTTTTTGATATGAGATTGATCAAAATTTTTATGAATATTAATTTTTTTATTAAAATTAATATTTTTCCCTAGAGATCTAGGGTGGTGCCCCAATTATTGATAACGAGAGCAATAAATCATAACGTAGTACCGCTACATATATTGGTTCCCCGTCCGAGGCCGATTATAAACCTTTTTTGCACAAAGAAACACTATTATTCAATCACCGGGAGCTGAAGCCTCCCTCTGCCATTCATTCACATACACTGGTTCTTTATCTGCTGTGTGAGCATATGTCTTCCTTTAATCAAATTGTGTAAGTAATTTACTGCTTGAAATGCCGTTTTGTTTTTATATCACGTCGGATTGATAACATTAGTGGACGCACTTGTGTTTTATTAATCTGTTTTGCCGTGAGCGCTGTTGATCCGTGACGTCAGCTGAAGCTGCAGTCAGTCCCTGTGTTGCTAACTAAACTTGCCTGAGCTCTTTGAGTTGTTGTTTCGAAAAGTTTTTATCCATCTTGATACCGTTTATTTGTCGACTAAAACAATTAAAAATAAGGCCTGAAATTCATGAACAGTGCTATGCCTTACCGATGAAACGTCCGGAACGCATAGTTTGTTCAAAAGCCTCCCAGTTAGCGTTCGGAGTAGCTAACCGAACTTGCTAACTCTGCTTCGGCAGCTTGAGGTAATTTAGCATTTGTCTCGTGCCCAACACACATTCATTGCTTGGTTAAATATAACCTTCGTTTGCTGTTTGCTAAGATCCACAGCGACCTAATTTTATTAAATAAGGCACAATTAGCCGCCGAGCTATCTAGCATTAGCAGCTAAAGCTAACTAGCATTAGCCGTTCCGGTCCTCAACCACCAAATTAAGAACAAGCCCAGTGGCACCATCTTGTGGCTGTTTTGAAGTATTACTCTTAAAGCAGAAACTCTGCAATTTCTAATACATGTAAGCCATTGAAACGCATTTTAATCGAAAAGCATGACTTATTTTTGAATGTAAAACTGAACTATTGTAGTTAAGAGCTATTATTAAACATTTCATGCACTTATTCAATTGATTTCAACCCACTATTGAATTTTAATTCACTTTTTGATTTTCAGTTCAGATTCTGAACCAAGTTAAGTGAGTTGTTTTTGCATCAACTAATCAGTTGAGCACATTTTAGGTAAACATTTAATGGGCATAATCAAGCTTGCAATTTAATGTTTATTTTGAAACTTTTTCATAGTTAAATGGTTTTCCACAACTGAATGCCTTTAACTAACCAATGCTGAATTAGTTCTTCTTTACCTATGGTAATTGAGCTTCTAAACTTGAACACTGAAACAATTAATCTTACAAAAACAAATGTAAATAAATCCAGGCTGTTGACCAAATTATTTAAACTCTTCTTTTTGAGAACATCTAACTGCATTTGAATAATCTCACTTGTTGTTATGGTTGTTCCGATTCCAAAAACAGAACTTTTCCAGCCCAACTTGTGCTAAAATTGTTTCGTTGTAGATTTGTTTGTAACATTTGTCCGTTACTCTCATTAAAAGACATGGCCCCAGATGCGTCTGACCTCAGTGACCCGCTGATGAGCTTAGATGACGCTTTAAGTGGCTTGACTGAAGACATGTTACCTGGATATGTAGGAAAAATCCAAAATGTTGGTCCTTCTACCCTTGAAACCAAAATGACAGAGCTCCTGACAGAAGCGATCTCAAAAACACACAAACAAAAAAATTTTTGTCAAAAATCTTAGGGAAAATGGCTGCTGTGATGTCAGCACAACTTCAAAACACTTTTCAACTCTTAGAGAGAACAACAAAAACTCTAAAAGCCCGCAATCAGGAAAATGAACTATTAAAAAAGCAGAACCAAACTACTAAAACCCAGATAGAGCAAGAACACCAAGCTCGGGTAGAAGCCCAGAAACGTGTAGCTGAATCGGAAGCCCAGATCACTGAACTTCAAAGCAAAAATGCTGAATCAAACCAAGAAATACATCAATTAAAGACAGAAAATGACCGATTGCAAGAAGCAATTTCCAACCAACAAATCCAGCTTCAAACTGTAGAGACAGAGCTGGAACAGTCCAAGAAGGACTATACAGAAACCAAACACCTTCTAAAGAAAGCTGTGTTTGAAAACAATGACTTAAAATCTCAAATCAAAGACAACAGCAGCTATGTGGCAAACCTCGAACGACAGTTGCATGACGCTGAAGTCAGAGCTGCAGAACCACTAGAAATTCAAAAGATCGAACCAAAAGAGCTAGCTGAACTTGAAGCTGAGCTCACAGAACCGGGGAGATACACCTCATCTCCTCCAGCAGCTCAGAGAAACCCATTACCCCAGGGTTCCACAGTCCGTGATTTAGACAGCATAGCTAGACACATAAAGCGTTTTGAACCAAATTTTAATGACTCCAACTATGACATCCTCACCTACTTGTCTGACATCAACTTCTTTTTGAAGAGGCGTCCACTCGCCTCAGCAGATGACAAGATTTGTCTGGTAAAGATGACATCCAGTCGTGATGTCAGCAGCTTTATCGACCGCCAACCTCTCAATGTCAGAACTGATTTTGAAAAGCTGTGTCAGGCCCTGAAAGAGGAATACCGCGACCTCATGCCAGACACTGGCCTGATACCTGCCCTTCGGGTCAAACAGGGACGATCAGAGAATCCCCATCAATATTACCACAGGCTACGTCTAGCCTACTTTGGATCCCAAAACAAACCGGGAATGGAGGAAGATTTGCAATTCAAATCTCTCTTTGTCGAACACCTACATCCTACTACTAGCTACCACCTTGGAGTGTCGGCTTGCCCACGCTCCTTAGACAGCCGACAGCTACGTGAGCTGGCTGCAAAAGGCTTCTTTAAACAGAGACAGAGTCAGTCCAGATCAGCAAAACATAACACTGTTCTGCGTCTTGACAGCCCTCCCTCACTGATGGAGCTTGAAAGAACTTCAGGCCACAATTCACATGGTCGGATTACTCATCCACCACTAGCTAAGCGGCCTGACTCAACACCGAAACAGTCCTCACCTCAAGGACCTAGGCAGGCCCACAAACCTGTCAAACCACCTTGGACTGGCGGACGCCAGGACCACATGAAACCTGTTCCTAACCAAACTCGGCCCCCAGGTCACCCACGAAGGGGACGGTCGAACCGTTGGGACAGACATCACAGTCGTGGTGCACCCCGTGACAACTACTCGCATAGGAATGATGAGAAAGGCAGACCCAGACGGAACCACGTCAGTGGAACGGGTGAGTCTGACATCCCTCACATTTCCCAAAAAGTAAAGGAGCTTAAACAGCTGCTCCAAGAGGTCAGGAAAACACGAGAGAAGTCAGAGCGTGACTCTGTGACATCTGTGTCTGCCTCCACCGATTCCTTCAGTCCCTCAACCACGGCTGGAGAAGAATTCTACTTGGGACCTCATGTCGATGCAATGCACTCAGACCCCAACCATGAATATGACAACCCTGCCAGCCAACCAGATGACACAGAAAATATGTCAAACTGGGAAGCTGATGACCCTGACTTTGACTCAGACCCTGAGACTGACACGCTAGATTCCCAACAGGGGGGTGATGACCGAGAACCCCTCAGTGCGCTCTCAGAAGTCCAACCAGACTCTGATGATGAAAATTTTGAGAACAATGCATTCCCTGGTCCGATGACATTCCTGAGCCACCTCACTGAAAAAAGAGGAACAGGCCGACAATTTCTCCTACCGATAAACATCGAAGGTGTCCTGGATCAGGACGCACTTCTGGACACTGGAGCCGACATCACAATAATGTCACTCCCTCTTTTCCAGGAACTGCAGCACAGACTGCACAGGACAGGTAGAAAGTCTGATTATCAGTTCTGTGACTTAAACATCCAGCCATATGCACAGACAACGGTCACGTTGTCCACTAGGGCTGAATTGATGCTTCAGATAGGACATATGACCCTGATCCATCCAGTGTATGTGTCATCTCTGGACAACACTCCTTTCCTTATGGGGAAGGACCTTCTCAACCGCTTTGAACCCATAATTGACTTTAAATGCTCTGTAATCTATGCACAGGTCCGCCAGCCCCTGCCAATCGCAGCTCCTGATGACACTGTGACACAGAGTTACAGACAGGAGCACACAGACGACACCTTACAGGTTCCACAGAGCCCATATGATGTTTTCCTCTGCACAGTGGATGACTCCACTCCTGCAACCCACCTCTGTCCACAGTCTGAATATGTCACTGAAACTGCAGGTATCAAGTGCACCAGCAGGGCCGCACTGCATAACCTCCAGCTTCCACTAGACCCTGGTCTTCCTTTTTCCATCCAGAACGTTCCTGTGGACACTCCTTGGACAGGTGCCTCCACATGTCAGCCCAGCCCAAAATCTTGTGCCCACCCACCCACCCTGTCAGCCAGTGAGCTCACTCGCCCTCCCTCTGCTGCCCCACAGGCCGCTCACTCTCCTGTGTTGGTCTCCCTGGCAGCTGACTCTGACCTTATGACCCTGCCTTCACTTGACTGTGACACACAGGGCCCGGTTCCAGATCTTGTGAGTGCTAATACCTACACTCTGCGCTCTCTACACTTCTCCTCGGCTTCTCACTTTTGGCTCCTCTCTATTGTCCTCGCCACGTTTCTGGTGTTCATCGGCCTACTTTTTCATGCTTTTGGCCCTCTCACTTCACCTTCGTTCGTGGTGACCCAAAACCACAGGGGGGTGACGTTGACACACGGCCATGAATCACTATGGGCAAATCCCAGCCTGAACACTGTTCACCAGACTTCAGGTCAGATAGGAAAAGCCAACCACAGAAAGTTTAAAACCAGACTACTCCTACTTCTGATAGCCATCACAGGAACTCCACATGAAACAACCAAAGTTCCACTCCTTAAAATAATGACAGGTAGACAAAGGATTCTACTACTGCACCTGCTCTTCCAGCCAGAGGAAGCCTGTGTTGATGCAGTTCACACAGCTTCCCACTATACGATTGATGTAAGTGACCAAAACCTCATGCAAGATAACCACCAAGTGGGGGACAAAACATGGTCCTACCTCTCTGCCCAACCACCTGAGAACACTAAACTAAGTGGGGGTAAGCTCGATCGAAAACTCCGCCCTCACTGGTCTGACCACTACATGATTAAGGACAAGACCTGTCCTGTAATATATCAAAACAAAATCGATAGGGACAAAAACCCGTCCACTTTGAATGAATACATAAAAAATCGCACCAAAACTTCATAAAGACTGCATGGGAAGCAATAAATCAGTCAGATCTCATACCAGAACTAAATAGATAATTAGGAAAAACTAAACGTCCTAGAGAAAAACAACAGGTGTAGAATAGAACAAAATTAAATAACTTAATTTTACAAGCCAATTGTAGAATTAACAGAGAAAAATAAATAACTTAATTTACAAATCCAATTGTAAAATTAACAGGCAAAGAAATAAATTACTAAGTTTACAAATTCAACTGTAGAATTAGCAGACAAAAGGAAATAAATAACTTTACAATCATAAGCCTAACTTTAACAACTAAACAACCATACAATCAAATTGTCAGGAAATTACCAAATTAAATAATATAATCACAACAAACCAAGACAGTTTACTAATACTAACACAAACAGAGCTGTTGTCCTTCCTTTTAGACTCAGTGAAAAATCACTTGAGGTCCTCTCAACCACAGGTGTCTTGTCTTCAGTTAAGTTCACCCTTTAATATTTTTATTAGCACCCTCGTTAAACTCCGTAGGTACAAGTGGGGGTTAAACCCATCGTATCAAGTGCACAACTGACCGTAGCCTCTGTTTTGATTCTCGTTAACATAAGATTCGCGTCTCTTATCACTGCTAGTACTGTGAATTCATAACTCTCTGTTTTCCAGGTTGTCTGCTCACCCAGTAGATAAATATACTTCTGTCTGACACGTTTCAAGACACCAGCTTTAGGTAAATCATACATCTACCTTCTCACTCTAACAAAACACCTTGGATTCACTACTACTGACAATTACACCTCTCATACGGTTAAATGACAATTTAACCATGATCTAACACTTCTGTAAGGATTTACATTTTTCAGAAGTGGCATATATAGCTTTAGGTTTGTTTTAATTTACCTTACTTTGTTTTATTTTTATTCTCTAAGCCCGTAGGACTTATCTACTCTTTATTAGAATCTTGATTCTTTTACTTTACCTTACTAGTCAGTAATAAAGCTGTTTCAGGAGCTAACCCACTAACCCTTAGGATTCCTGTTCCTGATACTAATAAACATCAGCCCTGAATCAGAGCAGCATCTGAGTTTGATCCTGACACCACGGATGACCTTGATGTTGGACCGAAGTTCGTCTGATACAACGAACATCGCTCCAAAGTGGGGGAATATGTAGCAAGACTGCAAAGGCTCTGGAATTCCTGAGCTGATCAAAACTCAGATAAGCTGTCTCTCTCTCCAGCACTGACCAACACCCATCTCTATAGGAGGATTGAGACATTTGTATTTCTGTAGGTTTTCATTCACAGAAGGATGGAGCTCATGTGAACATTTAAACCCCTGGAATAACTTCTTCTTTTTAAAAGACAATGACTTTCAATTATATGCTATGGATGTTTGTTTAATGAACTTTCATGCTAAAATCCCTTTTCAGCTTCAGGAGACCCTCAGCCGGAGATGTCTCTGCATTCCACAGATCAGATAACAAGTCGTAAAACTTTATGGCAGAAGGCTGGAGTCACCCTCTCCCTCTCTTTGACTGAAACAAAGAGACTGGAACTGAACTTAAAAACCTTGGCAAATTAATATTTCTGGAATGTATTTTGTGTTTACAGAATTACCAATGTCAATGGAAATCATTCATCATTAACATATCCGAAAATCAAGATTCTATCTTTCACAGAAGTCTAGATACTAATTTGTGATGTTTAATCATTTCTTCCCCAGGATACTATGATTTTGGACTGAATTCCCTTATTAATCTCTGAATTTCCTCTCCATTTAGGTTGAATGATGACCATTGTATTTACCTGTTACCAAATCTCTGACTTGTTGTTATATTCTCACTGTGATACATATTTTTAATGTCATAAACATAAACATATAGTTATGAATGAAATGATTCACATAATATGAACATATGTATTAATCTACACATTTCACTTTCACACAACTGAATATGGTGGGATAGACAGATCGTGTTTTGCGCGTTTAATGTCATATTTTAATCCATTCTGGATTCCTCTTTCTTCTCTACTTTGTGAGAACAAAGAGATTCCAAATTCCACCAGACTCGCGCCTAAAAGTTCTCTCTCTCCGCCCAGGTCCTCCCCTTAGCTGGACCCACAGATAAAGTCAGCCGTAGCCCACATTCCTCTCTCTTACTCTCTTACCGACTCTCTCTCTTACCCCTCTCTTCCTGAGAGGCCAACCAAAGTCTCTCTCATTATTTTCTTACCTAAAGCGCGTTTTTTCTATCTTTGAAATTCCCTCACCATCTAAGTCTGTTAACTATTTATCTTTTAACATTTTTGTAACTTAAGGAGACATTTTGCTCAATTTTAAACCAACGTTATTCGTTTTAATCTGAAGAACCGATTCAGAACCAGCATTTATTTGTCTTAATTTTGACAATTTTTCGTCAACACCCGTTTTTCTTGGCTAAAGCCTGAGAACCATCATTTTTAAGCCAAGCAACACTCAGCTGAGACCTGTCGAACCAGGTCCATGTGCACAGAACCGATCAACCCGCGGCAGGACATCTAGGCCACCACAACGACGACGCACCGTTCCGAACCCGCAGGTCCAGACCGTGTGCTGCGAATCTGAAGGCCTCGCAAGTCCCAGCCCATGACGGTTCACTTCAATAACTCCAGCCGAGTTTGCTCTGATTCCATTCTATGGGTGATGTACTAACCGCTTGGTCAATTAATTCACTTCATCAATTTATTCTTTTACAAATCATTAGAATTCTTAATCCAAATTACCGGTTACCTCGTCAGGTTAGCTCTGGCTAATCCTCACCATATTTCCTTCTCTCTCACACCATACACACACTCCCACATTCCACGCACACACGTAGTCCTGCACGCACACACACACACCATATCTACATTGTATATAGTTCACTTGTAATTATTTTCATAGAATAGTTAATAAATACCTCATTTTAGACCAAATTACAGTCTTGTGTTTCTTTGTGTAGAATGTGGTCAATTTAAACGAGGATTCAAGACTTTTTGATATGAGATTGATCAAAATTTTTATGAATATTAATTTTTTTATTAAAATTAATATTTTTCCCTAGAGATCTAGGGTGGTGCCCCAATTATTGATAACGAGAGCAATAAATCATAACGTAGTACCGCTACATAGACTTTTCCACCGCTTGAACTATAACCAGTGACAAGTAACTTTTTCTTTATTCACAGGAACCTACATTACATTCTGAGGAAATTATTTTGCTCTGGTAAACTGATCAGTTCAGATGCATTGCCGCCTCACACCTAGAAGGTCCTGAGTTCAAATCTCGGCCTGGGATCTTTCTGCATTCATGTTCTCCTTGTGACTGTGTGGGTTACCACTGGGTGCACCATCTTCATACCACAGTCTAAAAACATGATGAGGTTAATTGGTGGTTCTAAATTGTCCATAGGTGTGAATGAGAGTGAGCTTGGTTGCTTTTCTCTCTCTGTGACCCTGCAATAGACTATCGACTTTGCCTTCACCCTAAGTCAACTAGGATAGGCTCCAGTCCCCCCAGAACCCTACAGCGGATAAAGCGGTGTATAGATAATGGACGGGTGGATGGATGTTTCTTTTCTTGTTTACTGTATTTTGACACATTAACATGAGGCTGTTTTCCACTGGAGGAACTTGTAGACTGTTTTAGGGCAGCCAGAACTTTCTTGTGTGTTTCATCTGCAAGTATTACCCTGTTGTGCCTCTTTCAAGCGTATTTTGGGGGAACAAAAAGCTCATATTCCAGGATAGCTTCTTCTGAGAAGTCCTGAAAATCAGCTGTACGGGATTTGATGATTATTGGCTGAATTAGAAGATGGCAACACAGATTGGTGAAACTTGGAGAGGACCAGAAGAGCCAGTTCTTTCCTGCCAGCTCGATGTCTCTGTTGAGTAGCAGACTTCTTCGTAACATCATCTTCAAAAGTGTTTTCCATATAATACACCTTCCATGTATCAGTTTCCTACAAGCTTATAGACCTGGAGTTGTGTCCAGTGACTATTATTTGGGTCAATATATAATTGAGGGACTTTTGAAGTCCATGGGATATATCTCACATACATTTTTATTAAAAATAAAAAGCAACATTTTCACAGTGAAACTTCTGATGTGTGAACATTTTCAACATTTTTGGGAAATTTTGGGGCATTTTTTGGTGGAAAAAAAGAAATATTAAAATTGCTTCTTATGAACATTCACAAAAAATCAACCAAAATCCAGCGAATTTCGCTGGATTTTGGTTGATTTTTTGTGAATGTTCATAAAAAAATAATAGAAATTTTACTGATTTACATGTAATCACTTCAGATATTTTTTTAGGATTTTTTTTAAAGGTTTTTAATAATTTTTTGACAATATTTACAAGAATTTTCTTTAAATTTGCTGGATTCTTTTTTTTTTTTTTTAAATATAACTTTTAAGGAAAACTTAAGGAATTATTGGAATTTTCTTTCAGAAATTTGGGGAATTTTTTCGCTGAATTTTTGGATTTTTTTCAGACAAGGAAACAATACTTTTTGGTGCTGGTAAATGAAGACAACAGGAGGGTTAAACTGTGGTAGAAATAGACACCGTACTTTGGGTGACCTTTGATTCACCTCCATTTAGCGTCCCAGACAGTCACGACACCGTGCCAGCCGACACAACACTAGCTCCTCTAACCGCAGCGCAGCCCTTCATGTTATTTATACCGGTGCCTTTTTCTACTTTGACAAGTCAAAATGTCATGAAAAGATCCACTGACATCTCTCTGACTCTTCTGTCACCAGCTGGGGAAACTTACCCTCTTCTTATTACCACGTAGAGTTTTTATTGTCATCATGGCTTCATCTAACTTCAACCTAGACTGGAGGTGTAATCAGTGCGGTTAATTAAAAACACCTGCCTCGTGTGTGCCGTCTCTTATTCTGGACTCAGTCTGCACAGACTCTCTGCTGTGTTTATCAGACAGCCTTCACAACATCTCGGAGTCTGTCACCACGACTAAAAACTCAAACATCTTGCCGACGCTTTTGTTAAAACACTCTTTGTTTTCCATCCACCTCATCCCTACATGTAGGTGATGATTCATAAAGACATTTTATCACTTGGGCACCTCCAGGAGCCATTCTCTCTGAAGACATTTTGACTTGTTACAACAGGAAAAGCTAAAGTGTTAAATTAAAGATGGCTTTGTTCTGCTAAAGTGTCCCAGTAAGCCATGTGCTGCTGCTGTGCCCACAAACCGAAGCAGATAAGTGAAACTGAAGCAGACATCTTTAATTTTATTATTTACATCATTAGATTTTTTTTCCTCCTGTGATGTGTTCAAATAAAATAAAATGTCTTGAAGGTGGTTTGAAGACACTTGTGACTGTGACCAAACTGTGACCTGCTTTTTGTCCTGGTCTCTGAAACACAGATGGCAAATAAAAAGGAAACAAAAAACTCATTTTGAAAAACCAACAACAACCTTTTCAGCATCAAGAGCAACTCAAGATTCACTTCTGTGGGGAAATTTGGTCTTGGACTCTGCAGTTCTACAAGGAATAATTTAACAGAAGAACAGCCAAGAAGATGAAAATCAGAAAACCAAGATGAGGACATGAATTCATTAAGTACAACAAAATTTTTTCTAAAACTACAGAAATAAAACGCAGAGCGTCTTTGTGTGGTTGAAAACCTGACTTGTGCTTCATTTTGGTTGCAGCCATGGAAACATGACCCCAGGAACAAGACAGAAAAATGTATTATTCATGTATATTAATGTATTTTTAAACAGGCTTTAGCTATAATGTTTTCAACAATTAGCTGTTATTGTACAAATTTTTCCTGTTTTGTGAAATTAAAATCAAGAGAAAATATATTATTTACATCTTAACCATAAAACCACATCAAAGATCAATATTTAATTTTATTGTTTTCTTTGTTTGATAGATATTTTTAGTGTATTTAACAATTATTTGCTGTTATTTGACAAAAAAATCTATACATAAACTGAAAAATAACAAATACTTTTCAACTGTTATTTTACAGATTTCATGTGTTTTGGTAAATTACAGATATCTAGTTAAATCATAGATAAAACTTTTTTAAAAATTAATTTACATATTGACTGTATTAAAACAAAGAAACAAAAAAAATCTGCATTTTTAGCAATAGTATTTTTTTCTGTGAAAATGTGTGGCAATAAAATTATTTTACTGTGTTAAACTTGAGTTAAAAATGATAATTTTACAAATATTTGCCATTATTTTCTTTTGTTAGTTACCAAATGTTACAGTATTTTACTGTTTTCCAAATTTCTTCTGCAATTTTTTTTTTTATTCATTCATTTCAGGCGATTTCAATGACAATGCAAAAACAAACATTCCAATATGGTAGCATATGCATAGAATGCCTGAAAAGGGAGTAGGAGGAAGAAAACTTATTTAATCCTACCCCCAAGCTCATCTACGGAAACACTATGAGCTGTGACTCATCATATGTTACAGTGACAAATACAATATAATACACAAAAGACAGTAAACAATTGGACAAATACCAGCAATGGTAATTGACAAATACCAGCAATTGTAATAGACAAAATACAAATATTTTCATTTTCTAAGTTTTTTTTTCAAAGTAGAAAATGCCAAAATTGAAAGTTTTTCTTTGAAGAATTTACCTTTAGACAATTTTCTATCAATAACTTTGGGTTTTACATTGCCTAAACCCTTTACATATAGACCTTCCTCGTAGCTCTGTGTACTTTTTTGGTTTGTCAGTACGTGAAAAGCATGAAGCATCTGCTTTGGGATTTCCAAGCAAATCGGATAACTTCGAGCTGTTTCCTGCACATTCGTCTTTGCGTCTACTTTAAACTTTTGAACTTTAATTTAACTTCCAAAACCCAAGTCCGTCTGAGTGTTATGAGCCCCGTTTCCCCTGACTGCCTAAAATCAGACACCACTTATGCATAACGGAGGTGTCTGAGTGTGGCACGAAGTGAAGAAATCCAATTTAATTTGGTCTTTTTGATTGGATCTTGCAAACGATATTGAAATGACAAGTGAAAGCGGAACAGTTGCTTTTCATTTTAGCATATTAATTACGCCGAGGGAGTGACAACAACTAATGAGGATCATTGCAGGAACCAATTCCTCTGTGCCTAGCTGGCTCTCGGTCAACCATAATGACTAAGATCACATCTACGGTATTGATCGGACTCCAGGCTTTGGCAGGACCACCAGTCGTTTATAATCCCTCCCAGATGCCGCCGCTCAGCTCCCCCTCTCCTCTCCTCTCCTCTCTGTTAAATCTCTCCTCTCCACAGTATGAGAGGCAAAGAGAAAGATTATACACCCATCGATGGCATAATATTGTGATTCTGAAAATGAGCTGTATTTCCATATCTAGTTAAAAGCAAAGGAAAAATCAGTGGCACTGCTACGTTCCCCAGTGGGTAAAAACCAGCCGCCTCAAAGCTCGTAGGCGTGAAAGAACAAAACATCCACTTCCCCTTTATTCTCGACTTAATTTGTGGTATGTTGTGCAAATCAGAGTGAGAATTACAATGAGGATAATCATAGTGTAGAAAAATGAAAACTCCTATTCTTACATAAATCACATAATTCCAAAACACTAGTTGTTGTTTCATACATTGTCCTTAATTGTTATCCATCTTGTGGATTTTCACTCACTATACTATTTGCTTTTATTGTAGATTTTCAGTGTCTAAAAGCTGCAGTATCTACTCACAGTGAAGAAGTTGGATAAATCTTTATCACCAAGCAACAGCTAGTAATGATTAAAAGCAACGATTTTGGGCTGTTTCTCTTCAAGTATTCGGACGTTTGTTGGTGTTTCTTGCTGATGATTTATTGAATGTAACATCATTTATCACTATTCACCATCTCTGTTTGTGTGCGAGGATGATGATGCGATACATATTTTTGGGCTCGTTTCTCTTAAAGCAAGGGTGCCAAACATGTGGCCCGTAGGCCAAAACCGGCCCGCCAGAGGGTCTAATCCGGCCCGCAGGACGACTTTATAAAGTGTAAAAATTACCGAGAAGAAATTAACTGCAAATTGTGCATTTGTAAAACTGTAAATTTAAAATAATTCATAGATCTTGATGAGTTGTTTTTGTCTTAAAGTAGAATGTAGAGTGTTGTTTTTTCATTTTGTGTCCTGTTTTTGTCATTTTTTCTCGTTTTTCTTGCTTTTGTGTCTGACTTTTGTCGCTTGTCTCATATTTGTCGTTTTTGTGTTTCCTTTTTGTATTGCGTGCATTTTTTGTCTCATTTTTATCCTTTCATCTTTCACTTTATTTATTGTTTTTGTCTCCTTTTGTTGCTTTGTGTCATGTTTTTGTAATATTTGTCTTGTTTTTTGTTTTTTTTGTCTTTTGTTGTTTTTATCATAAAGTAAAATACAATATTACTCATGTTTTGTACCTTTGTGATCTGTAAGTTGTCGTGTGAATGATAAACTGAGGCATAATCTGTTTGAAAGATTCCTGTTTCTTGTAATAACTTGCATTTTTGTTCTACAAGCGCAAAAGTTATAGAGTAGCTGCTACTGGTCCTCATCTGTAGTCTTTACAGAGAAATTCTATTTTAAATGCATTAATGATTACAGCATTTCGGGGATTGGTCCTTTCGGTTCCACAGAGTCTCGCGGTGTTGGAGCCTGTATGTGGCTCAGCTGGAGCAGCTGGCAGTGAGCCGGATGTTGGCAACAATGTTCTGGCTTTGAACTGATGCTGATCTCTGTCAGTTTCTGCACTACAGTGAATAAGGAATACTATTAACATTATATTTAACATCAGTATTTTAGAAACAGGGGTTCAGACTTATACTATCATTCATCATCCTTCAAATAAACACTGAAACTGAAGAAAAAGATGGCAACAGATCTTCTAGAATAGATGTAAAACTGGTTGCCTGTCAGTCTGAGAGTAGATTTTAGCGCTTTATTGACTTCTTTCAAGGCTCTGCATGGGCTGGCCTGGAGCTGTCTCTGTGAAGTTTTGATCTGCAGTGAGCCCACTGGGCTCTGTTGACTTTTGGCCTTTCTTAATTTTAATCCATGTTGTACTGTCGGCTCTTTATTCTGTTTGTTTTAGCCTAGGGAGCGGATTATTCATTTAGGCTTTTATAACTCTTTCGCTGCATTGATCATTAGTTAGTTTTTGTTTTCCCACTGATGTTAAATCTATACGAGACCTTAATATCCAAAGACACAACCCTCACTGCAATCCACAAATTAGATCTCACAGCTTAGGACCTCTCTCCTCCCCTTCATTACACGTGGTCATTATGAACGAACGATTTGATAAGAGAAATAATTAAGAGATCAGAGCTCACAGTTGGTTACATGGAGGGGGGAAAAAAATCAGGCGTTGTGAGTATTTTGTTTCTTTGAACCGCTCAGCAGTGTTCCGTGCGTTCTGGTCAGAGCTCGTTAGGGCCGATCTTGATCTGACACAAGCCTAAAGAAGTCGCTGACAAACTGCGAGGCCACCAGGGAGAGTCAGCCTTTTATCTGCTGCTCCAAAGACCAAGAAGCCTCGTGGCTGTAAGTTTACAATTTATGTTATGTAACTCTTAAAAAATGGTGGTATTTTGTGATGTCAGGACTCCAAACCATCTCAAAATGCAAAGTGCTGAATTTAAAGTGAAACCTAAAAAGACACCCACACTCATTTCAGTCCAGCCACTCCATTCAGCAATACAGAATTCACATTTTCACAGCACTAACTCTGCTCTTGACCCACTTATTGTTATAAAAGGCAAATAAGTGCTGTGCATTCACTCAGAATACACAAACCACAAGTTTGCACAGGCTCAAATATAAGCATGTTTAAGCTTGTTTCACAGACAGGCCGTTGCGAAGGCCTTGCAGTGTTGAAATATAACCATATACAAAAAGAACATAACTTTTTGTCTCTGTGTTTCATTTCGGAAACTCATTTCAGACAAACTGGATCAAACTAAAGGATGAACCATGGATGTTACAGTTATGCAGCATTTTGTTAGCACTTTCAACACTTAATGAATTTACATTTATATACATTTCAATCCATATTTTGTAGCAATACAGTAAATTACTGTAAAAGCCTGCTGTAAAAATTGACCATGTGAACTGAATGGCAGATGGCAAAGTACTGTTTAGACTAATTACTTGATTTAGACTGCTAAGAATGTCATTGAAATTGTTAAAGCGATTCTCTGAAAGTGGTCATGTTTACACTTTTTGAAGTTACCTGATTTCTAAAGTACATTTAAAAGACGATGACCACTTTCTCATACATTGCAGCTTTTGAGCTCACATTCTCTGTCCATAAGGCGCTAACTTTCCCTCTCCTTTAGGTGTTTATTGTTTTAGGTGTTTTAGTTCCTGAAACATTCCTTGAAAGTTTCCTGAAGGTTCCTGTTTTCTGGGATTGCTATTTATGGCATGTGTCTGCAATTAACAGTGGTGTTTATAAAGGAGAAAATGTTGCATTTTACAGTTAACTGCAGTTTAAGTTAATGTTGATGACAGTGGCAAGTCTGTATAAATGCTATATATTTATATAGAGTTGCCTTTTAGTTCTAGTAATAAACATCAAACTTCATTTTATACATTGAGTGCTGTTCTCAGTTCTGAAGTATTTCACTGTAAATAAGAAAGTAAATTACAAATGTAAAATCACTTCGAAATACTGGCAACCACAACTTCCAGTATTTTATTGCAATTTTACTGGATGATTTGTTACAGTGCATCACATATTTGCTCTTACAGACATTTTGGACCATCTGGTATTTTTAGTTGTTACATCTTTAAAATCTTTTTTTTTTTTAATTTTTTGGAAAGTTATCTGGAAACAACCACACAGTGACATTTTTATCACACTGATTCTCCCTATGCTTCCTCGCCGTCATCCTCTGCCCGTTATTTGTGTTTTCATCCTCCGCCATGCTGTGCCCTCGCTGTCTGGGATTACATTCGAACTTTTTTTCTGCGCGCCAAATCCCCTCAGGCCGATCGTCCCTGTCAGGGAATTATGCTGCTAAATGATGGGAACACAGTCAGATGCCACCAGGACTCATAATCATAGCAGTGACCCTGTTAAGGCGGCTGCCCACGAGGACCGAAACACTTTTTCTAAAAACTGCATTCGACAAGGACATCGATTTTATTAGTCATTGTGGGGTTGTGGTTTCTTATAGTGATATAATTGATTTTCCCACTAATAACTTGTGCAATGAGTCACAGGTTGTAATGCAGTAATAATATTCAAGTCAACAAAGCCCTTGAAATAGAAATAAATGTCTTGGGATCACTGTGTGATTACTATGATGGTTATGGCAAAACATAAAACCAGGAAAGTGATTATTCTGACTTCAGCAAAAAGGCAAAAGGCAACTCTGCATACAAATGTTTTCTATAGCATTACTGAGGATTTTGTGGTCACACAGGGTCTCAGATTACAGATTACACATTAGTATTTTTACTCTTAATTCAGGGCAGCAGATTGAAATGAGTCAAACTTGTCAGATTTTCATTATAAGTAAAGTGCGGATTGTAAACTTGTGCCAAATTTAAAATAACTTGTATAAAATCTGTTCTATGAACTGGACCCCAGGAGGTAACCGTTTCACTCCTTGACCATGACTGGAGGTGATCAGTGCTTGATAGTTTTACACAAAGGGGGACTCTGAAAACAAGAGAAAGAAGGAAAGACTACATGTGAGGATTTATAGCCTTTCTGGGTTAATGAGGGCTGTACTTTCAAAATGCCTAAACAGGATAATATGTGTGAGCTGTCTGATGAAAGAAAAGCAGCACTGACCTCCTGATTTTCAGCTTGTACGGGAAGATGAAGCTGCTCGTGCATAATGCTTCAGAAAAGTAGTAGATTCTAATGCTACCGAGAACACAAATACATACATAAGGTATATAAAGTAACTGTGTAAAGTAGTCACCCCCGATGAAGTTTTTCCTTTGTATTGCTTATTAACATTGAATCATCAATCCCTTTTTTCGCAACAAATAAAAATATTTTGTCAATTGAAAGCATAAAATGTGAAATAATTGATTGTGTAAGTCCTCCTCACCAAGACACTTTGATGAAATAGTTGACTCTGAAATAGTTAGAGGCTTTAGCAGCTGAGAGTGGAGATATTGTTGGTAAAACAACTGTTGCCTGTTCATGCTACAGGAGAATTTCTGACTGTATTGCGTGTCCATATAAATATAAATGGATGAACCCTTCATGACATAGGTTTCCTGAACTGCTGTATCTCAAACCAGTCTCCTAATTATGCTTAACTTTGATACAATTTACCTTACCTTAATACAATTTAAATGGGTGAGTTGCATAAAAATCCACCCCCCTTCACAGTTATAAGTATGGAAACTAGCTGTAGAGACCAAAATTGTTTTTATACCTGAACGTAAACATGTTTATTTCTGCTGAAACCTTGGACATTTTAACATAGAGATCTATGGGGATTGACTTACTTTTGGAGCAGCCTCAAGTGGCCACTTGAAGAACTGCAGTTGCCTTACCTTTTTCCACTTGGCACTGTGTTGTCATAACTTTCACTAATTTAATTTCTATTAGAAGCTGGAAGACAAGAGGGGTGTGAATACTTTTAATATGCATTGCAACTCTAAAAGACAGGGCATTTATAGTGTTAAACAGAGCTAAGGTGGTCAATTGGATGCTAAAAAATGCACAGAAATTGTTTTTAGATGGGAGACCTTCTTGAAAACAAAAGCAACAGATGCTCATTTATATTAACAGACAAACAAGTTTATAACTCATTTCTGATAAGGATTGTGTTTTATACATGTCACTGTAAACATCTCTGTCATCTATAAGTATATTTAGGGGTATATTCATGCTCGCAGTTTCTTTGAGAGCATTAGTAAGCAGCAGGAGCTTTGTAGGAGCTTTAGGAAAGGTGAATCTGACCCTTATGTTTCTCTTTTTTATGTTCTTCTACTAATAACTCATCATTAATAACTGAAGGTGCTTACATTCATTTTAACAGTCACTGGAGCTGAATGAGCACAGCAGGTAAAGCACCACCACCGTCCCCACTGAGGTGCTGGAGCCCAGCAGTTTTAGTCATCCCGAACAAATGTGAATCGTCTCCGATTATTTTGGAGCATGACATCAGATAGTGCATCTGTTGCATTTTTGTATTTTTCAGTGCTTCACAGAACGGTTACAAAGAGAACCCATTTTCTGACCTGACACTGCTGGTTGGGTCAGGTTAAGATGTAGACACAAAAGTACCTCACTGAGGAAAACACTGTTGTTTGGATTGCCGCTGCTAAGTTAAAGAGGAGGGGATGACATGAGTGAACAACACTGAAAAAAAGTGAAGGTCAGGAATGCTATAGGTTCATAAAAATGATGCACAGTCTCAATATCAGTCAGTATCTTATGGTAACAATGACGTGTTGTGAATTGGCGGGATATAAATTAAAGTGAATTGAATTATGTCTCTTGAAGCTGACATTAGTAAAATTAGCTACTAACTGATTAAAGAGGAGGAAAATGAGGCTCTAGTATATTTGCAACTACTCCAGTCTGATATAATGAAGGCCACGCATCAGACAGATGTCTGTTAGCATTTATTTTCTCCTCAGTCAGCAGACACCGTAAAAACTATGAAAATAAAGTCATGCAAACATTTCAGATGCAAACACAAAATTTCCCAAAAAGTGTCTCTAATTAGACAGATTCCAAAAGTGATCCTTTCAAGCTAATTTTCTGTCGTTAGATCGGTCCAATATGCTAGCTTGCAACAACACTGTATTAAACTGTCCATACAAAGCACTTCAACAAATAATGCCAACAAATAAAGCTTTAAAGTCAAAATTACCATGTGCGCCTCAGAAAGTCCAGGATAGTTGTGGTTTTTAAGATCATATCGTTTCCTCTCTGACAATGTTGGCATTTTCCCTCTGCAGCCACACTGCATCTGACCCACAGTCCCACACGTGTGACCCTGAACTAAACTGCGGTCATGTGACTTGTTTCAGTCTCCATCAAATGACCATTATGAAACAGCGTTACATTTTAAGCTACACATCAGTTTTAAAGGCGTACATTGTCTTCTTAACATCTGATTTATTGTGCTTTTAATTAGTTTTAATGACCATATGAATTCAAACATTTATGAAATGATGACAAAATATAATAAGTAGCTTTAAAGTAGAAATCTCAAAATTACTGTCTTTTGGACAGTTATGACTTTAATATTGAAAATATCCAAAAATCCAGGATTTCGAGGAAATATTTTGAATCCTCAAGCCTTATAAGGGAGGAATGGTGTGAAATATAAAACTGGGACAATAAAAAAAGTTGTAAATGATCCAATCCTACTCTCTGAAAAGAAATGTAGACAAGCAAAATGCATGCAGTTCCTCCTTTGTTGACCCTCCTCATCAGACTTCTGGCACAGACCCTTTAACAGAAAGACCATGAGACTGAATTTAATTGGTTCTCACTGGTACCTGCAATTTCAGACTTTTTTGCAGCTCAACTTATCCAGTTACTTCATGGAAATGTGACCTTGCATGAACTGAAAGTGCATCAACTATTGAAATGGATATTACATCCACATTGAAGCTCATATTGTAACGAGGCAGGCGGAATAAACTCAGTCTTTCCAAGTCACGTATGTCTATGGAAACATGGCTGTATGTGTGTGCCCGCTGCATGCAAACCTCTGTTTCTTTATATGTGTCTCTGCCTCTCTAATACTAACAACGCTTCCAAGTAGCTCACTCCTGCAGGTGTCAGAGGGAGGCTGGGCAGCGCAGCCATCAGTGAGAAATATGGGCTGTAAGCCGGAGCTGTAGCACCATTACCGCCAGCGTCTTACTGCTGCTTTCATCTGTTAGCTCTATCTCAATGGTCATCTGGGGAACCTGGCGGCTGCGCTGCCATCAAATTGGAGCAGGGCAGGAGGAGGAAACAAAGACCATTATACAAGGAGTGTGTGTGTGTGTGTGTGTGGGCACGGGGGTGGGACCAAGAGTGAGGAATGCAGTCCTGTGCAAGTACCAGAGCGTGCTGCTGCGTATGTGGGTGCATGTGTGCGCTTCTGTGTGTGCGCTTCAGCGTGCACGAGGGCGAGAGAGAGGCAGCATAACAAATCAAAAGCCCTGGTTTGTCCATAAGAAGCCTTGTGGCCAGAGGCTACAAAGAGAAGCTAACGCAACACTTTGTCTGCACTGCCTCTCTCCCTCTCTCTCTCTCTCCAGTGGTGAGGCGTTTCATTGAACAGCGGTGCTGCAGCTGATACAGTGCAGCTTCCTCTGACAGCTCTAATAGAGTACAGGATGAAGCCACGTTATTTATGTACTTGTGTGTTCGTGTAACTACATGTGTGTGTTTGTGCCGGTTCATGTGCGGAGGGTTGTTTGTGCAGGTGCTCTTATGTTGTTGTTGATGGGATGTGCTGGTGGACTAAGTGACTGCTGCTGTTTGTGTATCAGCCCTTTATAGAACAACTATTTAGAAATTAAAATGGAAAACTTTGCTTTTATTTTCAGATTGTAGAAGCTGTAACAGTGTCCTTTCTAAGTTGCAGCTTGTGGCTATTTTTCTTTTCTACAAAGGGTAAGTGCTGCTGGGCTTTCCCCTACAGCTGCATGTGCCATAGCAGTGCACACTACACAGATTTTCTGCAAAGTCCTGCGTCAAACTGAACTCTGAACCCAAATACGTTGAGCTTCTGCTGGGATTCAGGCAGAGATGGGAAGTGGAAGTTATGGCAGCTTCTGGAACTTAATTAAAAATGTCAGCATGGCAGGAAATATGAGAAAACGTGAGGTTAAGAAATAATAGTTTGATTATTTACAGTCCGATGAAGTGAATAAAATGCTCCTCTGTGCTGCTTTTTGTTGTTGACGCTACCTTAAGAAAACTATGCACTCCTGGATATCTGGTTTGATGCTGTAAGGCAGCAAGATGGTGTTTTGAAAGTCCAGTACTGAACACATGGTCATACTGCAGTTGTGTTGCAGTCATATGAGTCTACTAGTCACAGCCAAACGAATTTTTCCAGCTCCAGAAAAGTTATGAGTCAGTATTAATAATAATGAGAAGAATAAATCTCATTTAAATGACCTTGTCAGTGTATAAAAACACATTACTGCACAAAAGAAGAGCAAAAAATGCAACATTTGTACAATGTTGTTGCGGAATTACCAAACTTTTTTGTTAGCTTTATTTATTATTCATGCACAGGTCTTGAATTACATGTTGGTATGTGCTTTCTTTATAGAGAAAATTGTTTTTATTTCACTTTCATAGTGACAATATTGAACTTAAAAAGATGAAAATTGCACAGGAGAAGTTACACTGACATGTACATGCCTTGTAATTACTTTCATATGGGGTTATTGTGGCACCTCACAGTTTATGATTGGTTCCAGTTTTACCTTTTTATTTTTTATTTTTTTTACAAGGAAACAAATGAAATGCAGCAAAGGTCAAAAGCAGGACACAGTCAATAAACATTAACAGTTGACCTCTTCACCTCTGTATAGAACACATAGTGCATCTTTTATGTAGCCAGACAGAAAGTAAAAGTGTGTGGACATCATGGTCATATCAGGGTTTCATGCAGAAGACCAAGCTTTATATCTTCATGTTGCCACCGACCTACAATTTCCCACTTTTTGAATTCACGTTAACTGCAATCATTCCCTGTTTTTTAACTGCCATCTAGACCTATAGGACATATTGTTACCTAACGTTAACCATACTGCAGTAGCTTTGTGCATTCACTGTGAAAGCAAGAATTAGAAAATCATTGTCAGTAAATATTACCCAGCGCTTTGGAGAATCATTCAGTGTAGTTGTGCTATCAGTTGACTGCTTTAGCGATCTTTACAGCATTTAAAATCTACTTCCATTTACATGCACAAAGGATTTCAACATCATTTTTTCTGATTCAGTTTTCTTAATGTTCAGAACCTAAGTGTGACCTGGAGCCTCTTCTACTGTAAGTGATGTATACGTGTGTGTACAGTATACGCATGTGAATCGCATCAATACTTGCGGTGGTGAGCGGGAGGAGAAGCACATAAAGAAGAGTTATGGCTCTATCTCCTGGTGTCTCTGTCTCTGAGGGAGCCCCTACGTGAGAGAGACCTTTTAGTGCTGACACATGCCTCAGTGCCTTTAAGGTTGAGGGGAGAAGATATTATGTTTCTGACGTATGACTGCCAGTGCAAACACTCCCGAGCAAATGATGACAGAGATAACGATGACTGCTGCTTCTCAATCCCCGCATGCTCGTCTGGAAGCGAGTTTGTCCAGACATGGGTGCCGCTGAGGGTGAAACGCACATGATGCCCCATTTGCAATGCCTCGCACGGACTGTCATCTATATGAGCCCTCCAGGGTTAATTCATATTTATACCGTTTAGGTGTGATTGATTTGCTACTCAGGGTACGCCTACAGCGGTCTGCGATCGTCTCTGCAGTGCCCAGAGAGCTGTTGGTTTTATGAATAGATCTGGTATGCATTTGTCAATAATATGGATCCAAACATTCCCACTTCAGTGGCTCAGCGATGTGTTAAGGAATGTGTGTAGGTGTGCACCTTGTATGTATCTGTTTTGCGTTCTTAAGGTTTTTCGTGGAAAGGAGGAAGGCGTAAAGAAGGTGCCCTCATATTATAAAGTGTAAAAATGTGTTAAATACTTTTTTATGTTCATTGCTGGGCTCTTCTTCAGCATAAGAAAGAAGGTGTTTGTCATGCCAATTTTCACAGAAACACATCAAATAGCAGCAGCTGTATTCAGTACAGCGCTGTACAACACAGTGATTGTTCATAGACAACAAGTTATCTTTGAAAATGTCCATGTTTGCTGCTTTAGCACTCTCGAGATCTTGGAAATAGGTGAGGATTGAGAATTAGTCAGTTGATTGTGTGGTCATAACAAACACAATTGAAAAGAAAAAGATGTACTGATTAAAGTTTCTGCAGGGATGTAGTTGGTGGGACTGCACAGTGGTTTGGTGGTTAGCACTTTAGCCTTGTAGCAAGAAGATCCTCGGTTCGCATCCCGGCCTTCCTGGGATCTTTCTGCGTGGAGTTTGCATGTTCTCCCTGTGGGTTTTCTTCAGGTACTCCGGCTTCCTCCCACCGTCCAAAAACATGCTGAGGTTAATTGATAACTCTAAATTATCTGTAGGTGTGAATGTGAGTGTGATTGTCTGTTTATGTACCCTGTGACAGACTGACGACCAGTCCAGGGTGTTCCTTGCCTTCGCTTTAAGTCAGCTGGGATAGGCTCCATCCCTCCTGCGACCCTAATGAGGATTAAGTGGCGTATAGATAATGGATTGATGGATGTAGTTGGTCTCTGTTTTTACCGTGACAAACAATGCAACCTTCTCCGAAAACTCACGCAATCTTAATTTGATATTGAGGAATTAAAAAACAGAGCGCTACTGGTATTTATTTTTTTTGCAGCAAAAGTCAAACTGTTCGTCATAAATAATTAAGAACGTGTGTATTTTCATTCACGCAATTGCTGCAGAGTGAGACGAACAAACAAAACGCATTCCATGTCCATTCTCTGACAACACTACCAGTCAAAAGTTTGGACACACCTTCTCATTCAATGGTTTTTATTTCTTTATCTTATACATTGTAGATTAATACTGAAGACATCAAAACTATACAATAAAACACATGGAATTATGTTGTAAACAAAAAAGCGTTAATCTTCAGTGTTAATCTACAATGTAGCAAACAGTATGAATAAATAAAAAGCATTGAATGAGAAGGTGTGTCTGAACTTCTGACTGGTAGTGTAGATTCAAACCCACGGCCTCTCAGTGCTGAAACACTCAGCCCATTCACCATCCCTAGAGTCAGTCCATTCAATGGTGTGAGTTTAAATACTGAATTGACGTGATTTGAGTGACTTTTTTATCTCACCATTCAATGCGAGTGAAAATGCAGAAGCTACTGGAAAAGAATGCCATGTAAATGAACAACATACTAAAAATGTGTAAATAGAATCACCCCAGCAACTACACTGAATACTCAATCAAGTATCATGGCAACTGTACAATACCAACCAAACTGTAGCCCAGAAGAAAAAAATAAACTTAGAAAAAAATAGAACAAGTTCACCAAACTCCCTTTTGCATTTGTACTCAGTGCAATTGTGTCACAATCAATTTTTTTCTAGAGAATATTGGAGAAATGTTTGATGATTTTCGTTTTCATTTGAGATCTGCATGCTAGATGCTGCCACCTCTCCTCTACTTGGCCCACATCAACCCTTTCAACAGCCTTTTAATTGACTTTCCTCCATCTGCCTCTTTGCCAATCTTTGTAATTTGCTAATGAAGTGCGTATAGATGTCATCATTTGAAAACACTCTTAGCTGCAGTTGCCACATATTTATAGAGGGAGAAATTAATTAGGATTCAAATGAAGAAAAAAATGCAGCAGACGAAATATTTTTAAAATCTCACACAAAGATCCACGACTTTTAAGCAAATACAGTGAAACAGAAATGCTCTTGTAAGTAGAGCACATGCTGCATCCTGCTACAAGGCCATTCTCGGACTTATCAGACATCAGCTGTAACTGCAGCTTGTACTGCTGTACACACAGCATCCAGTAGACTGGATCGCATCGCTCTTTTTTTTTTTCTTCCTTGCTTGCTTTTCTTGCTTTCTTTATTTCAGTATTGCAACTTCATGACTAAAGTTCCTTTCTTTACTTTTCCCTTATTCCTCTGTACTGTATTCCCCCTCCCTCTCCTTTTCTTTTTCTTTGATTCCTATTTTTTTCCGACCCTCCTTCTCTTTTCTTCGTTGTCTTGATAAATGTTACATCGAGCATTAATGTTTTAGTGCCACATGCAACTTTGATGGGGGCGCCACCATTCTCGTGTCTTTTTAGAATACAGTATGCGTGCCCTAATTGTGCCATGCGCAGTTGATCCTTCTTGCCTCTTTCCACTTACAGGCAAAAAAGAATAAAATGTAAAGAGAACAGAGATGAAGATACATCTATGTGCCAGACAGTCAGCTCCTCTGTGAAAGTGATGTTGACAGTACCTGTCCTCTGCACGACCAGCGCCTCCGTCCACATCATTACTGCCTTGCTGATTAGACCGCGATGCTGCAAGTGATTCTCATATAGTCTCATAAGGCAGCCCTGCAGGGTTTGAGTAAAAAACAATCTGTGGAAAACAAGATAAAAAAATGCATATGATACTTTTGACGACATTTGACTGTTGGCCGCTCTCCATGTTTGGATGAACCGAGCAGCAGCAGCATCATTTGGCAACATGTTCTCCGCTTTGATTCACACTAATGACAGCAAGAGGGGAGGAGGGATCAACACAATAAAAGTGTCATTTTTAAAATAATTTCAACGCTTACATTGTGGAAAATGATGTTTGTGTAGATAATTCATAGCCTTAAATAGAATCTCATTGAAGGGAAGGCGTCAAATTCAACTCTTTATGCAGATACATGTGCACACAGACAGTTTACATTCCCAAAACTTCAACTTAAATGTATGTGCATGCAAAAAAGTCTGAGTTTTAAACAGAATCTAAGACAAAAACTCTAAATAGGATTCAACACAGAATCCTATCAGCTAAAAACTGGTGCTCTTGCAGCTTTATTTTTGCATTTTAAACCATTTTTTCCACCGGTTCATGCACACAAAGACAGTATTTATACCCTGAACTTAAACTTAAATATATGCATATGCAGAAAAATCTGAGATTTCAACAGAATATCATGGAATTTCATTTGCAAAAAAACTGACAGATTTCAACTTATAGAGCTTTATTATGTATTTTGAGTCATATTTACGTAGGTACATGCACACACAGACAGCATTCGGTCCCTAAATCCTTGATTAAATGTATGAATGTGTCGAAAAATCATAGTTTTGAACAGAATCTATCACAGAATCTCATTGAAGGACACATTTCAGATTCAATGCTTTGTGTTTTGAGGCTCTTTTTGAAGGTACATGCACACACAGACAGTTTCCATTCCCTGAACCTCAACTTAAATATATGTGCATGCAGAAAAATATGAGTTTTGAACAGGATCCAACACAGAATCTTATTTGCTAAAAATTGGTTCTCTTGCGGATTTAGTTTTTCAGTTTAAACATTTTTACAAGTACATGTGCACACACAGAGAGCATTCGATCCCTAAATCCCTGTCTAAACATATGCATATGTAGAAAAATCAGTCTTAAATAGAATCTGACACTGAATGTCATTGGAAAAAAAAGTGCCAGACTGAACTCTTGCAGTTTTATTATTGCATTTGTAAACCATTTTATGCAGGGTCATGCATTCAGACTAATTTTATCCCCTAAACTCCAACTTCCACATAGCCTATGTCAGCTTCATGCACAACTTTAACCCAAACCTGCCTCGACCTTGGAATTCAGAACCAAAACATCTGCACACAATCTTAAAGCTTTTCTCTCCCCCCCCTCCTTCTCCTTTAGACTTGGTCTCTGATCCTCGCTAGTGTCTGCGCACAAACACACACACGCGAACACACGCACGCCTGCACGCACAGGTGTCGCTTTCCTGTGCGATGAATCTGCAGATGCAGCCTCACCGCATTCGGCGTGCAGCGGCTGACGTCAGGAGGAGAGCGGAGCGAGAGGAGTTGAAATAGGGCAGAGCAGGAGCGCAGCGCGGAGAGGAAAAGCAGCCGGAGGAGCCGGAGGATGGACAGCCGCCGTCGCTGCTGAGAGTTGGGGAGGACGCGCTGTAACCGTCGCCTCTAACACATCTGCTACTGACACAACCATCCAGTAATTAATCTGAACCCTCGTAACCTTCTTTTTTTTACTGAGCGAGAAGGAGGAGGAGGAAGAGAAGGAGTGGGAACTAAGAAAAAAAAACAGAGCGCAGTTGTTGGACGAGAGAAATCTGTGGCACGTTTGCACGAATTTCCTTTCTTTCTGCCTTCTTGCCTCGGAATACCACAGGTAAGCTGGAAAGCAGTGTTGTATACGCTTGCTTAAAGGTATATTTGCTGCTTTTTCTTTCTTTTCTTTGAAATTTATTTACAAGTTTGCTTGTTTTTGGGGCTTTGGCGCTGCGTTATCCACACTGTTTTTGGAGTGAGAGTGAATGGAAACTGTTAAGAGGGTGGCAGTGGTGTGCTTAAATTTTGAATTAGTTTCAGCTGTGGAGAAATGCATCAATAATAGAGAGAGAGAGCTTCAGAATTTTGCAGGCTGGGAGATGTGTGTGAGGTGCAGCCTCATAGCGCAGGGCGATGTCAATGACAATCTGTGACAGTGGAACTACACTGGCTGCTATGTCGCCTTTTGTCTGGCGCAAAAATAAAAGGCAGAATAAAACAGGGGTGTGATTAATCATTCAATATGAGCAGATGCCAGCATTGGTAACCTCATATAACCGTGCAGGTGGGCAGCTCTGTCTCTGCAAAACAGCGGGGCAGTGTTTGATAAATGGCTCCAGGAGGACTCCTCTGCCCGGATGCGCCAGGTTTGCTGGAGCAGCAGAGGGACTGAAATGATAACACAGTGAGACATCCCCTCGCTGGGGCTCTCTGGCGTGGATTCCCCCCTCTGTGCACCTCACCTCCCCTTCCTCACCCGGTCCTTCCTCCCTCAGCCACTTTGGCAGGACTTCATCTATTAACATGAAGCTCATAAGAGTGAAAGATGGAGGGAGAGAGAGAGAGGGGGAAAAAAATCCCTAAACAAGATTAGATGTTCTTGTCTGATTGTGGTAAATGAGCTGCTTCAGCGCTCCCTCATGGGAAAATCCTATCAGTGTCACCAGAGAGCTGGCACAGCGGCAGCAAAGCCTCCGTGACGGCCAGCGGAGTGGGAAATGAGGATTGGTCGGCGCGCTCTCTGGCGTGGCTCCGCGTGGACACTGCGCCGGAGCTCTCCACGGCGCTGAAAAACGCTCCTCTCGCTCCCCTTCACTTCCACTCCCCGCTGCCTTTACCCCCTTCTGGTGCTCCCCACTACTCTCTTTGTGGTTGTGTTGGAGCTCCTCTCTACCTGGAACCAGACATGGAGCCAGGAGAAGAATTGCAACCATCCATCACTGTGATATCTGAAAGAATGCTTTTAAACCTGAGCCATTCAGCTGAGCCATGCAGTCTCCCACCCCAACATACACCAACACATATACATCACATGCAGAGACCTGAATCAATATTTTGCACTGGCACCTGAACGAGAATGCTAATGGCAGCTGGGGGATTTACAGTAACATACAACCTTTGGACTTAAGCCATTCTTTGCAGGGAAAATAAGCAAGCGAGCATGTAAGGATGTGTACATGCTGACTCAGTGGAGTTGAGTAAAGAAAAGAACAACCAATGCATGAGAGCCTGGGTGCTGTAGTGGTGACGGGTGGGTGGCGGTGGGATTTTTTACACAGTGTCCTGAACCCTGTCAGAGCAGTTCTGCGGCTCACGCTGGGGTCGGCTCTGAGAAATAATGATGAAGCCCAGAATAGTGACTCAGTCGGGCATATTGTAGTTTGCAATCTGCCGTGTAACTTATTAGCTGTCTCACGGAGAGCCATTACAGCCCGGTGTCCAGCAGATTATGGCTGGTTGTTGCGCTTCAGAGACAGCCTAATAGTGGGATGACTCACACACTTACTGACACTGAAGATACACTGGTGTATCCACGCACATATGCACACACACACAAAAGAAAACACACTTCACTGTAACATTCCAGTCATCAGGCTTCTTGGAGTGCTCTCCTGCTAACCACCTAAATCCTCCAAAATCCAACTGAACCAGCTTATATGTGCATAAATGCATGTGTGCAGTACGTCACGCATATTACTTGGACAAAGCGAGATTTTCCAGGATGGGAGCAGAGGTCTAATCTGCCGTTGAGTAAGGGGAGCTTTCGCACGCTTCCACAGGTTTTGCAGGATTTGCTATTCCTAGTCCGGCACTCTATTTATCCACGTCTCCAGACTGCATTTAAATGTATCGTGATAAGCATGTAATTGACTTTTCAAGTGACACTGGCAAAATATTAAGCTGCAGTCAGCTTTTCCTTCTGTAATAAACAGTTTAACAGTGTCAATACTGCTGTTGTTTTGTGGTTGTTAAGGGATAATTGGATTTGGAGTCGTTTTTGTTGGAGCTGCTCGCAGTGTCGATGCTTGGACATGGATGGATACAGTGTGTGTATTCATTAACCAAACATGAAACAGTAAAGCTAGATTTATTGTCCAGTTTGAGATCAGTTTAATAATATGATGAATGTGATGCTTTATTGATCCCAGTGGAGGAGCACGCCGCTCCTAGGAGGTCAGAGTTCAGGCTCAGCAACAGAACAGCAGGTGGGAGTTCAGTTTCTTGCTTCAGGACATTTCAGCTGACTGAGTGTTCGCTGATACAAGAGGCTGCACAGAGGTCACTTTGGTAAAAGCAGACTCTCTCTGCACACTTGACTTCCCTGCTGCTAAAAATTTGGAATACCGAACAACGGGGAATCATATGCTACAGCCTTCTTAGCGCAAAAGATTAGTTTTTAAGTGGTTTTGTGCTTTCAGAGAGTTCCCTACAAAATTTGCAAATAAAGGTCGAGCAGATACCTCAAAGATTAAGGTTGTGTTTTGCAGCGTTTTGGTCTGTCGGAGAAGAAATGTTGGTTGGCTGCAAGACAGAAGAGAGATTTTTTTCTGTACAAGCATTTCATAGCGAGCAGCGACTGGGCAAAGCGTCAAATCATAAAGTTCTTGTTACCAAAAATCCTCAATGAAAGAGAGGATTTAAAAAGAATCTTCCACAACACATGCATTCTAGTTACTGCTCCAGATATTTGGAATTTCAGCTGCAGTCTATGGACACAGATAGTCAAATATTGTTGATATTGGTGGTTTGTTTATTTGCAGGGTTGTTGTTGTCAGTAACCGTGACCCAGTCCTCTTTTTTTTTGTATTAATGTAGGCACTCCAGTCTCAAAACAATCCACACATAAAGAGCCCTGGATGACAATTCCATGTAACATTTAATTAGAATATATTACATTTTTCATATCAATTATAATTCTCCACTCATGAACAGTTTAAATGCTTGGCATCGCACCGCCTCAACCCCATGCAGAGCTCGTCTAATCAGGAGCAGGATTTATCTGCACACAACAAAGCTATCCCCTCAGGTAAACCATACCCATTTCCTTCACTTCCTGTTTTTTTTTCTTTTTTTTATGCCTGGTGACTTTGCTTTGCAGATTTCACAAAGAAATATAATGAGCCCTACTCTAAAACATAGGTAAAAAAACAGAAGCATTACAGATGGTGAGTCACACTCTTATGAGCTGGCTCTTTTTGCCGTACAGTCGCATTCTGATGGGGCTGACGAGATTAGTTTTAAATTGAACTGATGAAACTCCTTCTTGTGGGTTTAACGGGGCTGACACTCACAGACTCTCACACCTAGAGAACATAACTCTGATTAAAACGAGGCCTGTGACAATGGAGACCGCTTTATATGAATGACACCCAGACCGAGGTGGGCTATCGTGCTCCATTAGATTCTGTACATTTTTATTCTACGGGCAAATTACTGATCAGTCCCCCCCCTTCGGTGCTCCCTGCAGAGAGCAGGACTGAGAAATGTGGGCAACACGGTTCACTTGAAATTCTGATCACTAATGTTGAACTTCTAGAAATGACCTTTTCTGCTGCATCCCATATGAACACAGTAGCTGAGCTCAGAGTATCAGCAGCGCAGCTCTGAGCAAATAGTGGTCGCTGCCTCCTCAGCCTGAATGGAGGAGACTGACGAAAGAGTCAGCAGAGAGGGGGAAATGCGTAGAGGGGTTACGGAAAGGTCACCTGGCGTATCTGCTCGGAATTTAGTCAGCCATCTGCCTGTCCCTTTTATGCAGTTACGCCTCAGTCCCCTGTTGAAAAGTGCCAAATAGTGGAGCTTTCTGCATTGAAGCTGTTCTGTCAGATCGCATTTGGAAGGAGGTTTGGATTTCTTAAATGTTGCTTCACTCATCCAGGGAGATACCCATTTTCTCATGTCTCTAAGGTTAAACTCCAATCATTAGTGATCACTTCTGTATGTAATTAAAATTAGTGAATGATTCAAGAAAGTGAGTCACAATGAATGCAATCTGTTTTTAAACATTATCAGGTGAAAGCTCTGAAAAAAAAAAGTTTGTCTCACTTGCTGTTTTGAAGGTTATGAATGAACATTTATCCATATCAAATTAATGTCTAGAAGCAATGTCATTAAAATTCAGTCAAATCTAGATGTTTTCAGTAATTGTTGTGAACAAATGAACTCACTTATTATGAGTTTTTCAACATCCTGTTTGTCTTATTTTGCTGGAAAATGTGATCGCTCAAGAGAGCAGTCATCATAACATGACCTTGATCTTTCACAGCAGGCTGAGTTAAAGTTTTTGGAAAATCTGCCCAGTGATATATCAAGTAAAGGCTTTTAGAGTTCCCTTTGCATTTACTAATCTGGATTTACCCTTTAAAATAGTTTTCTGAATGGATATGAAGCTTTGGAGCTGCAGTAGGACGAGCACAGCGACGGCTGAGCATGACAGCCAAAGCACTGCCACTGAAAGTCAAACATTTTGTCACAAAATGTGTCAACCTTGGGTTTTTGAATGATAATTTGCAATACCTTGAATGCAGTTTTACTTACTTGCTGCTGACATCCACTGAGAATGAAGGTCATTGACAAGAACAACTATTTGACAATAGTGTGCTGATGTCTGAAAATGTGATATTAGAGAGGAATCCTTTGCCGCTTTATATGCATTGATTTCTGGCTGCTGCGGTCGTGCTCAAGGCTTCAAACAATAATACACAGCTGTTTACACGTTCAAGTAATTCTTCAGTGAACAATGATTACATGTAGAAGCACAAAGCGCCTCTGAAGAGCCATTTATGCTTTAGAATGTGTTTTCCTCTTGGTTTCCAGCGCGCACCTCTTTCATGTTGTTTGCTAACACTTTACCACTGCTGTAATTAGCAGATGCAGCTCTGTTAGCCGAGCAGGCCACCCTGCTGTTGCACCGCGGATCCCCCTGATATCCTTTTTGCTCTTGCAGCCATGTCATACAGCCTGCAGGGATTTATGGATTTAACAAGTCACTCTCTGTTTGTGTGTCTTTCAGACACACCTGACAAGCAGGATGTGGGTTTTAACACCCAAGGGCTGCTGATATGGTGACGGAAAAGAGCCAAAAGTCAATATCAGAAAGGCAAAATGGGACAGGAAAAGAATAGAGCATGACACAGAAGAAGGAGCCACTATTCTTTCTTTTCCTCTCACTAGTCTCAAGATGGGGTCTTATTACTACCTAACAGCCTGAAGCTCTGTCGCCTCTATAGAGACAGAAAGTGGCAAAGAGAGAGTGTCAGGCAATAATTAATTTGGAGGCAACGCAGGAGAAGCCCAGCTGATAAGGATATCTGCTACTATAGCACCACAACCTGCATTGTGTTCACTTCTCTGTGCCTTTTCCGCATTATTTTCTCTCTCTAAGGGTGCATTTCAGCGCAATCTGAAAAGGCACATGTGTGGTTGTTTCTCTGCAGAATGAATGCATTAACTTTTCTATCGCCGCTGCCATATGTTTTTGTCACATGTTTTAATTGCTTTAATGCCGTCCTTATTGTTGCTCACATTATTCGCCCTGCTGTTGGCTGTTTTCGAGCCTTTGTGGGTGTTCGTCTGGTTTGTGCCTGGAGTTAGAGTTTTATTGTGTTTTTTGCTATATTTTGACACATTTCTCCTTTGTTTTCCCCCTTTTCACACCCAGTTCCCAGAGAGCAGTTTTTGTATTTTGCTCTTGTAAGGATGTTGCAGATAAAATATAAAGCTTACACGTGTGTTTAGATTAAAGTGTCACTGTTTGCTTTCAGCCATTTACCATTTAAACACACACTTTGCTAACCACACTGCTTTTTTTCAAAAAGTATTTTTTTCTGCTATTCCAGACAGACATTAGATTCTATTCATTTCAATGCAATATGAAAAAGAACTTAGCAGACACTCAAGTATTATCAGTGAATCCAGTGCCTGATTTGTCTTATTTCCCTGTGACCTTCATCACTGTCCAACAACTATTAAAAACTAAAAAAAACACTCAAGTTCAAATAATCAATGGCTATAAAAATCCCCAAGAAATGGTCTCTTAACCTGTTTGAGTAACATTTGTTAACATTGTTCAGATGTTTTCAGACATAACTGACTTTTTTCAGAGAGGTCAGACAGTACTGAGACAAGCTTTTGGTCTTTTCATGTAATTTATTCATAATTTTTCATCTCCAACCGTGTAAAAAGTCACATTGGACAAATGAATAGGGCTGGTTAATCGATTGTTTGCAAAGAATAGAACATGCAGTTCTGTGGAATATATAACCTTTAAGTTGCTTTGGTGAATATGTTTGTCTGTTTTACATAACTGGTAGACATAAAGTAACTTTAGCATTGTTTTGGAGTTGTTTTTCTGATCATCTCGTCTAAAGTCGGCGTCTGTTTTTGGTCTTGAGGAAGATTGTTTTATTTCCAGGTGTTAATTCTCTGCCAAGTTCACGAGATAATAGCAAATTTTTGTGAAATTGGCAGTGAACAGGTTCATATAGACTTTTTATCCAGCTGTTTTTGCTCAAAGCAGATGTTAAATTGTTGATGGGAGCTAAACACAGTTAAGTTTTAGTATGTAAAACTAAGACAACGATCTGAAAGATGCTAAAGCACTTGGTAGAGCAGAGGAAAACTGCAGTCAAGTGAAAATTCGGTTGAAACGAGGGACACCTTGCATATTGCACATCATTTGATCCACTGTTAACGTAGAAATATTTATCTTGGAACTTAAGGGCCTGCAGAGTGTGAATTATTATAAATCTAGGAGACAAATAACCGACACTGGGCACAAATATGTAGTACAGTTGTGGGAAGGGAGGACATTTTTCAGCATATTTCCTTTGATGCTGATAGGTTGTTAGTCATGACATGTAACCAGTCAGAGAGCCAGCTACACTGGACCATATTTTTATGCAATATATCGGTAATTGGTTTAGAAATAACGATACAGATCATCTGAAAAATGCTGATTATCAGCTCTAAAGTCTGATAATCAGTCGACCTCGAATGCAACTTGAAAAGTGCCTAAACAGCATTAGAGTCTTTTTAGATTAAAATAAGATAAAGCCGTTGTCTGTCGCTTTGATGACTGCTTCTTGCGTTTTGTGGTTGGACTGAGCTCTGAGGTCAGCGATGTGGTCTTGTGACAAGAGCCGCAAACTGGGGGGCAATTTTAGTAAGTGAACAGCAGGATTACTGAAATAAGCTCAGCCTTGCCAGACCGATAAAACCTAAAAATGTCCAAATATTCCCTTTCTTGTTCCAGCTGCTTAGTCATCTTTAATTAGATAATTTCTTTCTTAATTAGTTCCAACTCGTCTATTGGAGTAAAAAAAATTCTTTTTTAACTGTGAGCTGTCTGGATCCGGAGCTGATAAAGTCTGTCAGCGTTTAATTAGTGCACCGACAACCACGCATCTCCTTTCCAAAGGGGGCAGCGCTTCTAAGCCGATTGAATGACAGTTCATAACCTTATCTTTCCCGGCTAATGTGCTGTATAAATCCTTTTTGGGAAACACCTCTCCAGAGCAGACCTGACATTTATCACATTTCTTGTCATGAAAAAAAGATAAACAAATAAAGCCTGAAAGGACGTGATTCCTGTTCACATGGAGTGTGTGGAAGATAACTAGGGTTAGAGCGTATGATCCTGATGCACGGCTGGCAGACAGATTGACACCCCTGGTCTCTTCAGGATCTCCTCTAACCACACAGGAACAAAATGTAGACGAGTGACTTGTGAAAAGATTTTGGGGAGAAGGCGATTCTCTCGGTGGCTCTATTTCATGCTACATAGGCATCCGTCTGAAAAATGAAAAAGGGGGTTGTTTGAAACCTGAGTGCAGGCAGACAGGCCGGCAGACGGAAGATGATAGCAGAGATTTTACTGAAGAGGAACATCAGTTTGAGGCAGCACTCAGAGTAACAGCGTGGTGAGAGGTTTGTTCCAAAATGGGGCATGCACCATTTGGGGGAAAAAAAAAAGATGACACCTACTTTCATAAAATGATTGGCAGAAAAAAAATTTACACCCTCTACTTTTAAAGGGTAGCAGGTTAAACCAATCTGACATGATGCATAAAACGTGGATTTTAAAATTACATCCATGTGCAGCACTGCAGCAAAAAAACAGCTCGATGCAGTGCTTCATATGCAGAAAGATGTGACTTTAGGGTAGTGAACCACAAACCTTCCAGTTTCAGATGGCGGTGTTCAGCAATCACAGATGTTACTTTTTCTGTCCATCCCACCCCTTCCTTTGTAATCTTTTTAAATACTCAGCAACTTGCAGGGAGGAAGCATGCTGAGTGGGGAATGATTGTCGTACTGGAACTGCATGTGTCATTTGTAACTGTGACAGCAAACCTACCTGGAGTGGTGCAGAGCTGGGACAGAGAGCTCAGGCTGATCACTTGAATTTGTCTCAGAGCTCAGCTAGAGGCTTTTCCCTGCTGCCATTACACAGAGCAACACAGGGCTGTATGGCTGCATACGCTGCTCATTTACATGCCACTTTTGAATTAGCTGTAGTCTTGGTCTCTTGACAGAAATGTGATTTTAGTCTGGTTAATTCAGGCAGGGTTTTTTGGGGACATGTTGTGCAGAGCCAAGTACAGAAAGATGTACAGATGTTGCTGTAGACCTCTAATGCACAAACTATACATACTTTACATATTATATATAACTTTGCACAGGTGGTTGTCTTTTTTCTTGTTATGTTTCAATATGTTATATACAAAAATCAATACTGCAACTTTTGCTGTAACTGGCAAAAGAAATTCAGGATTTGTACTTACGGTGACTGAAAAAATATTCACAACAGCTAAGGGTTCATTTGCAGGTTTAATACTGTTGTGTGCAGTGTATTTTTCTGTGGTTGTTCTTTTGTGTCCCTGCCCAGAGAAAGAGGTAAATTAGCTGCTAGCTAACTGTGGTGTCATTACTATTAATTGTGCACTGTCCCTGGAAAAATAAACCACAAAATGAAAGAATAAATGCTTATGATGATTTCTTTTGCAGTCCTAAAATGGTATAAATCGTGAAAAATAACCTCAAAACTGGAATATTTTGTATGAGTAGACAAATGAAAATGATAAAACTGAATTCTACCCCAGTGTTTATTTGTAACGATAGTCCAGAAGACAGTTCTTTTCCTCTGAAAAGTGTCAGCACTGTCCAATTCCGTCTCAGTGTGTAGAGGATGCCCCCAGAGCACTGAAATCCCTACATTTAAGAACGTTGAAGCTGTCTCAAGCAATACCACAAGTATCAGCTGAAACATCCCAGAATCTGCTCTGTCTAATGGAACAAGCAAAAAGCCCAGGGTCAGTTGGTGGATTTGTTTAACTGATAAAAAACAAAAACATTTTCAAATACTTTGCCATCTGACATCATGTTTACTGAAGCTGCTAGAGGGTTTTGTCCCTTGGACATGGAATTAATCTTTTTGGGTCTTACTGGTCTGGTCTTATTGTGAACATCTGTGATCATGAACCGATCATAACCGCCATACCAGGAATGTATTAAAACCAAGGGCGTCAGTTTGTTTTTAAAAGTGGGGGGGGGGGATGGAGACCACAGCACTTCGAGAAAATGTCGAAGAACGGCGGCAAAATGCCACAAGCTGGGCTCGAACTCACGACCACCACACCAAAGGCGGAGGCTCAACCTGTTGAGCTGTCGGGATATGTGGGTAGAGAGGTCTGTGGGCAGCTATAATACTAATTCTCCCGGACCAAAATTTTGCCCCTGCACGCCTCTGGTCGGAGCTTCCACTTGGCACGGGCGCAAATTTAGCATCTGCGCGTTTTTTTTAACCTCAGGAAGGTGTGCTGCATGTCTGTGCAACTCTGGGCCGAGTGTGGATGGTGCGTTCAGGAGCGTCGGAATTTTCTATGCTACTGAAAATAACTGGGTTTACAACGGCTTACATGTGAAGAATTTGAATGTGTTGGAGACAAAATGACCCCTGACAAAAAGTGTGGGGGGGAGGACACATCCCCACCGTCCCCCCCTAAACTGACGCCTATGATTAAAACCCATTTCTATCTATTTATTTAGACCTAAACACCTCCTGCAGAGTTACATTTCTGGAACACGGATGTTAGTTTCTAATTGCGCACTAAAAGCCATCACAGCGAGTGTTGTAGGTGACTGAAGAAAAAAGTCTTTGTGATGATATTGCTATTGTCAATACAGATTTTCTTTCCAGTCTACCTCATAAAAATCAGATATTTTCAATATATTCAGACTTAGAGCTGACTTTATTGAGTGTTTTGACACATACAGAGAATTTGAGACTTGTTATACACAGTAGTGAGAATAAAAATAAATAGAAACTTACACTCAAGCTTACATGTTCCCTTTACTATTCCTATGCAAAATCTGCTCGAAGATGACAATATAATGTTTGCTTAAATGACTGTCTTGTTAAGATCAGCTTATTCAATAGGTAATTTGATCTACATCCAAAACACTAAGAGCTTCAAATGAGAAAATCTTCACCGCAACAGAAACAGGCAGCTTTAATCAGCACCACTGTGGCAGAACATGGTCTCTGGGATCCATACCTGATACTGCCAACACACATCACCATTAGCTGCTGCCTGACAGTTTGTGTGCCCTCCTCAGAGCACGGCCAGATGTTTTTGTAGCTCCTCACACTAAAAGCAAAAGGGCTTTTGTGTCGTACATTTTGAAGACTGAAATAATCACATAATCATGCCATCTTCATGTTGCCACAGAGGATGGACTCTCTCCCCTCTTCCTCAACACTGCTTCTAAATTTGTCCCACATTGGTTGTGTTGATGCCTGTTTTGTATTGCTTGCAGTTCTATTTTCCTGAATGCTAGTTTACTAAATTGTGTGTTGGTAATCAAATTAATAGAGGTACTCTCTCAACATTGTTAATAACTGTTTCTTGTCTTTGTTTTTGACTGGATGCAGAAGCTCTGTAGGTGATAGAACTCTGTCAGACATTCCATTAGTTAGAAGTGAACATTTTTTTTGAAAAGAAAACTAGGATATAAAACCTTAACCCTGCCCTGTATTCATCAGTTCCCTGTTCAGTGACCTTCTTGAAGTCACATCTTTAAATTTTTTTGCTTGGTCTTTCACATCTGATGACTTACAGTGCGAGATGAGTTTGAGTTGCTAAGAAACGTGCAAAAATTCGGCATGTCTATTTTTAGCTGAATCACCAGATTCCATTCTAAACGAACAGAGTGAATTCTGATATGGAAATTTGTATGTAGCCACTTAAAACAAAATCATTCATAATACTCTACTTTGATTAACCTTATTTCAAATGTTAAGTCTCCAATGTCATGCCGAGTCTTCACTGATTCCACACTGAACTCAGATAGACAGACACATTTTCCTACTTGCTTTGAGTGATGAGCAGTTTGTCTATTTTACTACATGTTCATCCACACATTCATTAAAAGAATCATTGGGCAGGAATAAGTATTTTACCTCAATCTAGAGAAAAAAGACGCTCCTCAACGAGCATTCCCGATGCATTTCGAAGGAGCTTGAGATGTTGTCTTCCTCGAAATGCTTCCTTTCGAAATGTGGCAGTGAGCAGATGGCTCTTTACTGTACCTCAGCACTGTACATTACAGGCATTTAGCACAGCACCTTCCAAAGTGTTTTATAGTAGTGGCAGGAAGTGAGCATCTGTTCATGACCTGCAAGCAGCACAAACAACCGCTGGAATCCAGAAAGAGGCTCAAAAACTAAATTGTTCCACTGTAAAACATCTGATAAATAACTACAACAAAAATAAAGCTTCAAAGCTTCTCCAGATATTCCCATCTATGCATTGATACAGATATTGGTTGCAGTAATGATTCTACACTGATCCCTCTTAAACACTGCTCCAATACAAAACTGCACAAAATCTCTAACACAGAATCCATGCCTCTTGATGGATCCTCTGCCAATGCAATCCTGTAGGAAAGGATAGTGTTTTCCCCTTTGTGTTATTTTCTCCCTTTTTTAAAAACAATTCCCACCTTTCTTTTTAAGCTATTATTACAAACTTGTGATTCAGCTAAAGCCTACTGATTCAGTTCATAATTCAAAAAGCCTTCAAACAAGTTTCCCTGAAACAAATGTGAAGATAATAAGTTTGAAACTTCCATCGAGTAAGCAGCTGAGAACAGAGACAGAGCAGCTGCAGGCAGCTCTACAGGATGCTTCAACCCTCTAACAATACTCTTTGTGTTGTGAAAATTGGGAGTTCTGAAGAAAGAGACTTGAAAAATGAGAGATGGGGAGAGAAGGTAGCTGGGACGTGAGAGGATGTATTAAACTTACAGCACGTTGAATCTGTTTATATTGCGAGTCCCTCACTGAGCAAAGCTGCCAAGAGGTGCACTGGTTTTAAAGAACCTGTCTCTTTAAGCTTTTTAATATTCTGGTCAAATAATGGCTTCCTCATAGACTTTCTCCCTCCTGATGAATTTCAAAATGGACCTTTTAGTCCACAGAACCAGGGCTCTGTTTGCGTGTGCTCATGTATGAATGTGTGTCGCTGCGTGTGGGCCAGTGCCAGAGGACCAGGCAGCACATTAAGACAGTGACTGGCAGATCTCATTTGGTGTTTAATTTCGCAAGGGTGAGCTCTCATCTACGAGGACCCATTAGCCCCCGGCTAACTTGCTGAATAATGTCGACGGCTCCTTCAAATGATGTTTACACTGACAGGTCTTGTGTGATTTTGCAGTTTCAGTGCATTTAGCAGTGGTGGAAAGTAACTAAGTGCATTTTCTCGACTGTCACATTTGAAACAGCATGTGTGACAAAATAATCCCAACTCAAAGGTCTCTCTTTTTTGTATCTTTCAACCACATTTCACAGTCTGTCAGCCTTTACTTGCACCACACATTGAAAAACACAGTGAAATAGACAACCTGTTGTTGTGCTGTAAATGACATACATTTTGATGTTCAGATGTGCTGACGGAGGCACTTCTTCCTGCATCTTACTTGCTGTTAATTTTTGCTCATATTGCTACTTTTACTTTAAGTGGCACTCATTCAGCCATGACGCTAGTTTGTGGACCCTCAACTTTGGAATTTATCCATCGCCATGTTGGTCTTTTATAACTGGATGCAACAAGTGAGGGTGGACGTACAACTTAGAAGACATAAGGTAGACCCACCCTGTAATATTCCCTGTTTTACCATCTAATGGATGGACCCCATATTCTTACGATCATGTTGTATTGAAAACGCCTTGAAAGTAGAGCTTGAGACCATTAACTTATTCAGAAAATCTTTGCTGAGGTAACAGGTCAAGTGAGAAGTAGGAGGATGCTGTTGTGGACTTCAGTATAGTTGGTCTTCTTTTTGCAATCAAAACAGTCACTCCTTGTTGGAAAGCAGGAGGAATACAGGCACTTCCACATTGACTTCACGTTTCTATGGCTTTGTGTATCTTTTATTTACATATACAACAAACCTGACTCTGCATTGCCAATTGAGACACAGCAAGCAGCTGTTTTTTGTAAAGAAGTTCCCAAAAATGTACTGCACCCCCTGCCTGTCCTGCACCCACTGGAAGACAAAGTCAATGTCCTGCTGGTGAACAGAGAAGAGTATTAGAATACAATATAAGACATAATACCTGGAGTCAGTGTAGGCAAAATCCAAACTTACTATGTTTATCTTTTGTCTGTAAATACAGCTTCAGATGGTTGATGGGAATGTTGATCTGTATCCTCTGTATGTGTAAATAGGTAACATTCATTGTGTCAAATTTATGAAATGACAATATGTTAAGTGTTGTGTTTACAGCTTCTTCTGCTGCTGACAAAATAGAAGTTGAAAGCATGAACATTAATGTGAAATTAGCCATTTCTTTGGCTTATCTGGGGTCAGGTCATGATGGCAGCAGGCTAAGTAGGGCATTGCAGCTGTCCTTGTCCCTAGCAGCTCATTCCAGTTCCTGGGGGATCCCAAGGCGATCCCAAGCCAGATAAAATATGTAAACCCTCCAGCGAGTTTTGGGTTTACCTTGGAGTCTATTCCCATTTAGATGCGCCCAGAAAACTTCCAAAGGAAGGTGACCAGGCATCCTAATCAGATACCTGAACCACCACAACTGGCTACTTTTGATTTTTACTCTGAGCTCCCCCCAGATGTCAGAGCTCTTCACCCTATCTCTAAGGCCGAGCCCAGCTACCATATGCAGGAAACTCAAATTGGCTTCTTGTATCATGTATCTTCAGTCCCTACCCAGAGCTCGAGACCATAAATGAGGACTGCTACATACTGACTGGTAATTCAAGTACTTTGCCCTCTGACTTTACTACAACCCACTGGTACAGCATCTGCATTACTGCTGCCCCAATCCATCTGTCTATCTCGCATATTGTTTTCCTGTCACTCCCTTATTTGGGGCAGCAACTCACCCTAAACACAGACAGGTCAATGCACCGCTTCCAAACAGAGAGCCATGGCCTAAGACTTGGAGGTCCTGAGTATAAAGTTAATTTTACTAAAGTGCTTTGAAAAGATTTGGTTATTTGACTGTTTTTTATTGCAAATAATATCTCAAAGTCAAACAGAGAATAAATTCTCAGCCGGAAAAACCATGGCAGAACAGGTCAAGGTGAATCCCCACTCCTTTGTAATATTCAATATTCTGCTGAGGAGCTGCGGCAGACATTTAGCACCATAAACACCTGGACTGCTTGAGATGCATCGTGTGTTTCTGTGCCCTTGTTGCAGTTCGACTGCAAACTTTATGGCCCCCCTAAGGGAAATTTGTTTTCAGGCTGGTTCTGCAGTAAAACACCCAATAAAGTCACATTATAAAGTATAAGACCACAATAAAAACAATAAACACATTACCTGAAAGTACAATAGCACACATAACAAACTGCCATGTCACACAGTACAACCATAAAGACCTGCATCAGCTGATAAGACCCGATGAGAAGTCAGAGCTTTGGTGGAGTCCTATAAATAATTCTCATCAGTGCAAAATCCCCGTTTCCTCTACAGGGGGTAGACACAATAACATAAACAGCAGTGCAATGCAATGTAAATCCAGTACAATAACCCTGCAATATACCGCTACTATTACAGACAAAAGCCGGTAGATAATTGCGATAAACTGATTTAATGTGACTATAGTTTGTTTTCTTCCATTTTAATCTAAAGCTGTCTTGTTATTACAGCATTTCCCTCCTCTGTGCCTAATTTACTGACGTGATTCCAGTTGTAATAAATAGTTCACTCCAGAGATTAGGCCGACCAAAGCAGTACCGTTTAAAACACTTTTAAATGTTTAAATTATTAAATGCCTGCTTGCTGTTTTTCTATAATTCACCAACTAATTATGTGGAAGCAATCTTTAGGTGCTCCTACATCAGGTGCTTTACTCTCCAGTGCTGTACTCAACATTACCTTTGCGAGGCTCGGTGTGTTTTCTTTCCTGATGATTTGTGTGTTTCTTCTGTGAGCGAGTGCGTCACAGCAGTGAAACTGATCTTCTGGGTTTGTATTTTAAGCTCTCATGCTACTCCACCATTTGCGACTTCAGAGGGTTGTCTCTTTGTTGACATCAAAAGATCTTCTGTGTCCTTTGTAATACAGATAATTATCCCCATCAGTACGGGCTTTGATGTTTACATAGCTGCATTATGCTGGCCGTGCATGTGCGCGTGCATGGACAGTGAGTGGGATGGTATCGTACTTGTTCTACCTGATTTGCGAGCATGCATTAACATCATTTCAGGTATTTGTCCCTGCACAAACCAAATATATTCAAATAACAAAAGACTTGAAGGTTTATCATGACTATGTTTTGCCCACGTCTTTTCATCATGCTTGGAAATAGCAAGCCCTAACAGTGTTTGTGCAACACATTCAGCCATGATGGCAAGGACACACGCTTCTAAACAAATACATCTTTGTGTGTGTTCTTTGTGCGTGCTGCTACAAAAGAAGGCATTGGACATTTCATCAGATGCTTCTTCTGGACAACATGCACCAATGAACTGTTTCCTTCTTCAGTCAAGAAGAACAGAATTTCATAATGGAGAGCTATGAGGAATAAAAGGGGTTAAAAAAAAGCTGCTGTATAAGTAAGTTGCACATTAGCGCCTAAACTAGAAATGCAATAATTTAAGCATTAAACCCAGGAAGTGCATTTAGACCTGGCACTGCCCTTTAATCAAGGGTATGTGGAAATCACTTTAGGTTTTTGCCAAATAAAAGTGCAATCACTGTTATCAATGGAATATTCTCAGTAATACCAACACACTGTACCACTGACATAAGAAAACATATTTATGCATTTTCTGCACCCCCAACTGAATGCATGTAGGTTTCTTTAGCAACACGATACATAGTTTGCTGACTAACTGCAGAATTACTAACCTGCAGATATCACATCTTCACTCATCTTAGAATTTGTGTTGCTTATAGAGGAAAATAATCTGTAAAAAGCTAGTGCATCTTACCACTCATTTAATTCTCAAACTGAACAAAACCTCAGTCAGAGCTGTGCAGCATAAATTAACATGCTGATCTTGCCAATTTGAAAGAGAGAAACCTTTGTGACACAACTCTGGCTCTAAGCTCAACTTACTCTTGTAGTACACACCTCAGGAATCTTTGTGTGAGTGCCATGTGTATGTGTATGTGTTTGTGTGTGTTGTCTCCACTTTTTTTTGACTCACATTCATCTGATCTACTTCAAACTTTGTGGGCGTATTGTCGGACATCTGAGGAAGTGCAGTGTCAAATATAAAGACATTTGGCAGGTTGCTTACTGAGAAGCATTAAAAAAATCATTGAATGGTAGTTTGTGGCTGTAGAGAGGTCTACTATGATGTGGGATCATAAGGTCAAAGGTGGCTCTTGTTCAACCTGCTGGGCCACCATGGTAATTGTTGCTGCACAGCTAACTTGCTCTGGAGAAGATTATGTTCAGAGTTTGGGATTTAAATTGGCTGTAAAAAGCAACAAACCTTTTGCCAATTGTTTTCCTGCTCTCTCTGAACAATACAGATCCCACTAATTACCTACATGCATTTAACCGGTGGTAAATAATTTTATGCATGGTCCAGATATGCTGCTTGTAATGCAGCCCATAGAACACAGATTAAAAACTTTAATGAATATGAATAGACTGAACCAAAGAGTATTTCATCAACAACATTAATTTCACCAAAAATTGAAGCTATTTCCACATCTCCTTTATTACGGGACAGTGTCCGACCTAAATGCACAAGTGTCACATTTGAATGTTTGCAATTTAAAGTTTAACAGCTCTAAAATGCAGCTGTTATGTTAAAAATAAGCAGCTAAATAATGCAGTCTAATTTTTAAGCTTGTGCCATAAATTAGTCTTATTTCTCCTGCTCTAGTCGTATTGGAAGACACTTTAACTCAGCAGCAGTTTTAAATGTACTACATGAATAAAAGTGACTTTGTTTGACTTTATTTTATTATTGACGTCCAAACATGGTGTGGAAATTAGAGGATGATTAGACATCTGAATGGTATTTATTGAATAAGAAATTGTCTTGCTCACTTGCCTAATGATTCGCCTAATTAGTTGTTACATTGTTGACATGCTATTTTAAAAATAGTGCTAGATTAATAGATACAGAAATAATCAGTGGTGCTAGTTTTACTAAAATAGACATTAGCTAATTTGAATGTTCATGTTTTGAGAACCATACACAGTGGATGTTTGAATGTTCAGAAAAAGTACTGTACTAGTAATACACAACAACACAACTTTAATATGGTTTATTTAATCATCAAGTTCCGTATTGTCAGGTAAACTGCTGTATTGCTTCAGAACTGAAACCTACATTGGGAGAACTACGGAGCTGTGTGATAAGTCGTATTTTTGGAAGGTGCAGCTGGTCCAACAAAGCCGGTCTAATGACTTTGTGTGCGTTGTGTTTTCTCACGTTTTCACTCAGATAAACACTCATGGGCAGCCTGGCTGTTTGGGCTGTGGCTGCGGCCGCTCTGCTGGGAATGTCGGGGTGCTGGTTGGCCGAAGGGCACAAGAGCAGCAGGCGAGGCAGCGTGGATACAGCCAGCATGTCACGTACCTCCTCCCAGGAGCTGCACTCCATGGTAAATATCCAGTGCAAACCACACACACACACACACACACACACACACACACACACACACACACACACACACACACACACACACACACACACACACACACACACATATTACTTCACTGCTTCCCTCTGAGGCCATCACCTTCACTCAAGCTAGAGAAAAAACTTACTGTGATATACGCTAAATCAGTCATAACAGCCATAAATCAAATCAAGGTTGCAAAGGAAAGTGATGTGAGTGAAAAAGTAGTCTGACAAAGCAGATTTGTTTTCAATTTTGGCTCACTTTAACTCCTGTGAAACTGTGAACCCCTGCCTTGACATCTCTATTTTAGAGTGTTCATAACGGCGCCAGTTTAAAGAACCAATGGGATGAATGCTGCTTTTAATTTTAAACTAAAAAATGTGACATTTTCTTGTCTTTTCTTATTAAACCTCATTTCAAAAATACTATACATCATAATATAGACAGAAATAACAGTACCTCAACATAAAGACTGCACCGAATTTTAATTTGAAGGCCTGGGAGCAGATGTTCAAAAAGTTTAATCTGAATCAGAAAGGTCTATATCTGAAAATCCTATGAATTTGCAGTTGAGTATCAAGTCATCCACAGTGCTTTTGTGCCATTTTGTCAAAGCAACATTCGACCGGATCACTCTGATTTAAGTAGACTTTTCAAAATTACGCAGACAAAAAAAAGACCTCTAAATGGGACTAAATATCACAATGTAGGCTACTAGCTATTTACAGAAACAGTTTTCTTTACTTGCTAAGCAGACAGACAACAGCTGAATGAAACAATACAAATATCCTGGAGGGAGCTGCTTTTTGAAGCTCTGCTTGTAATCAATGTACACTTAAAGCAAAATATATTATTTTGTTTGGCAGCTGTTGGGGGATTTTTTTGTAGGAACAAAATCATTTTTAAATTTTTCTTTGCTAGACCTTAACTGTTTTGACAGGCTCAATAGGTAGATTAATGTCTGCTTTATCATCGTAACGGTAAAACTAATCAATGCAAGAAGCAAATAAATGTACGCTTACTACACAATGCCGTCTCTGTACCATGTTTTATCACATTTTGTTCCTGAAATCCACCATCAGTCCACTGTCCTGCTGGAATCTTAATTCTTTTCTTTGATCACCAGTTTCCCAATCCTTTTAAAAATTTTGAGTAGCGAAGGTTTGATCCAGACTAGTCTAATATAGTTCAAAATTTTTATTACAAACAAGACTTTTCCAAGAAAGTAACATTAACCAAGACTGTCGGCAAGTAAAATTTCATACATGTGTGACAATGACCTCTCCTTTGGAAGTTAAATTAATTGAAATGTAATGATAGATTTGTTTAGTTTAACAAATAATGTTATCTTCTGCGTACGATGAAGTGTTGAGGTGGTATTTTGATATGAAAAAACTTTATTGCACCCAGCTTGCTATGCACCACCACTCCAAATGTTCTAAGTTTCACTCATTTTATAGCTGATCTCACAGCTGCTGTCATGAACCTGCAATTTTGGTTTATTTTGTCAAAGAAGTCTTCTTAAAATACACCACTATGTTTGCTTAAATGGAGAGTTCTCCTTCCAGTTTTTCATTTCCTTGGTGTGTGTCTCTCAAATTGCACATGCAAAAAAAAAAACTTCATGATGCACAGTGTTTAGCCCAAGTCATTTACACATAAACCACGTAATCAATAAGTATATGTAAGCATTTGTTATATATGCATTTCCCAGTTAATTCCAGGCTTCAGCTGCAAACCTGACCCGGCCATGGCTAGAATCAAGCAGTAGCAGCAGGTATATGCAGAATGGACAGCTCAGGAAAACATCGAAAGAAGTTTTCATAGAAAGAAGCAGGTTTCTTTAAGTTAAAGTGACCAGCGTTTGTGTCTGCACTTGTCAATAGTCTGTGAGTTTGCCAGTCAACAACAGTCAACTTAGGTAAATGAATGCACACCTCGCGGTTTGTGCTGCGCAACAAACACTCTGCACCCAACTCTGCCCTGTCTAATTTGGTCTTCATGCATTTTATTATACATGTGTCCAATGCTTTCTGTCTACTTTTAATTCAAACCTAGCAACTGTTTATTTTAATTCAAACCTAGCAACTGTTTATTTATCCACTTAAAACATTATTGAGGTAACTGTTTAAACACTTTAGCTTGTGAACGAGCTCGCCTGGCTACATTTATCATGATGCCTCACAGGAGAGGTATACGTTAAAGAGGGACAAAAAGTGGGTTCTTACCAGCAAGAATGAACCCTTTCATTAATGTTCTCTGCATAACAGAAACATAAAGCCCAAACAATCTGTTATGGCATCAGAAAAGCGTTTACACAGACAGACAGGCAGGCAGATATCACACAGCCCTGCGGTCGTTCTAATTCTTCTTAAAATGAAGCATGTACACCCCCCGGTCTGCTCTAAATCTCACTCACTCGTTTTGCCAAATTGGCAGTCTGCTGTGAAATGCCATTTTGCCCTGGTGGTTCTGTCCCCTGAAATCCCCCTTGATGCTAGAAACAAATTCCCATCCATCCCGCCATTTGTCTATCTGGCCAGAGTTGGAACTTAAAAAGCTGTCAATTGGCGGCAGAATTTAAAGTCGCCCCCGGGGTGAATCATGCGAATCCATGAATTCACATTATGCAGGAGGCATTCTCCAAAGCCTTTGGGAAGGAATAAGTGCTGCCAGATTTCCAAAACATGTAAACAGAGGAACAATTGTGTCTCTTGGGGGTGTAGCAGGTCAAAGAAAGGAAAAGTGAGAAATTAAGCAGCAAAGTCTGGATAAAGAAGCCTTTTGATCTTGACCTCTTGTCAACTTCCTGCATACTTACAGAACAAAGAGCAGTGATGCTTACAATGTGCTAACAAATTCACACTGGAGTCACAATTGCACTATATTGGTTGGCACAGATGGAAAGATAGTGCCAGAATTAAAAGGTAAAATGTGGTCACCTGCATTAATTTTTCTGTAAAAGGCCTTAATGCGCCATAATAGTGGGATAATTGGTAAAGGTCAGGATAATAAACCAAATATCCCAGTTTATTTAACATTAAACAGCTTTGTTCTAACTAAAAGAAGTGGTTTGCTTTAAGTATTGCTACAAATAAATGTGTCTTTTACAAATATGTCTGCATAGATGCTGCTTTAATTGTGGTAGGTCAGGTATAGGTGAGTTGATATGGCACTATGACTTAGCTGGGTTAATCTTGGTCCTGTATTTCTGTTTGTGTGCGTCCTGAAAAACAACACTAACGAACCAGATGCCACATATTTGACAGTATGATTTGTTTTGGGAGTGGTCTATAAAGAGCAGAATAGTTAAGTGATTTTGCAATAACCTCAGAGAAAGACGGAATAGTGCTCATTGGATTAAAGGTTTAGGAGTAAGAGGGTTATGCTTTGAATGAATTGGGACAAAGTGAAGGAACAATGAAAGCGACCAGAATGAAAATAGCCTTTTTCCCCACTGATGGCAGATTTCCTCTCTTGTGTTTTAGTTCCCAGTAGTCTGGTTATCCCCGCTGCATTTACATTTTGATTATGACTTGAGCCCATAAAGCTTTATTTTTTATTTCGTCGCAGTACCCAGAGGGTTAGTTCACAATTTCTCAGGCTGTCTCTTGATAATTTGTGCTCAAAGCCGAGGAAAAACCTTTCTGGCAGGCAGAACATATGCAATGGTTACCATTATATGAAGCAATAATACTGTTCTCTACTATAATTATAGTGGTAGAGGATACTGGCTTAGCTCAGCACAACCATCTGGTATATTGTGATGTGATAATCACAGTCAGCAGCATCAGTCATTTTGTTTGTGTCTGGATTCTGTAACGAGATATTCTTCTGTTTGATATGAGACACCATATTCTGGAGGTGAAGTGTATGTTGGGGCCGAGACAAAAGTGTGCAAGTTAGCGCATAACAAACGTGGACACGGGAGGTCATTATTGCTGAATTACCTCTGCGTGTTCTCAGAATTGTGAAGCTCTCACTGGGAAATGCTTTGCGTATGATTGTGTGATTTTATAAAACTCGGATTTAAAAGGGTGCAAAATAAATAAGAAACAAAACATTTTTAAATTTCACTCTTAGTTTGCATGAGCTTCAGAGGAAGGCCGTTAAAATTTGAACATGCGCTGTTAGTCGACTTTGTGCATGCTGATGATGAAGAAAATAGCACACCTTCTGCAATGTCTTCACCAGTAACATCAATATATTTAACTGCTGCAATGTTTCTTTTTATTTAACTTCCTTTTAACATTCTTTAAAATCAGTATTGCTTCAGTTAGCACATTTTTTTCCTTTGATATAACAGTAAGCGCTACACTTTAGACAGTGGTTGTGGCAGCAGATTCTGACTTCAGTGTGAAAGATCTAAGTCTTTGAAAATGTGGAAGTACTTCAAATGGTCACGGAGTATAAATAGGGTTTGTACACTCTACAGAATTTGTAATTGGAATTTGAAAATTGTTGTTGTGGCAGCCAGAAACTCTTTGGGCAATCTTGGCATAATTGATATGTAAATTGTGCGCTTTTTTCATCATAGATACAAATATAGCAACGTCATTGTTACTTAGTTTAATTGATCTTAATAAAGGCCAATAATTATAACACAAAACATGTATAAAACACAATGTGCTGTAGTGAGATAGTTAAAACCTAATGCCGTTGATGCAACAACCAGCCAAATACATAAAAAGTCCAACAAATGGTTTCTTGTCATTTAATTGTTTCAACCCCCTTTAAATCAATGGCTGTATAAACTCATCAGTTACATTTGCTCTGCAGTAGCTGTAATTTGTTATTGGTTTCAAGGTTATTTATGAATGTAGATGTTGGTGCACGGCAGTGGCAGATCGATTGTTAATTAGCAAGTACTATATCTGGTTGCATATAAAAAATGTAAAGCTTAGTGAAGCCGTTGTTTATGGCTGTTTCTAGAGGCGAGGGAGAAATGTGAATTAATGAAAATGTTTAGAGGGCAGATCTTGCCAGTATCACTGGAACATGAAACTATTCCAGCTAATAAAGCAGAAAGAGAGAAATGCTGGAATTTGTGATCGCTTTAGTTCTGTTTTCGAATCATCACAGTTATACCTGTGAAGGAATTACCACTTGCATACATTGCCAATGCTTCCCCCCCCCCCCCCCCCCTTTTGGCTGCGTTTCATTTAGCTCATTAAGTAGCTTGTTGCTGCATTGATGAATTACTGTTAGATAATGCAGGTCCTTTCTTTCTCAGCAACAGACATCAGGGATTAACTGTTGAATGTAGATAGACTGATTCAGCTTTGCTTCATCTTCTCTGTCTGCTTCCTGATTCTAATCAGACTCTATCTTGAAAATGTCAAAGTTAGTATGCTCTTTGTGCCATAACTGTAGCTGCTGCTTTACGAATACATTGATACCACAACGCTGAGTTGGCATACAGGCACCTCATTCTCGCCAACAAAAAAGATAAAGTTGTTGCCTGGGTATATGAGCTAGATGGAGATATGCAGAGAGTAAATGGCCACATACGACCGTATGGGTTCTTGAATAAAAGGTGCCTGCATAGCAATGCATTTAAGAGAGCGAGGAGAAAGCATATTCAAGCAGCCTTCATAACACACACAGCTTGGCTTGAATTGCCCTGTTGTTCAAATTGCTTTCCCAGAAAATGTCAATCTCTGTGGCAGCAATGTCAGATTCATGTTTTGTGTGGGAGTTTAAATGGCATTCAAGATGGAGGCGTGCGGCATTCAGAGATTTGTTTGTACTCGTTTTTTGAAAGGCTCTAACCATCTTATTGAGCTTGTACGCTTAAACTCTGTAATAACGGCAAACCTGAAACAGACCATGACGTCAGTTAACGCTACAATACTACGATCTTTGGACTTTATTTATAAATCAGCTGACAGTATCATGATTACTGCTGCAGCACGAGAAGCTATAGTAGAGGTTTAAATGTAGCTTTGATAACACTTGCCAAGTTATGTAATTCTAGCCAGGATACAGAAAACATTAGTTTCTGATTAGTTTCTGTCGTGTAACTGCACACTGTTTAATTTAAAGAGCAACTTTGCAGAGTTTTTTTTATGTCTTTGTTATAGTCAACAAATACCATTTAAGGACCAAAACTACCAATGATTTCCTGCTCAGTCTAATTTAGCTTGTTCTTCTGTGCTGTTGTTGTCTGAAAACTATTAAAAACACTTAAATGTCTCTTGGAAGTAGTTTGTGGATAGAGAAAGTGTGAAAGAGTTGTTCTCATTAGTCTGTGAAACTGTAGTGCCGATTGCCTTTATTTATAAGAAGAAACTTGTCACCCAGTGAAACTACAGCTCAGTGTTGTGTTTTAATAGTTTTTGGACAACCATAGACTTCTGTGGAACAGAGGAATGAGCTAAATCAGGTTGTGGGTACGCATACAATACTTGTTGGGATTGATTTCTCACACACTGCCTTTCTCACAGTTTGTACATTAATTTGAGGTTAAAGAACATCTTTCACATTTTTCCTTTGATGCACATGAGTTTTTGCATAAAGTTTGAGGGTTTTAGATCGTCATCAACCATCTAAATGCAAATTTAATTTTAAAAAATGAGCTATTTAATTAATGCCAACTATGTTGATAATCAGTGACTCAGTTTGAGTCATTTTTAAGACAAAATATTCTCTTAGTCCAGCTTTCTACAGTTGAATATTTTCTTTTCTTTCTTCCACTGTGACTGCAAACTGAATATCTTTGGACAAAACATGACATTTTAGGAGATCATCTTGGGCTTTGGGAAACACAGTCAATATCCCCCCCCCCCCCCCCCCCCCTGCCACTTTCTGACATTTTGTAGCCCAAACAACTAATCAGTTAATTGAAAAGACAATCAACATATCAATCGGCAATGACAATGATCATTAATTGCAGTCCTAGTTAAGTGTCAGTTAATTTAAATAAAACCCTATCAGCCCAGTCCCCAGCTTTGAAACCTTTTCTCTTGTAGAACGTGAAACATGGTAATAGATGAGTCACACTGTTTCCTGCCAGGGTCTTGGTAGTGGTCTAAATCATTTCCCCTGATGGTCAGCAATTTCCAGACTGTCTTCTTGAATTCATTGCCTGTGACAGCTGTAATTCTTGACTGAATTTCTTCCTGGTTTATTTCTGCGATAAAGACATTGAATTTGTTTCCTCCCCGGCAGCCAAACATGTCACATTGCTTTCTGAAACTCTTGCAGGTTAAACGGGGCGAACAAAACACTTTCAGGCCCATGGTATCTCTGAGGAACACTCTGTAAAAGAACCTTAGAAACATGGCTGCAAACAACCTGTAATTCAACATTCTCTCCAAAAGAGTATTTTAGACTGGTACTTTCTCTATTCGGACAGGATATCTGATGTTGTTACCATGTAAATGTCAAGTCTCGAGTCTGTTTTGAAGAATTATATTGTGTTGTGTATGACAATACGTCTTCAATGATGTGATACAACAGGTTGTAGACATATGGTAACTGTGTAGAAACCCTAGAAGTAAAAGAAGCACAAGTCAAGTGAACAGTTTCAGGCTCAAGAGATGTAAAGGTATTGAATCCTCTCTCCCTATTGTGCATGTACCTCAGCGTTGTCGTAATCTTATCACATATCTGCAAGCGTTGTATCTAAGAATACACCCATCTAATCAGACTTCATCACAAAGAGGAAATATGGTGGAGAAAAGCATCAGATCGTGCCTAATTAAAATCCCGTGGGTTTGCCCTATTTGCTCAAATGAAATTCTACCGGTAATTATTTGCATGTCTCCACCCACTGAGAGCGATACAGCAGTACTTAAGAGGAAAAATACAAAGAGCCTCCTAATCAACTATGTGTGATGGTCGGTATCTATTTTGCCTCATCAAGTCCATCCATCCATCCATTCTCTATTCACCGCTTTATCCTCATTAGGGTTGTGGGGGGTGCTGGAGCCTATCTCAGCTGGCTCGGGCGAAGGCAGGGGACACCCTGGACAGGTCACCAGTCTGTCACAGGGCTCATCAAGTCTTACTCAACTAATATTCAACACCGCAATAATCCCCTAAAGCTGAACGTGTAACCGATAGGGATGAAAAGAACCATAGTGAGTCATGGTAAAGATCGGACAGTATTTTTAGAAAGAAGCACGTAGCCTTTCTTTCACCTCTATGCTTGATTTGATTCTCTAATCAATTGATCAAACAGCGGCAGGCGAGATGATGGAAGATGGTGCTGATGAGCACACTCAATTTTATCCTGCCATCATGAGGAAGCACGTCTGCAATTAAGATGGACAGATGGCAGAGCGAGGGAAGAGAGAGGAATAGAGATGTAGAGGCAAAGACGGAGGCAGTGACAGGAGGCACTAAAACTGCTGTGTTTCTCACGAGGCTCTCAGTCTCCTGGGAAGCCAAGAGGGCCTCGCAGACGCACACGTGTTTTATCACTGAGCCTCATTACCAGTGACATCCACACTGAGGGACAAGAATGCAAAATGTCACAACACTTCAATTGCTGCCACATATTGGCTTCTTTAGAAGTGGTGTTGCATTGGAAGACCTGCTTCTGTTCTATTTTTAAACAGCGTGTCGATCCTCCGTTTTGCCTGCGTGTGTTAAATTGCATTTCAAGTTGAAATACATTAAGCAGCAGCCATTTTCCTGTTACAAGCACAAGTGATCAGTCACTAAAAAGCACACCGCTCACCCCAAAATGCTGATAACTAGCTCACAAACCACACAGTGTTAGTAGTAATTGAGGCTGCATGATGCTGACAAACAAATTACATTAAAAATTAACTCATTTTTCTGCAATATGTACTGCAAAATGAAAAACAGCTTTGTAAATATAGCATTAGTAATAACTTAGCAGCTGCAGGATGCACTTGTTTAGCACAGCAGCCTTCACCGTGTTTACCGCATTTTCTGTTGTTCGACAGACTTGACGTCTCTCATCTCGGTCCCCAAGCAGCTGACACTTCTCTTCTTCCAGTTGCCATGCTTTCTCTTGTATGATCATCAGGGAAAAATGCTGTTTGCAAACAGCGACTTTTCAGTTGGAAGTCCTCATTAATAAAATGGATGGTGAGACTTATCTAGGACTATGTTGTCCATCTGGACCACAGGTCCATTGTGGCTGCATAATGTTCCATTTTTGTCAGTTTTTTTTTCCATCTCGTGCCTTACATTTTTCATACATTTCAAAGTAGGTGCAAGATGTTATTACATTGAATAGAATAGATTAGAATGTGCTTTATTGTCATTATACAGTGTACAACGAAATTGGAAAGCTTCTCCTTTTCAGTGCAAAGAAATCTTAAGAAATAGTGCAAAACAGTCTATTTACAAATACACATATAAATAACAGTGACAGTGTAACATACCACTTCCTAAGTGACCCGATCTTATTCTTTAAACCCACATTGGTAACTGTGTTAATTGGTGTCATGTCTTTGGTGAGGTGAGACGTTCCCACAGCAGTGATTTCTCTCTGCTGTTTGTAACCTTTCTCAGATGGTGTGACAGTGGCAAAGGCATCCAGAATAGTTTTTCTGCGCTCATCCTACAGGGCTTTGTGGCTTGGATTTAAACGATCAAACAGATTAGTCATCTTGCCTCATGTACTGATTGAACTCACAAGCCACTGCGGACAGAGGTTTTGGCCAACATCATCCTTTCGGCATCGGAAATATTACAGTACAACTGATGTTTCAGTTATTTTTGCAACCAAGGCTTTTTCAGTTTTTCTTTGCTTTTCCTCACTCGTTTTGCTTTTCAGTGCAAGCCAACAAACTCTGTGTCTTGTAAGTAAAGTTTTTAACAACCTGTGTATGCAAGAACCCTAACATACATATGATTAGTACTCTTTCAGTTAAGTCATGGAAAATGAGCAAATTTCCTTTTTGTAACAAGCGGCAAAAAATCCTGACTATTATGCATGTACGAATCGCATTGTTGACACTGAAACAATATATTGTGCAGCTCCAATATTGTGGTTACCCATTTAACTTATTACTTCAACATGTTATGTCTTTGCTTGTTGCTGAATATAATTGTTCATTTTCTTCACTACCCCTGACATTGCTCACTGATGCCTCAGGATAGTTGTCTTCTCTTCCAGCATTGTTCACACTTTGTGTTTTGTGTAACTTTAAATATTGATTTTTATGTACTCTGCAGCTAAACATGGTTGTAGCGTACTAGTGAAATAAGCCAGGACTGATGTGTTTAATTACAATTACAGTTCATAAACCAGGTTGCAGTTTTACAAGTCCAACTTAAAACAAAAGAGCTAAACAAAAAATAAAACACAGAAATATCACATTAGCTTGCTTCACAAATACCAATGTTTTCTTTAGACCATAAAATTGAGAACCTATAATTGCCATACCTTGTTGCCACTTTCAGTTGGAGCTGAATTCCATTTTACACTTTACTCTCCTGTTTATCTCTACTTTTTAATAACTTTTCTCTCTCTGTGCTCCTTACCATTATTACCATGTACGCTTACTTTTCAGTTCGCTACATGTATTAACTGACCTTTCAAAATAAATGGCAACAGAAAACAGAAGAAGTACATTTCAAAATAAAACTCCACATATTTTAACCGCAATGAATTTGGGTCCTTTACAATGATTGTCCTCCATCTCATCATACGAACACTGATTAAAGTCCCTCTCTGGTCATTGATTGAGCCCAAAAAACTAATGTCTGTGTACCAGAGTTACTTATTCAGAAGTTTTTTGTTGTTTCACTCGTGTGTCTTCCAACACCTAAAATAATTACCACATAGATAACAAAGTAAAAAAAATAAAATACAGACTTTCACCATAGAAGTCTTTAACATTTAGTGTTTTTAGTGAATGAACGTGACATAACATTAACTTGAAGCTGCATGTCAGTATCATACTCACACTTAGGACTGAAATGAATCAGCTTTTCCTGTTGATATCAGATGAACTTCTCTGTAAAATACGGCGAAACCTGCCATCCTGTTGGCTAGTGTATTTATAATTAGGATAAGTGAATTGACTTTGTACCCGGTAGACATTCCTTCTCTGACTCTTTTCTTCTCACTCTCTCTCCATGTGTTCACCTTTGTTTTCTGCCGTCGTCATTCTCTTAGCCCAGAAAAGAGGAAAAGGCACAGTAACGAATGGTCTGGGAAAAGCTGCAGTAAGGCTGCTTTTGTCTCACTCCTCCAAGCCTGTAATAACCACTTTTGTGTGTGTTCTCTGTTTGCAGGAGAAGGGGAAAGCAGACGGGAACATCGATCAATGTGAGTACACTTACTGTGTTCAAACCAAACAGCATTTTTCAAAATATGCCACGTTGTGATCCATTACAAAATCTTTTTTCCTTCTGCTGTTATTCTGGCGCGCACTTTGGTTTTCTGATTACTGGGAAATGCTGCTGGAAGGTAATTCAAATCTAAATGGCTCCCATAAAATGGACCATGCAGCCTGTTATGGGGGAAAAGTCTGATAATGATGTAAGTGTGACAATATGAAAAATCCCACTTGGTACCGCATTGCATTTATGAGATGAAGTGTTTGAAAGCATGTCAGATTTCCATTGTGAAAGCATTTCAGTTGGATGCCAAGAGATAATTTACCAACTAGTTTCAAGACTGGCAGGCGTAAGTTTACTGCATTTGACACCATGTGAGGAAAAAAACTGAACAATAATGGAGGCGTTTCATTAATACAGTGAAACTCCACCTCTACCATGTCCTGCCATCCTTCCCCAACTCAACAGACAATAAGTGGAAGCATCTGAAATCACTCATTCACAGTGACAACCTGCCTGAAAGTTGATAAATATGTTTGTCAGGTGAATAATCAATCGGCTGTCAGCGATCTTCATCTGCCTGTCAGAAGCCAGTAAGTAGTGTTTGTTTGACTTGAACATCGTATGCTGTTTTACGCTGCAGTGATTGCACAGACAGTTTTACATTCTAGCCTCACAACTGCCCTGTATGTCTGGCTGTTGACACTTTACAAGAAGGGCACCACCATCTATCCGAGCTACGACTGCCACAGCCATAATTATGATACTAGTAGCAATGCTAAGTTGAATAAACCGTCAGTACTACTACTCTGCCACCATCTCTAACCCTAACCCTAATCCATCTGCGCTTACATTTTCACATTTTTCTCAACTACCGGTCATTAGTATTTGTAATCTTTCACCACAATCCCGAAATTATTATTGTTGTGCTCAATGCTATTGATGACTAAATGTGTCACAGGAGAGTTTCAGTAGTTGGTTGGTGAGGTAGTGCGTAAGCTGTTGCTCAGATTGAGGTCAATGTGTAGAAACAACGATGCAGATTCATGTTTGGCAGCCAGCAAACTTTCTTTTATAATCTTTGATTTGTGCACCACTCACAAATATGAAGACTTTCTTGACTCTGAACTCCCTCATATGTCTTAGCCTTAGAGACTTTACAAGAAGGGCTTCCACCAACCAGACGAGCTACGACTGCTACAGCCATAGCTAGAAAAGCACTCGGAGCGCAGTACTCCACCAAGGCTGCTCATTCCTTGTATCACTTACAATGGATAAGTCTCGATAAGTCCGATTTGTTGTAGGATCGCAATCATGTGATCATCTTCTAACGTAGTATTTACTTGTCATAGTTCAAGTGGTGCCATGCCATCATCGATGATACAGAAATCATGAAAAAGAAAACGTGGATCCAGACTATAAGCTGCATCACTGCCAAAATCTAATCAGGTGGTCCTTGTGTCATTTCTGACCTTCCCTGAAAAGTTCACCCAAATCTCTTAATCCGTTTTTGAGTAATGTTGCTACCAGACAGACAGACAAACATTGATCATCACAGAACTCCGCTGGGGCGCCGCTTCCTTGGTGGAGTAATTATGATATTAGACTAAACCTTTGGTAAAACATTTCTACCACCGTCAACTTAGGCTAGACCTTGTTTTTATACTGATGTTTCGATCTTTGTTTGATCTTTGAGCCACCTTTGTTTACCTTGCGGTTTTTCCAGTACTGTATTATACTAGGATACAAACTTGAAAATGTTTGGCATTCTTGCCGTATGTTTGATGGTTTTATCTGTCTCAGTTCAGTGTTAAATGTAATCTCTCCAAACAATCCTGAAATTATTATTATGGCTGTCAATCCTATTGAGGACAAAAGGGCATCGTAGGAGAGTTTCAGTCTTTGGTTGGTTCAGGCACTGTGCACGTTTTGTAGAGATTGTGTGTTATTTTTCTGGCAGAAAGCATTATTTTTATATTCTATGCTTTTTTCTTCACTCCGGATGCCTTTGCCATCTACTAATTCAACCTGTTTGAGTGGCTGCCTGAGTTGTTGGGAAAGGTGTTGAATTGGCAGCGCTCACCAAAATAAAGTCTCTCTTGTGTGCTATGTACAGCTGAAGAAACACATATGATTTTCTTGGCTCGCTTCTTTATGCAGCTTGTGCTACTGCAGTGCATGACAGTGAGATTGAGCAGTTTGTGTGGAAGTTACTGTAACAGCAATATTTCCGAGGCTGACTGCTCCCTACTTGACAAGTGACTTCATCTGTAAACATTAGGCCCATTATGATGTGTTGTCTTCATCTCCAGAGTGAAGTGCTGTTTCTCTGCTCGCGCTCCGAGTTCTCTGCTCTGTGCCTACTTCTGTTTGACCTAAACATGACCCAGAGGATTTCTTTTGTTCGTGTTTGTTATTCAGCATCCAGTGCAGCTTCTCCTTTTCTTTTTACCTCTGGATGTTTGTTCACTGATTTTATTTTTTTTTTAAAAGCTGTATTATGTGGTGAAATGTGCCTTCCTACATGATAATTGCTTTTCCAGCTGCACAGTCTCTACTTGCCTCGTACACATCTCTGTTGATGGGGAAAATGCACTGAGATTCTTCTGTGACAGTCATTCTCTACCTTCATCTTACTTTATGAATGTCAATGCTGGCTTACTGTATGCATATGTAGAAAAACATTATTGGGATCTGCTGATAAAAGGTGGCTCAGCACTGGGAGGAAGCTCTAAAAGCTGCAAGCGTTTTCAGTTTTGCTTCTCTTTTGTGTAGTATCAGATGTACATGTGTTGCCAGAAAACAGATCCATTGTGTATTAGCAGAAAGTTGATGGGAACACAAGAAGAGGACAGCAACTGATTGAAGGTCACTGTCTTTTGTGCACAGTAGCTGTGCATGATGATTGAGTGCGTTTTTCTGTGTGTGTTATTTTTTTTCTTCTTCTTAGTTTGTTGCTGTGTCTGTGTGAGTTTTCTCCATTTGGTGTGAATGTCACTGTGTTTGTTTAAATATGCAAAAAGCCCTGTTTTATCACTCATACTTACAACCGCTGAACAACATTGATAAGTGTGTAGGCGCCTCTCCTCAGAGCTGCAGACTGCTGTTAAAGGAGGATAGGGTCGAGACTTTCCAAAGTACCACACTGGATATTCAAACCAGCAACTTCAAAGTATTTTTTTTCGTGTCGGGACGCTGTTGCCATCCTCATTCGTCTGGTTGACTTTATCACGTCCTGCTTTCTGATGTGACTCAGCTCTTGTGAATCACTACAATGAACAAAGTGATAACAGGACAGGATTGTGGCTGACAATGACTTCTTTACATCAGCACTTTGTTTCACTGTGCTAATGACGTGCATGGTAATTGCGTTAGAGGTGTCAGCATAGCAACTAATGTTTTTGTCATATTTTGACTTTCAAATAAGTCAGAAATGCAGAAGTGTCAAGTGAATGAATTTGACACCGTTCGGAGATTAACTGACTGAACTAAAAATGCAAAAGAAGAATGTTGTTGAAGACAGGATTGTGTGACTATTCAAAATGATGTTTAGATGTCTACTGTGGTGGCCTGGTCTAGGACCAAACAATACAAAACAGTATATAAAAAAGTGTGTAGTGATTCTAAACTATAGTTTATTTTGAATCAATCACTTGATTCCTTCTGCTACCAGTGGTGTCTTGCATATATCCCTCATATGACACTAGTACAGGCAGTTGTATTTACTTTATGATCAAAATTGAAAATGTAAATGAAAAATGTTATGGCTGAAAATCTTGACGAGAGCAAGTACTGCTGGAGTTTGAATTAATTCTGCCTGTGAGAGTCTTACTTGAGAGTTTGGTTGCAAATGTTAGCAGCTTGAGAGTCCTAAAGTCAGCCTTTTATATGGTACCGCTACCTTTTTGAAAACAGAGGTCATCTGGATGTCTCTAGCAATGTATATCACTCGGTTATTTATTCTATTTTAGAAATGTGGTTGGTCATTTTTACTTTGCCTGCAGCACACATGTATTTTTTTGCCATCTTTTTTTCAATCCTACATCAAACTTTTGCTGTAGCCTCAGAGCCGACCAAAAGCAACAAATAGATTTATTGTAAAAATTGCAAACCAGCTAATGTTATTGAGGGAACCTTTCATTATAATTATCACAGTTATTTTATTGCTTTGCCAATCAGAGCAGAACAATACCAGTATCACATTTAGAATCATTATATGCAATAGGAGAACTTTCAAAGGAATCATAATTAGTTTGTTAATTCTACTTTGGTTGAGCAAAAATTTGATAATTTTATGCATATACAGATAATTATATCCTGTAATGTCGAGAATGTATTACTTTCTGTGCATGTGCACTAGTTGTCTGTATTTTTCTCAGCATGTGGGTAATTGTAGTTTCTCCTCTTTCTGTCTGAACAGAGAGTCTTGAGAAGAAGTGTGATGCTCAGCGAATGGCTCTGCAGCACAGCTAACAGAAGATACTATTATGACAAGAAAAATGATTTACAATCAGCAAGATGCTGTGCAGTGCCTCTCTAATACCTGGCATTTAATAGCTTCAGCTGAGTTCCCTCTTGCCACATTACCTGTGCAGGATTTACCAAACAACAAGTTATCTGTTCGCACATCATGATGTTGTCTGCAGGCTGAGGCAGGCCTTGTTTACTTCATATTTGGGGTTTTCTGGCTTCGAACGTTCTTGTGGTGGTATATAGAGCCTTTGCCGAGTTTCATTCAGACTATTTTTGTGGTAAATTCAGATGTTGTCAGCCCATGAAATGGCCGCTATCATTGTGCATCATGCCTGTACATATGAGTCAGTAGGGACCTCCAACACCTTCTAATAGGCTCAGTAGGCTGTTCTCACTGATTTGACGCTGCCCAGTTATCATCTAATTAAAAGTTGATGGAGCTATGATTTTATACTTGGAAGTTGGAGTTGCTGATGTGGTTGTAAATCAGTGACCTTAAGTCTTGTTTTGACTTTTGCTTTCTGGTTAAGTTAGGGACCAAAGCTACTTAGCTAACTCACAGATCATGATTTGGGTTTATATGCATAATTTTGCAACATTTACCACATTGCAAAGCTCAATGTTTTATGTTGTTAGGCTAATGACACCACCAGAGATTTCTATATGCACTTATTACCATATTAGCACCATTTTAACAGGGTTACTTTCTGTTCATCAATGATTAGAGTGGATGAGAAAGTGGTTTTTGGCCTGACAGGGGGCGTAGGAGGTCACTACTGGGAAATATACTGTATGTGGACAAGATGTTCAGTGATTGATAAGGGCCATTTAATGAGCAGATAACATCTAAATCTGAAATTAAATCTGTCCTTTTGTGCAAATACAGAGAGAGATGGATCACAAAGCATCTAGAACCAAATCAGAGCTTTCACTTTTCTCTGCTAATTATATTACAAATAGCCAATATTTGAAAGATTAAAGAATGCTGTCATTAAAACACAAGGCAACGAGTTACATTGTAAAATGCATACAAATGTGATTGTCACCTAAAGTCAGAACTTTGGTCAGGACTGAACAGTTTGAACGAGCCGACGCTGTCTACCACATTTCATTCATTTTTCTCAGCTGAAAGACAAGAAAAGCTTGTTCATTTTTCTCTCTTCCTTTTAGTTATGTGCACATGTTTACCAAAATGACATAAAAACAATGAGTTTATCAGAGTTTCTGGAGATTTAGCTGACTTTGCATGGATGTAGCTAACAAGATAGCAAACGTTTGACAGACCTGACAGTTCGTGGAGTATTTCACATTGGAGGTCTTTGTCAGATTCAACATGTTTTCTTATTTTTTTAATAACATTCAAATCTAACATTTTTTCCCCCAATATTCATGTATTTATAGTGTATGTATATTTTTAATACATAACCCTCTCGTTGATTTTAGAACAGGGTGCATTTCCACTGTCTCTGCTCTGGAAACGCTGAGCTGATCAGTGATAATGGTAAATGTGCATGGTGGACAGTAGCAGAGTCCGTTGCTCATAATATCTTCTACAGCTTCAGAAGGGTTTTACATCATCTTTACTTGTATTAGAAGAAAGGTAGTATAGTAGGTATCTCTTCTTGGATGCCCTTTGTGTGGTGCACAACATTAAAATAATAAAAGCTTATTGAATATTTTCTGAAATATGCGTGGTGCCATATTTTCTAGAGATAAAAGTGAGAAAGTGGTAAAATGTAGGAAGGGTGAAAGTCCCTGACTGCAGACAGGCCTGTGATATGGCTGCCCTGTCATTTGAGGACAGCCGTTTTGATATTTTCAACATTTTTTTTCCCTCCTCTCAGGGTGCGCTGATTTCCCTCTCGAGACTAATTATCTGCTGCCTGTTTGTATGCTAAACTAGATCCTCTGTCAAAATCAGGCAATTGCATTTCATTTTCTTGTTTCGCTCTCGTTTTTCCTTGGATGATGATCAGCACAGCTCTCTGGGATTGTCTGTTTTTGCTGCCATTGGCTAGTAGCTTCTCTCATTTTTGATTTTTCATTATTGCAGTTTACCTTCACCCTTTTTTTCCCTGTTTCATTCCTGTTTTATTGTGTATTTGTCTTCTGTACCTCGAGACACTGTTTCTCCAATATTTTCACTCTCCTTTCCACTCATCCTCTCCCTCTGTGGCAAGCCTTTTATTGTGGCGTATTCACGCCTCATGTTGAGATGCTGACATTAATCAAATTGGCCCAGTTTTACCTCTGGAATACAGATGCTACTTGTGAGAACTGCTTTAGTGCAAACATTGCATGTGAAAGTTTTTAGATGGCTCGGACAGAAATTCTGTGTAAAAGACATTTGACTGGTTGCTGATGCACAAACCAGCCCTGGTCAAAAACAGCGCAGCTTGGAACATATGCAATCGTTGCCGTTGAGTGTTCTTCTCAGTGTGTTACTCTTGTCAGTGGGATCCATATGGAAAAATTGAATATTGCCCATTTATCTTCCCAGGGAATGGTGATTAATTTGGTCTTGAGTGCTTAATTTATGAACCTTTGCAGAGGCCTAATCAGGGTTTGTTACCGTCACAAATTAAACAATGGGAAGAGGCAAAGCAAGTTAAGCAGTCCTGTGGTTCATTTAGATTGTAATTGGGTGAGAATTAGATGGGACAAGGTTGACAGAGAGACTCTCTAATAAGCAGCAAATGACTGGGGAGGAAGCTGGGAGGAGAAGAAGGCAAGGAGAGGGGAGAGGGGAGGAAGGTCTGGAGAGGCAGGGGGAAGAGTGGTGAAAGGCAAATATTCTACTCCTTAATTATCAGTCAGAGAAGTAGTATATATAGGCTTTTGTTAAGCATGCATTGACGCATTGCCATATTGAGTTTTGCAAAATTCCCAAGGCTGCTCCATTGTCAATGCAAAACAATGTGAGGATATTTTAGATTTGCGTAATTCTAATGCAGGCAACAGACGCTTGAGGATTTACATAGGAGAGAAGTAATAGAGATGTCACCGGCATTGACATCTCCACTTTGTTGTACCTTAAAAGCATTCAGATGAGTGTGTTCCTGTCAGAAGGTGAACCTGAGAGAAAAAGCCAGAAATGATTTTGAGATGTGGAGAAATGGAGAGGCAAACTCAAAAGGCAGATACTTTACAAAAACAGAAAAACTGACAAAAAAAAAAAGAAAGGCGGAAAAAAAACCCACAGTGTAGAAAACATGGGAGGTGAAGGGAGGTGATCATTTTCAGCCCAGAAATCTGCATTTTTGTCAAAAAAAAAACCCTTGTTGCTTCAGGGAAATTAAGATTCACAATTCTGAGGGATGTTTTTCTCAGTGTGACCTGGAACAGTTGTCGTTTGGTTTTCCACCTATAGTATCTATGTTGGCCTTGACTTTGTGGGCACACTGGATAACAACATCCCACCTACACACCTATATCGCTGATGCCTCCACAGTCAGACTGCTCCCTGATAGCGAACCTGTTGCATGATAAAGAACAATAGTAGCAGGAGGAGGAGGAACTGAGGGTGACAGTGCATAGCAGAAAATGGTACAAGCATGGAAGACAGGATTAAGATGGGGAGAGAGAATACACACTTATGGTACGAGATGCCAGAATTGCCTGTGGTGGTTTATATTTTATTTGCTCAGAGCTAAAAATTTCTCCTGCTGCCTCGCTGCACACATTTACCCAGAATACTTCAAGTAAACAGCGGACCTGTAGAAAGAAAAACTCAAAATAAATATGTACCTTAAGCAATTATTTAATGGATTCTCATTTAAATGGTCAAGGATATTTTCACTTATGGGGTAAAGACAGCTGGCTATGTTGATGTACGCTTTTGCGAGCAAAACTTGACAGTTGGTAGTCGATTGGAAAATGTATTCAGCAGTGAGTAACTGTGAAATGGCAGGTGATGACGTGAATGCGGTTTTGATGTGTTTAGCAGTGTTGAACTGCTAAACAGAGCCCAAAGCCATTCTAACCTGATGTTCAGCAAAGAAAAAAATGGTGTAACCTGACAAATTTAAAGCAATGATTGCCCAGTTATAACTAACCTGCAAAAAAAAAACCCATCACCACCTTGTTAGACTCAGGTTTGGGTGGTAGATCTACAATATGAAATGCAGGGATCATCAGAAGTCTCAAATAAAGTTGCAGTAGAAGTGCTATTTTATTGTCAAAGACTGAAAAGAATCACATTTGCACTCCTTCTTTTGGAAATTTGGCTGAATAGTTGCTTTTGAGAAAAGTTAATGGGACTTTCTTGACACGATTGCAATTATCCAGATGCTCAAAGTTAGTGGTATTCTAACTTTTTTAAAATTCTTATTCAATGCATGATCTGAAATGCACTGCTTACTCTTTCTGTATTGTTCTGCCAACCATACCGTGTACATGAGCTTCAACTAAAGGAATGAGTTGCCTGCTCTCAAAGTTGTGCTTGATATTTTGCAAGGTTTGCACATTTTTAGAAAGCATAAACATTTAAGTGACGATGGAACAACTGCAGAACAGATGTGTAGCTGAGGCAGTCATCTCTTTATTTACACTCTTTTTTGTGTACGCCTGTGCATGTTGTCTGTTCTTTATTCATTTGGGCTGAGTGATAAAATATCTTCACTAAATATCATGGGATAGAGATTCTCCACACATGAATATTTTACAGTAAATCTATCTGCATGGTCAAAACATAGGGAAAGAATGTTAAAATAAGAAGCTGTTCTGGCATTCAGATGTCCACAGACAACAAGGAAATTGTGGTTTAGAATGATCACACAAGTGTGGTTGGAAATGGTTCGGATGTGTAGGGTGCTGACAAAAAACCCAAACCTTTTTCTATGTCAAGGAAGTCAAAGTCTGTGCTAAGAAACTGATAGCATTAGCTGCCATCTTGCGGGTTTAAAGTAGTAGTCGTCACTCTGGCAGCCTTTTCTGATGAGCTGCTGTTTGCCACCTTTTTTAATTTCATATTTTTCTGAATTTTTTCCTTTTTTTCTCATTTGGTGGCTCATAACAGTCGATACCGCTGCCGGTACCAGAGTGCATCAGCCAATATGTGCAGCAAAACATATTGATCTGTGTAATGTTTTATTTAAAAGCATTGTTGCTGCTGTATCGGTGCAAATGTTGGACTGTGTTAGTGGTGGAGGGGATGAAGTTATTGATTAAAAAGTAAATAGTATAGAACCATAACACACTTTGATTAGATCTTTTTAGGATTCGGTGTGTCCTTGTAAACAAACAAGTTTTGCTTCGATTCAATGATTCTTACCAAAATGCATCATGTGTATTCTTTAGGTCTTACAAACATACTGAAAGTGTTTTTTTTTTTTTAAATTCTCATTAATGGTATTATATCTTTCATTATGATATTTTTGACAATGATTTCAGATTTTCTAATATTCATATTTGACGGACAAAAGAAATCCCAAGCAGTTACATTAAGATACTATCATAACTCTCCTACAATCATCCTACATCATTTGAATATGCAGAAATAATAAATTGTCAGTGTTATAAGTTGTACGTCAGTATCTTAGTAACATCGTAAATCTCTATGAAATATAATTTCATTAAGCTGTGGAGCAATAAAGATTACCAACCGAAAAGTTCATTGAGTCATTGAGGATTTAATCAAAGTAGAAAAATGAAAGAGGCTTTGCTAAAATCAGACCCACCTTTATAGACACGGATACAGAATTAGAATAACATCAAGTAAAGTTATGATCCACGTCGTAAATCTCACAATTTTTACATTGTCATGAAACTTCCTTTGATCAGGCCACAAATTATGGTTCATTTACTCTCTGATCTAATTCACAGGCAGCCAAAGTTTGAAGCTGTGGTCATTTTTTATTTATTTTTTTACCACAAAAGTTTGAAAGTCAAAGACAAAAGAGGATTGTAGTGACAGTGTTTGCTCCATGTTGAGCATGCCTGCAGATACCGCTGAAGGGCTTAAGGAGGACACAGCAGCTCTCCAGGGACTAAGAGGGACTGACAGTGGCACTCGGAATAACACTTTACTCTGACTGGGGCAAGCTGCACACTGGGGCCTGTACTTGGACACACAAACACACACATACACACACATGCTGTAGTGCAGACTATGTGAAGAGCAACAGAAGGCAAGCGTAGACGTTTATTCCAAGACGTGAGGGCATCCTCACTGCTTATTTTGATCTCTAATGAGCTTGAGATATACTGCATCACTGCATCATGATGTGTCCCTGTTTTGCACATGAAGACACAACTAACCTGACGACTATTTGCATAACTGAGAAGGGAAAACAAAACCAGCGACTCATGTGTCACTGGTTGGTTGGGTACAACTGATGAGTATCTTCATTAGTGATGAATTATTTATTAATTGATTCATTTGTTTGTTTCATTTCCAAAATGTCAGGATATTTGACTTTTTATTTCTTTCTTTCCGAGCCCAAGGTGACCACTTCACTTGCTTGTTTTATGGAGTTAATTACATATCTGTTTATCAAATGATTAATTTATCGTTCGAGTGCTACAAATTAGTCATGAATTGTTTTTTTTTATTTGCTCGCCTGATTGTTAAGAGTCTTTCCTCGCATTTATCATTTTGTCTGATCTGTAATTGTCTGTAATTTGTCTTTCTGCTTTTTCTTTTACTCCGATGAGGTCAACTCCAGAATGATAGCAGCTGCTGCTGTGCAAGTGTAAGCATCCCTGCAAACCCTTCAGATCTTATTTTACCTTCATCCTCCTGATTTTTACTGCCTTACCCATCAACCACAGACGGCTTTATGAGCTGAGAACAAAAATGATTGCTTTTGAATTCAGATTATATGCCTCTGCACTCAGCTCTATCTTTTCCTGTCGCTCTGTTTCTCTTCTCCTGCCCTTTTCCCTGCCTTTAACTCACATATATACAAATACACAATGGTACACACACACGTGCCTAGATACAATGTATATACCTGCTGGAGCTGAAGGATAAGTCACTGCAATTTGTATCTCAACAAGTAAGGTTTTTAGCTACACTTTATCAGAGGACAAGGTGCATTTGCATGCCTCCAGGGAAGTGGAAGTATTAATAAGCCGCTGTCAGGTCACATATCTATGACTGAGTAAACATTCACCCTTAAATACTTTCATATCCATTGGATGTTATCAACATCCTTCTTTGCTTTACAATGTTTTATCAGTGACTGTATATTTGTCTGGGTGAGATGTGACTCATTTGTCAGATGCTCCTGGTGTAGCTGGACTTTTGTTTTTTATTGCTGCAGATGGTTTTGAACGTTTTGTCACTGCAGGGAAAGTGTTGTTTCTGATGGATTCATTTCAGTACTCACTTCCTCAAAATACTTGAACAAATGATTTTCTGAGGAACTTTTCAGAGTGATACTATGATTACTGCAAGACAGAAGCATTATTACCTGCAACTTTGGCAACTGCAAGATGATGGATTAGTCTTACAACAAAACTACTCAAACTGCACTTCCATTTAGTGATAAGGAGGCTATTTACTTTTGCATTAAAGGATCAGTGGAGAAAAAGTAACACTGAGCTCATTGTTCCTCTGTTGCTTTATCATCACAGTGAATACAAACCTGAATGATGAATGAGAGCTCTAGCAGTTCCAGCAAGGACTACCTGTCATTGTGGCCACCATCTAGCAGGCAGTAAAATTTGCAGTCAGAGGGTCATCTGAGCCGACGGTCGCTACCAGGCAGAAAGTAAATGGAAAATTAATTGTTCACCAAAGATGCTCAGGGGAAGGGCAACAGTAACTACAAATAAACTCCTCACCATTCAGTGGGTTTTTATAGTCCAACAGGTTTTTTAGTCCTATTTTGAGAATATTACGTGTATTTTCTCTGAAAGATGCTTTTAAATGTCCTCTTACTTCACCGTCTACCCCATATCATGCACACACAACAGAAATGATTGTGCCTTGAGTACATATTAAAGCCTCAGGTTTCCAAAATAACATTTTGGGAAGATGAGAGACCTGCAGATTTCCTGTGTAACCTGTTTTCTCCATGTGACCTGGATTTTTGGGTACATGGAATGGTTTTGACTCTGATTTTAGTGTTAAAACATGCTCTTCAAACATGGAGAAGAAGGCCTACTGAAATACAGACTCACTTTCCCATTTATTGATTTATTTGTGGCGGCCCGCCATTACATCAGCAATGACCCCCGCATATTGATTTTCTATTTCTTTAGTAGTTAAAGTCAGTAAAACGTTATTTCATTATAGAATAGCCCCCTTCTCGCTCACTCTCACACACACAAATACACTGACAATGGACCCATCTGTGCTGTAGCATTTATTGCACTTATAGTTCAATATAGGGCACTTTACAGATTAAACTGTTGTCCGTCTTCTCCATAAAGAAACAGACAAAACCAGTACTTGCTGATAAATGAGGGGATTTATTTACACAATATACTTCAGAAAAGTGGTGTAATAAATAAAAAAATCACACGCAGATGAATGCATTGGAACATTTGGATGACAAATGAAACTGTTAAAAAAGATGTCTTTCAAGAGTTCTCTTCAGGGTATTTAGTTGACATCAGGACAACTGAATTTAGGTTCAGGTTTGGCTGCTTATTTGTAGTCAGAAAGCGGCTTCTTTCAGTCGGAACCAGCACTGCTGCCTTCGCTGATCAGCTCCCCAGAGAGGGGACACTCACTAGGACGCAGCAGTTTGCAGGCCACAGGTCACAGAGGGCTCCTCTCAGCTGGTCTGACAGTCCGTTTTTCCAGAGTTGATAGAGTGGGTTCAGATGGGTGCACATCTGTGTAATGTGAGGCAAGCAGGTCGGCAGGCAAACAGCTGATGTCGGTTCGTCGGCCTGTTATATCTGACATTTGCTGGAGTTTTTACTTTCTTCCTTTCCACTGGTCACTTTAGGATAATTGACAAATAAGAAAGAAAATTTCAAGCCCTGAAATTGGCAAGTAGTGACTAAAAGATCCTGCAAAAATAAAACAAAAATATCGAGCAAGCAGGCAAAAATCCCAAAACAAAGGAGGACAAAATGTGGAGACAAAAGGTGGGGCGAGGGCTGAGAAGCACCCCCACACCATGCTGACAGGTCGGATGGACCAAAGATCCCCTCGCCTGTGGTGGGGTCAGCTCTTTTTATCATCAGGGGATGTTTTGGGTGTGGACTCACACATTACCATGACTACTGATGGCACCTTGAAACTCCACCTCATTTCTTTGTTTGAGGTTCAGCTTTGACCTGCTTCCTTAGGATGGATTGAATTTGATTATACATGCGAAGATTATGTATTTATCTCTCCACCAAAGCTAAGAAAAAGCAAAGAAAATACACTATGGCTCCAAGCTTAATATACCCTGATCAGCCACAACAGTGAAACCACCTGGCTAATGCTGTTTAGGTGCCCTCGTGCCAGCAAACAGCTCTGACTCTCAGAGCAATGGACCCAGGACTTTTTTGGGGCGTCCTGTGGTGTTTGGCACAATAACATAGGCATCGGATCCTTTGTGTCCTGTGGGTTGCACGGTGGTTTCCCACTGTATCCCGACCGTGCGTGATTTGATTGTAATCTGGGGAGTTTGGAGGTTTGATCAACCCTTTCGTCATTCTTCAGCAGATTTTGTGCTGAAGAATCAGCACACCCTGGGGAGTGCTGATGGGCGGTATGTGTCAAAGTAGCATCACAAATAACAGGAGACAAGCAGAACATTGTATTGTATTGAGATCATCAGTGATCAGTGGTGTTGTTCCTGTGGCTGATCAGTGTAGATTTCATGTTTGCATTGTGTAATATTAAGAAAAATATTTAGTCCTTAAATAGGCTAAATGACTATCCTAACCTAATTTCTAAAACTATTACTAAGTGAACAGGATGTATGAACAGCTGATCTGAATAAGGAACTCATAAAATATCCCTAAAGTAAAACTTGCTAATGGGTGGGTTGTCAAAATCCATAGTACTTGCTTATGTAAGTGGATCACATTAATATTAATCCCTTCGCTCTTTTCCTCAGTGTTTGCTCCTTCAGTCCAGATAAACATTGAAAAATATTTTCAAAGACTCTATAGAGCTCATCCTGACGAGGCTTGAAGACAGCCTTGATCAGAAGTATCTCAACTGTTTGACATTTTACATATTATGATATTTATTTGACTCCATATGAGGCAATGGAGCTGTATATATTCTTCAATTACAAAATATAATATTTGCAGTGGAAAAGCATCTTTAATTTTTTCCATTCGCTTAACTGCTTTCAAGTGTACCAGCAGAGGTCTTTAAATAGTGAATGACATGAGAACTTCATCTGATGGGGAAGGCCACAATATGTGGTAGAAAACTATCAAACCACAGGGTAAATGGACCTTGTGCTTTTGTCAAACTGCTATTTTCAAGGGTTAGGGTGAACCTTCGAGCTCAGAGAGAAAAGTGGACTTGATACGACAGATTCTAGATGGAGTGTCACTATAAGGTCCCTTGACAGAATATTCATCTATTCAATATTATTTGGACCTTTAGTTTTTACACAGTAGCACATATTGTACACAAATTGTGAAAAAAACGCACATAAAAAGCAACATGCAGCAGAGACAGAGAGCAGGATGTGCAACCACTACTGCAGATTTCTCAAAAGCCAATTGTTGTATCATAGTGGCCTTTGCACCCCATTTGTAAGCTCCAGTGAGCTGTATTTTCATACTGTGCTTTCCAGCAGTAACTCAGAGGTGGCTTCACTGTTTTTACATGATGATCGGTTTGGAAGAAAGATCTTCAAATGATGAAAATGGAATTTGAGACACTGAGGTGAAGCGTGGAAGGCTTCAGGGCTTAGATGAAACAAATGAGACGTCATTAAAAGCAGCGAGTCTGTAAGGAATAAAGGTGGAGATCATACCAGTATACCTTGCCAGGATAGCGTGAGCTGAAAATGAATCAAATTGGCTTGAATCGAATTTATAAGACGTTTTAATGAGGCATTTGTATTTCCCACATAATTTTCCTAAATATGACAAGCAATTACTATTGTCCGGGTGTTGGCAGCATGAACGAGTGGGCTCTGCCAGGATTCTGCCTTTGAGGGTGTGCTTTTAAAATTCAATATGCAATTTGAGATTTCTCTGAAGCTCTTTGTCCACATCCACTCCTTTTTTGTCACCAGCAAGACAGCCCATAAAAGCACTGCAGCTGGCGTGACAGACATTGTGATCTCAACAAACTACTGTATACCCGTATCCCACAGTCTCCAGAAATAACCTCATTGACTCACAGGATTGTCTGATCATTGACAGACTATATATATATATATATACAGGAATCTATTTTGAGAATTTGCTCTGATCCCCGAAGCCTTTTGAAATGCTTAAAGGATAATGAGAACCCTATCGTGGATGTAATTTAAAAACAAGTCACCTGGCTAGGCAGGTGGGTTGCTTGTTCTCAGAAATATTTGCCACTTTCTTTGGAATTAAATCACTGAATAATTTATTATTCAACAAATTTAAATGTAAAATGGCTCAGGCAGCCAGCTACTGAGAGAAAGAGCAGTACAGCCATTGCAATAATTGCAAACTTAACAAGTAGAGGGTTTTTTTTCAGTTCTTTTTTTGTCCCAAAGACAATTGTGCTGGTGTCCAAAAGGTGACTAGAATCATGCATATGTAATGCAAGAAGGTCATGGGTCTGATGGAATGGAAAACAGGTCAAAGGTTGAAGTTTATTTATGGTATGCTGTCAGCGTTGCTAGATTTATTATCTACTCATGCTGTGAGTGTTCCCTCATATTTACAACTATCATCGGGCAGGAGAAGCCTTAATTATTAGTTCACTACGACAGCTTCATTTACATTTTAATGCCAAAATTAGAATTTAATCCTCCGAACCACAACCAGTTTATTGGTGTTTGTTGCTCCTGTAATGTCTGGGCTAATTTTTTCTGCAATACAAAGTCCAGCACTCTTATAGAAGCAACAGTGACACTGCTAGAAGCAGAAATAATTTGGAAATGTCTTCTGCATGGTACAATAAAGGTATAATGCCATAAATTCAATTCAGTTAAATTAAAAAAGAAGAAAACAACAGAAATTGAATGCTGTAAATTATTTGTTTTTCACAAATTGAATAAACCTGCCATCAACACATAAAGCATTTTTTTTTCAAATTTCATGAGGTTTTCCCAGTAATGGAAGAAAAATTTTATTTTGTAGGTTTTTAAAAAATATTTTAATTTGTTTCCTTACTTGTCTCTTATATGGTTTGTGAATACACTGCCTGCAGTTCAGCCCAGTTCAGAAATCCCTTTCTCAACTTTTGAATGATTTTAAATGATGATCATTTGTTTGAGGGCCATCAGATTATATCTCTTTTTCCAGCTTCTGACTCTGATAAACAGTGTCGTTGGGGTTCAGATGGTTAATACGCTCAATTAAAAGTAATACAGTGTAGTTTATAAACAAATTATGATATGAAATGCCATTGAACATGTCTTGGAGTAATATTAAATCACAGCTTCGAATCACATGCTGTATTACAGTAGCTGCTGCCATTGCCATCATTGCCTGGGGCTTTTACTGCAGTTGTTGCCAAACAGAGCCAGCTGTTTGTTGGTTTGAATGTGAGGTACACGGTTCAGAATTCTGCATGCTCTTCCTTTCTAGGAGCTCAGATCAGACAGCAGTGTCAGAATCCAGGGTTTGGCCAGTGTGATATGTTTCAGTTCTTCCTCCTTGTTGTCCTCTATATTGTACACGGTGCACTTTCATTTCTATTTTTCCTGCCATCACTGTAACGCCGGCTTGCTATAATGCATCACCACACTACCAGCCCCAAGAATTATTAATCTACTTAAATTGCTCTCGTGTTTTGTGTTGCAGTGCACTTTTTGATATAGTTTGCAGCCTTGTGATTAACAAATAGGACGCTCGCTTTGTTGTGAGGGTAGATTTTCACTAACAGCAGTCTTTTGGATGATACATATTCCCCTCTGTTTATGACTGCACCTCAGAAAAGCAAGTGAGTATGTTCAGGGGCCCCGAAAGGATTTAGACACTTAAGCTGCACTTAAAAATGTGAGAATTTTATTGCTTTAGATAATAAAATTTCAAAGAAAGTATTGGCATGAATTTTGAGAAAAGATAGCACATTTGTCAAACAGAATATTCCACAACAACAAGTTTGTTTGAAGTATTTGGGCACCCAAACAGTACCGTCATTAAAGACCACATCTTGTGTTTATTCATCAGCCAGAAAGTTTCCTCCAAACAACAAAACAAACAAAACTTTGACTTCATCCTTAAGTCTTACTTCCTTTTCATGAAATCCCGTATGTACTCTTAGGGATTTAGGTCAGTGCTCTGGGATGGCACTTTGATTTTCTTCTGGGAAAAATACTCTTTCAGCAAGCATCTGGTGTGCTTTGGATCATTATCCTACAAATGGCAGCTCTACTTGTGCCAATCCAATCGTATTTGACAGATTTTTTTGTGTTTGCAAAGTTCTTTTGTACGCTTCAGAGTTTGTGGTTTCATCAACAAACGCAGTTCACCAACATCATTCTCACCTACATGCTTTACTGCAGCCTGAGTGCAGTCAGAGCGGAATTCTTTCGCTGACATTGTCGACAACAACTTTCTGCCTTCAGAGCCATGTAGGTTGGATTTGGACTCATTTAAAAAGGCATCTCTAAAACTTGCTGTCTTCTTGTATATGTTCTTTTACAAATTTAATTGCAGCTGTCTCATTCTTTGAACTTATGACTTGTTCTGCTGCATCACTCTACCTCTGTGGACTCGGGTAGCTGTTGTTCATCACGTTATTCTTGAGTTTGACGTTCTTAATTTCGCTAGCAATAACCATGTTACCAAAGTTTTAGTAACACATTTGTATATCTAAGGTGTTGCTTCATCAGTAGCTATTATCAGCATCTGAACTTAGTCATAGACTGTATTAGGACTGAATACTTTATTTCCAAAGGAACACATGTAGAAGTGCATAAAGGTGCTTTACAGGTGCAATAAAAATGTATCAAATTATGTGTTTGGTACAATTTATGGAAATACAAAATCAAACTAGCTTGTAAACAAAAAAATAATCTGTTCAGAAAGGTTAGGGTTTGATATTGATGCATTTTCAGTCTTTAAACAATTTCATAATCTATGTTTGTGTCTTCTAAGCATTTTCAGTGTGTTTTGTGTATGGTTACTATTGGTACTCTGCCAAGGAATGCAGCCGAGTTATGTGACGATCGGCGTTGGTTTGTCTGTCTGTCAGCAACATTACTCAAAAACAGACCAACAGATTTGGATGAAACTTTCAGGGAAGGTCAGAAATGACACAAGGACCAAGTGGTTGGATTTTTTTTGGCAGTGATGCAGCTTATAGTCTGGATCCACGGACTTGTTCGGGATTTCTGTATCATTGTGAGATGATGGCATTGCGTCACTGTAACCATGACAACAAGTGAACACTACATCAGCTGCCTTCTGATGATCACATTTTTGCCATCCTGCTACAAATCCACTGCTGAGGACAACAATTTTTTCAGGATTCCATCTGTCAGAAATCATACACTGACTCAGCAGCCTTGGCGGAGGACTGATGTGCTCATTTTTGCAAGGTTAATGTTAAAGGCTCAGTCTCCATGTCCTTCTCCTCGGCAGTGATAGAATAGATGAACTGTCCTCAGCAAATCCAGGTACCATTATCATTTCCAAACTGTGAACTGCTCTCTCCCAGCGCGTCCCGTTCACCTCACATTAACATCAGTGCAACTCCCTCTTCTTTCCACAACAGAGCAGCAACATCTTCCAGAAGAGGATTCATGCTCTTGTTCACTAAAATCCTGTTTAGTGTCAGAGTATAGTCTGAGAAGAGATGTTGAATGATGAAAACATTAGTACAGTTATCTAAATACATTTCTTTTCTGAACATTTAGAAGAAGCTTTAGATGGAGCGCCGACATTAATCCTGGAATTTCTTCTGACAGCAACGTGAATATGTCAGACTGAAAGTAACATTAACATCACATCCAAATCACTTGTGTTACGCAAGCAGTGTCCGATTACCGCTGTTCTTATAAATGTTGGCTGATGCCTGCAGGCTCATAGTTTAGTTTTTGAGTTAAGTTCAGTAACCTGTTTTTTTTCCAAGAAATATCAGATGATATTTACTAACAGACACATAACACTGCTGTATATGAGAACCCTAGTATTAACGGCAACGCAACAGGTCAAACAAATAAATCTACGTACAACATGCATACTTTTCTGGATCAGGAGCTACATATTTAATTTTTGCAAACGCTGCAGAGTAAAACTTAACATCAAACCACTGTTATTGGTGCTGCACATCATCATTTTATAGCTCACACACATCTGTTTATAGTTACAATTGTGAGTAAAATGCACTGTTGAGCCTGACCGATATGATTAAGTGCAATATTATGTTACAAGTAAGGCTAGTTACTGATATACCGGGCTTTGCAAAAGTTCTGTTACACTTGCAAAATGCAAGCAAAATGAACACAAAGATTTTTTGGTGCAATAAGATAATTTTTCATTTTCCAAATATTTCAAAATATGTGTTAATGATAATATTAATCAGAAATGTGGCCACCCAAAAGTTTTATCTTATTGCACAAAAAAATTATTGTGTTCATTTTCGGGAATGTCTTAACAAGTGTAACAGAACTTTTGCAAAGCCTGGTAAATGCAGCTTATATGGTAAATATAACGACATTCACATATATAATAATCACACTGTTGCGCTGCCCTAAGTTTCACATGAGACATTTACCTTTTCAATTAAATTTTTAATTTTTCATTCACCCATTTATACCACTGAATTTTAAAAAGTGATAATCAGATAAGATTATTTCATCACAATATTTCTCTTAAAGTAGGATGCAAACAGTATTACAGTCTCGCAGTTTAGTAATCTGTGTTTCATTGGGATTGGTGAGCTGATGCAAAAGGAATAGATACATGTTCAGATGTTGTCTCAAAATAAATGACAGGAAACAATTTCTGAGCTTTTAAGAGTCAAGAGAAGAAATTCAAAAAAGCCCAGATTTATCAGTGTCGCATTAAAAAGAAATGTACTCTTTATTTCTCTTCCAGTATTCTGGTCACGTCATTAACTTAAGTGCTACATAACCTGTACAGCACTTAAATATTTCAGGATTTCTTTTTTCCCCTATCACTTATACAAGAGAAATTGAAATTCGTTGAGAAAGAAGTCTGGCATCGGTGACTGAATTTTTTGGTTTTTCATGCAATACGACGCGGAAAATTCTTCATACTTCCCTTACCGCGAATGACAAAGAGGAGATGAAGAGGAAATCTCACTTAAGAATAAAATATCCCCGATGTCTCAGCTGCTCTCTCAGGGAATAGATATGGTCTCCAGTCATATTCGGGAAATGCATTTCATATTCAAACACAAATGGAGCAATTTGTGCAAATAGCATGCGTAATAGTGGGGCAGACTCCCAGGTGTGTGAGCGACGGCTGGGCCCCGGAGGAGAGGCTCTTCACCCTAAATGCATCAGCACCGAAAACCTCAGGACCACGGAAATAGGGCAGTGAATGAATTAGGGTGTCATTGGTTAAGGGCATCAGTAGGAAGAAAGAGAGGGAGACAGAGCGAGAGAGCTTCGTAATGACATTGCTACTTGCCATACTAAGCAGGAGCAGCAAGTATAGTGTGAAATCAGATAGAGCCGGCTGTGGCTAGCATGGTTGTTTTGATGTGTTGGAATGAGCTGTCTCTCAGCGAGCTAAGTGATAATTCAGCTGTCATTCTGAGGGGGAGGCGATGATAACAAACTTCTCAGACGGTTAAAAGGGGGCAGGGATCAGAGTCGCAGACCCAACCTTGCTTTTCTCTAACACTAATTAAAGAAAAACTAATGAGAGTCACACCTGCAAGACATTTTCTTGCAGGTTATGTTTTTTTTCTTGAAAGAACCAGTGTCTCGTTAAAATTCTGTTGCTGGTTTGAAGAGGACTTGCTCTTAAAACTGGAATTCTAGAAATATAATCAGTTCATTGTGGCAAGTGTGAATAAGTTTCCTGAAGGCATTTATGAGAGGTCTGGTTCATGAGTTGAATTAAACATATTGGCTTCTGCATTTTATTTCTACTTTCAGTAAAATACAAGTTGTTGTTTTTTTAAAGTGTCACTGTGGTCTGTAATTTAACCCCAAATAACTCATCTCCGTACATCAAAATTAAATATTTCAGAGTTGTTTTTTTTCAGTGAAAACAATCTATTGTTTGAAAATGGCTGAGATGTAACTCCACATCCCTGCTTTAGAATGTGCAGATCAACAAGATCCACTAAGGCTCACATGTCTCCTATATGGATATGTAAACAAGATAAAAAAAGCAACAAAAAAAACATAGTTTTCACCAGAACGAGTCTAAATATCTGAAGAATTTAGTGTTCATATTGTACCTGACTGTTGCATTCTTGTTTATCAGTTTAGAAACCTAGAATTTAGCCAAGACATTTATATTCACTTCATAATCCATTGCTTAATGTAGCCATAATTGACTTTTACATGTTCGTAGTATCAGTATTTATGATTTTCTAATTAAGATCACTTGCCAGATTTTTTTGGCACCAACTGAACAGATTCATATGCTACTTGGAGAAAGTTGAAAACGATTATTGAAGTTCTTTTTGGTTGATCCCCCTCCTCCTTGTGTGTCAAAGTTGCATATTTAGATACTTTTCAATTCAAATAATCCCTTTTTGCCTAAAAATGGCACTAATGTCTCCTCTGGAATGTGCTGAACTACATAGTCTCTCTCTTTATCCACCAGTCTACGCTCACAGCAGCTCAAGCACAGTGGCCAGCTTATGACTCTGCTGAAATATAACCCACTGTGCATCGCTGGCAAGTTGTAGCATCAGAATAGTTCAACCGTATATGTTTAAACTGGAAACCCACTCTGAAGCATAACAATACAGACAGTCACATGCCACAAATTGACAGGATTGGTTCTTTTAGGTTTGTTACGTATAAAATCCTGGAGGTACAACTATCCATGATTTTGACAGTGTTATTTATATGCAGCCATGGTGTTGACTGCTTGTTTTGCTCATGATATGACTTCTAGCATATAAAGGACACCATATGGGCATGTTAACAAGGAAAAAAAAACTTTGATTTTCACTGCTCTTACCTTTAGCACATTTAAGGTAAGAGCACGTTTCTAATTTATACACTTCAGTGAAAGGTGTTCTGTTAAATCTTCTTTTGTGATGATTCTACTCTCCAGTTCTTGTATGGTACATCGGTAGTTTGATCAAACCAGTACTGATACAGGCACACAGTCTAATTTACATCTGTTAGAAATTGATGTTGTAATGTGGCCTGTAGGAATGAAACTCATCCACTTTGGGTTTGTACCCACACAAGACGACACACAGAACAGTAAGAAAGCTTATTACACAGGCCTTCATTATTCAGCGTAGGCTTTCCAGAGTCCTGACCTTAATCACAGTTTACCATCATTTTCAAATGGCTTTCGTAATAGCATATGCAGGAATAGCAGCACCAGGAAGTGTGGACAATCAGCCTTTTACTTTGTTTTCTGTCGCTCTCACAGTTACTCCCATCTACTCTCCCAGTCTGCCACTGTTGCCTCTTTAGTTCAGATTCCAGCTAAATGTTTTTCATCTTTGGGTCTCTCTCCATCTTTTTAACACAATTTTTGTCAGGAGTAGGTACTCCATCAACCTGAATGATGCAAGAAATAATACTCAAGCACCTCAAATTTTATTTTCAGCACTGAAGCTGAGCTTTACGCAGCGCTCTGTATATAACACTCTTCAGATGATCATGAAATCACGATGTGGCTGCCCTCATAAAACACTATGTGCATTAATTTAGAATCTGACTTTAACCTTACAGTGTGTTAAAAACTGTTCTAATTTTTCATTCAGACTTTTCTTGTCTTTTCTTGCCAAGCAAAAACAATCATCTTTTTAAAATCGATAAATATACAAAATAAATACCAATAAAATTGTAAATATTAACATTATCAACAAATTATCCATCCTTAGTCCTCTAAATTAGACTTTGGATAGTACTCTGTTAAGAATCTGAATGCATTCTCTGCTAATGTATAGTTCCATCTCACCTTAGGGATCATTAAAAGATTCTGATTAGAGCTTTGGAGGTTACTAACACTTGCTTTAAATGTGCCGAGTTTAGCAGATGTTCAGAACACTTTAAGAATATCTGTGAGGCTCTCAGGGTTTGCAGGATCAGGTCACACACCAGCTTACTCTTGATATTGTGCAGCTTTTCTATTCTGGTCAGCAATCCTTCCTCTAGTCTAGATGAGCTTTTAAGGTTGTGCGATGTATCTTCTCTTGTCTCTCAGAAGATCTTCAGCGTTCTGTTGTATACATCGTACATATACCTGAACTTTGCTGGATGGTTGAAGGTTGTTCTTTCAAAATGCTTTCCTTAGCTTGGTATTGTTTTGAGGATGGAAGGAAAATGTGGTCTAAAATGTTGACCGAAAAACTCAGATATTGTTTAGCTCCTGCCTATGTGTTTACATCAGTAGATTCCATCCAAAGACGTTGCAAAGGAACGTTGACAATCTAATCTTTTGATTGATACAATACTAAACAAATGTGACTTTTATTTAAAATTAAAGCCTCAACAGTAGGTCACGAGAGAAGAAAAAGTTCAGGAAACATGCTTTCTACCTACCTATCAATCTAATAAACACCCCTTGCCATTATGCATATCAAATGGTTCAAGCCTTGTACGCTCTTTCTTATTTTCCTCTCAGACGTTTATTAATTTCTGTTTCATTATGTATTCTGCGCCTACTGAGAGGTTAATCTGTGTACAGCTACATTGTTTAGTCCAATACCAGTAAAAGGATTTTATGGAATTTTTAAATATTTATCCTCCTGCCTGAATAGGCTTAGTGTTGCAGTCTTCTAATCTGTCATGTGGAAGGTATAATTATTCATGCTTAGAAATGCTTCTTTTGACTGCATGTGTGTGCGTGTGAGAGTGCACATGTATGGAGAAAGGTGGTTGAATGGATGACAAATACATGCATTTTAAGTCGTCCTCTGAGAAGTGGCAAGCTTTATCAAGAACGCCAATGGACAGTACACTGATGAATGGAAGACTAAGTTGGTACACTGTGACCACATAGTGTCTGTTCCATATTTTATTATATTCGCACTCTGCTTTTATGCCTCATTTGACATTAATGTGCATCAACTTTATCATTCCTTGGTGATGGCCAGTGTAGAAATTAATCAAGCTCTGTACCAAATGTGACATCGACGATTGGTTCGTGGACTGCACCACTCTGAAGCCTCAGGTTTGGAAGTTGGCCATCACCATAGTCCTCTTATAAGCCACACACTGTTAATAGTTAGGCAGCTATGGTAAAAATAGGTTATGTTTGTTGCGTATTCCCTTTTAAAAGTTTTTTAATTGAGGAAAAGAGGTGAGGAGGTAATATTTCAAACAGAATATGTTCTGTGACGGCACCCACCTGCCACTCAAACCGGCTGCGACCTTGATTATGCATAATTTTTTTAAGTCTTAAGACAATTTTAATGAGTGAATTCTAAAAACATTCACATTCCTTACATTTGTCATGAAAAAAGCTACAGAAACCAAGACTGTTTTGTTCCAGGTTATAGACATGGTTATTTCTGCTGTAAAGTTGTTGGTCTTTTAACATGGATGTCTATGAGGATTCGTTCAGTTTAGGAGACACCCTCAAGTGCCCATTTGTGGAACTGCAGTTTCATGAAGTCACTGAAAAAAACAACGGGACAGCACAAGAATTCACGGTGTGGATAGTGGCCTATTGCTTAAGCTAGCCTGCTAACCTTCCAGGATCATTAATGCTGCACTTATGAATTATTTACAATTGATGATTGTAGCAGTTTGACAGTGTGTGTTGTTATTTTCTATGATTACATTGGACTGAACTGGGTTTCTTCAGGTGAGACAATGGTGCAGAGCTGCAGGCACAAGCAAAATCTTGGCAGTTATTATATATAGTACAGCTGTAATTAATATTATAAAAACCTGTACTTAAGATTATAGTTGGTCAGTATTATACACTCAATCAATTAAGACGTTTAAAATTTTGATGAGGTTCCACTATACTGGTCATTGTAATTTGATTCTTCATTACAGAGAAGAGAGAAGATTACTTTAATATCAAATGAAAAGTGTCGTACTGCGCAGATAACCTTTGCTGCATGTAGACCTTTATTTCATCAGAGCAGTTAAACAATGCAATCAGCAGTTTCAGTTTCATATGTTGCTCCAGGGCACTAGAGCAGTGATGGCGTAATTCACAAATGAGTCACACCCTCCTGTCAATGTGACATTTTATTGTCCAACCTTAGTATAATAAGTCAACACTGTTGGTTAATGCGATGTTCCGTTCTGTTCTTCCAAACTTTTAATTGCTGCTTACCTTCCACTCAGAATGTGTTAAATGACTGAATGATTCCTCCTTTTTTCCTGCATTGGAAAGACACATTAAATAATATTCTCTTTTTAATCAGACAGCCGAAATACATTTGAACTAATTTATTTGCACCAGTCTGAACCCGTATCAGCTCGAAGCAATAACGTTGCCTCTCTGTAAGATAGAAGCTCCTTTGCTCACGGATGAGGCTAATTAATGCCTGCTGTGTTGTCATCATTCTCTTTCCTCATTCATTTGGCATATTAGGCAAAATACTCCGAGAAGTGTAATTACGTTCATGTCTCATTAATAGCATATCTTAGTGTAACTTAGATGGGGAGCACAGAATTACAGAGTTGTGCTGCACTGCATGTTCCGTCAATGGACTGCGCATGACTACAACACGTAATCTTTTGACAAAGTTATAAATATTTTAAATATTTGCCGAGAGAAAGAAGATAGTGGTGTCCTAAGCTGAGGAAGATAATAGAATACCATCTGTCATCTTCTGTTATTTGCATTTATGTAAAAGGAAACGTTGTTTTATTCTAGGAAAGCTCTTCTTATCAAGGATTATGGGATGGATGTGTCTGCATTCAGATCTGCCATGGCTTCATACTTAGTATTCACAAGGCTTTTTATCCTCACCATGCAAACAGTAACCTGTGATCGTTAGTATGGAATGGAGTCTGTCTGAAACATATCTGCTGTTTCTGTTGTGGTAATTCATTATTTTTTGAAAAAATACCAATGCATTTCTTTCTTTTTGTGCTACCAAGGTGGGATGTGAGGAATAACTTGAAATTAAACAGTTAATGAGATATGCAGGTGTTGTATAGAGCTGAACAGCATATCTGCTGCATTGTCAAACTAAGGATCAGTCAGAATTATACACTTAATTCTTCATTGCTCTCACAACAAAATGACATTTTTTGAGCAGATGTCAGGGGCTATGGCATCCATATAAAAAAGCGTCTGACCTGCAAACTGATCCCTGTTCACAACAGTGCAGATAGCTTTAAACGACTTTTATTGCTACCTGTGGAGCAATAAAAGAAGAATGCCTGCATGTTTTGTTACAGCTCTGATTTTTGATTCCTGCTAAATGTGCTTTTTTCTTCTACACATTGAAAACTTCAATTGACTTCAATTGACCAAAAGTATGCACACATCTGAAGGTTTTGTATCATATTTAGCATTTTCGAAATACTGTTATAACATCTGTCTTCTGCATAGGTGTTCCACATCATTTTATATCCTGGATTCAGGACTTTTTTTCTAATACAGCCACTAGAGCTTTAGTGAGGTCACACACTGATGTTGGCCGATAACGCCTGGCTCGCAGGTGGTGTTCCAAATCCTCCCAAAGGTGTTGGAAGAGGTTGAGGCCAGTGCTCTTTGCCAGGTCAGTTCATTTCTCCTTCCACTAAACTGATCTATTTCTGTGCAGACCCGGCTTTGTGTGTGAGGACTCTGTCATTTTAACAGGAAGGACCTGCCTGAAAGTGTTGCCCCAAAGGTGAAAGCAAACTATAAATCTCCAACTGTAACAATTAAGACTGTCTACAGTGTCACATTTACACTGTAAAAAAAGTACATTTACGTATAATGTTGTGTATAACTTGATATCATTACGTTAGCATTACGTTACTTTTACATTCAGTGACTTGTATTAATTTCCAATTAAATTATGTGAGTAAAAAATTTGTGTTTTAAAAGTAAGATCAGCACAGTAAAAACGCATCAAGAAAATTCATTTAAACTCAAATTGTAATCATTACAAAAACATACAAGTCCTCATGCATATCCATATGATCCCTGCAAGTGAATATAAATCACAATACATGATATTTATTCACTGTGATTTTATTGTATGCTTTAAAATTTAAGCCTTAAAAAACAGATGCAGCTGGACACAGAATGATGTGGTCCAGGCCAGCAGGGCCACTCTTTGTTTCCCAAGGAGTCCAAATGGCAAGCACAGGGCACTAAATACAGCTGTCACATTTTTTTCCCCCATAATTATGCATTGCCTAAGTGCTCGTGCTTGAAAAACCCTTTCTTGGTTCAATGTTGATTGTAGCGACCTGGCCACAGATGAGACAAGAGAATAGCTCACTGCTTGCTTCAGCTCTATCGCTAAGCTGTATTGATCTCTATTGGATTTGCTCCACAACATACTCTCACCTAACTCTGAGGTTAACCCCCAAAGGCTCCTTAAAGACTCTCTGAAGTTTATAGTGACTCTTCCAGGCGAGGAGAATGAATGAGGTGTGTTTCGTGCGATGCCGAAAGGTAACTTTGGCGTAGCTAAATCACAGTTCACTACTTCCCAAGTACTGCCTCCCATTTTTCCCATTCCTCTCCATGAGACTTCTTCTGTGGAGGGTTCAGAGGTAATGAAACCCATTAAAAACAAAGATGTTGGGTAAGTGGGATTTTCCAGGTTTGAGAAACAGCAATCAAAACAAAACAATAAGAGTAGAATCACATCACTGTAACAGTGATAGTTTCAGGGTGTAGGCTGTGGGGAGGTTAGCATTCTCCCTTTATAAGTCATTGAAGTGAGAAATATTGATGCTGGCATTTGCCTCAATAGCCATTTGTAGTTTGAACTTGAATTCTTTGTTGCTGAGTGCTGTTTTTATGTGGAGTTTTGCTCACTCATCTTCAACTGCAGAATTGGTTTAGTTTAGTTGGAGCATTCACATGGTTATGTAACTTTACAGAACCAAGATTTTCATTCGCTAAACATTTCTTTCTTCTTACTTACTTCTAACTTATGACACAAACAGAGATAACATGAGCAGAGATGAGTTCATCCTTTGAAAAGTAGACATAAAAAACCGGAGTGACATTTGGTAAATTTGCAGTGAAAGGAAGACAAGCTGCCCTGAATGCTTTTCGTGGTGTAGAGGTGATGTAGACCGCTAAAGAAGGGAGAAGGTACAATCATCAGTAGAGCTCAGTCCCCCGCTGATGGCCACCTGGGATGAAGAGTCTGAAGCCAGATTTACAGCTGGGTTTATCGCTGGACTCGTGCGGAGGCATGCTTACCTTTAGGGCGCAGCAGCGTTGCCAGGTCCTGCTGTACCACGCTGAGCTGTGATGGGTAGGCCAGGGAGGTGTCTGTGCAGGCAGGCTTTGTTCACACTGGGAGACGAGCCAGAGACCAGGCACTGCTCTGTAGCTACAGTTAACAGAGTGACACACAGCACAGAAAAAGATGCACGTCGCTCCCTGTGTGTGCTAGCACGCTCCTGCTGCCTCTACGAGTGCGTTGAAGGGCAAAGCTTCACTCAAACAGCACCACATAAGCCTGTGCACACACAAACACGCAGACCGTGCCTCTGGCTCTCTCTCTCCACTCGCATTGATCAGCGCAGCGAGGGTTCTTCTACACAACAAAATCATCAATGTTAATTTAACTTTTGAGAGTGTAAAAATCAACACCCTGCCAGTGTTTGTATAATTCCACATCTGTCAGAGGCATTTAAATGCTTTTTGAAGTTTTAAAGTTCAAAACAATATCTGCCTCAGAGCCGTACGAGCTTCACGAGTGGAACTTTCCGCTCGACACTCGGGCAGCAAGCGGTGATTGTGACATTAAAATCAGCACTTAGTAATGTGTGGAAAATAGTATCAGAGCTGTTGGGTGGTGGCTTGCAGAGGACACATGACCAGACCAGTTACCATCTCCCTCCCCTGCCTCTATACGCATGGCTGGATTCCAATTGTGGATGAATATGGAGCCAGCTAAAGTTGATGGATGCCATTTGTCTTGGCAAGCAATCATACCTGTGCCAGTATTTTTGGTCCCTTTTATTCTCTCTCTCTCCCTGCCTCTCCAGAGAGAAGTCAGTTAGTGTGATAAGTGATATTTATAGCCTTGATGGCAGCTGGGGAGCACATGCACAGCATAGAAAGCCAGGCGCATATCAGGAAAGTGGACGATACAAAGGCATCTGGGGACTGGGGCTTTGTTTGCATTAATTGCTTTCGTTGTCACCGTCCCTCTCCCGCTCTCTGAGTTTCTCTCCTACTCATTCTGCCGCTGCTCTCTGTCCTTCATTCAAGCTCCTCTCCTCAGTTCTGACTTGAGGGACAAATATATGGCTGACTGCTGTTTTCACTTGTCTGAAACATCTTTGCCATGAGAAATATGAGAAGAGAAGTGTTGTCACCGCCAGTATGGTATTTTCTCAGGAAGATAAGAGGGAGAATATTTTTGAGGTCAAGGGAGGCAAAATCCATCTTGGCTACCTTGATTTTTGAGAGCTACTGATTGGCTGGCCTCGCCACTAATCAGCAGCAATCATAAGCTTTGATTGAAGATAATGGATCACCTGTAATGATGGTCCTGATGACAGAGGGGCTGATAATGATAAGGACAGGGCTTCTGGGGATTCTGCAGTGCTGGTGGCTCATCTTTGATCATCTGAAATAACTGGCGGCACCAAATGGTTGTAAAGGTTTTTACTTGATTCAGTGCAGCCATTGGAACTACAGGGCAAAGAGAATGAACGTTTTCTAAAGAAAACTGTATGTTAAAACATCATCAGTTGCTGGAGTCAAAAGGAAAATGATAGAATTTGAAGGGATTCTTGTGAACTTCCTGTGATTTACAAGCAGTGCTTTGAGATAAAAAAAAATCATCTCATGCAAAAATAAAAGCTCTACTATTAAAAACCATTTTGGATGACATGTTTTTGAAAGAAAATGGTCATGGCCTACTTTAATCTGAGTTGCTTTCAGATTTGTAGATTTATGAGGACATAGTAGCTTTCATGTCATTATCTTGTCGTTACTAGCAAATAGGATTAGGATTATTTATACATATATTTGCGACTGCACTTGGTGATACATTCAAAGTTTTTGCAATTTTCCAGACTTATTTACCTCTAATTCTTAAAGCAATGATGGACTGTTGTTTCTCTTTACTTAGCTGGTTGGTTCTTGCCATAATGTGGATTCCAACAGTTATCAAATAGGGCTGTCACTGTATACCAACCTGACTTGTGCACAACACAGCTGATGGTCCCAACCCCATTAGGAAGGCAAGAAATTCCACAAATGAACCTTGACAAGGCACACCAGTGAAGCTCATTTAGAGAATGCCAAAAGTGTACAAAGCAGAAATCAAAGCAAAGGGAGACTTTTTTGAAGAATCTAAACTATGAAAAATGTTTTGACTTATTTCTTACTTTTTTGTTTACTACATACTTCCATATGTGTTCATTCATAGTTTTGATGCAAAGTGAATACCATCAATCACCTTGTTAGAGTGCAATGTTCTGACATTCATGTGGATGTTTGACATGTACCACCCATCTAAACATTGCAGGTCAAGCAAGCAAGCGGATTTTTTTTTTTAAGTAAACGGGAGTGCATTGAAAGCATCAGTATCACAGTCGATCATGGTTATTTAATTGTGAGAGCCAATTGTGCATGTGGGAAACAAGTCATGATCCTGATTCAGATTTGAATAATTGTGCAACCTTAGTTCCTGTCATTAAGATGCATTTTAATTAATTTTAAAAAGATGTGAGCCTGCTCAGTAGAAATAGACCTCACACACAGTGGAACTAAGAACAAAACTGGAGTCGCATGTGATGTATGGACCACATAGGCACATGCTAACAAGGCTGCATTCAAGCAAAAGTAGCAGCAAGCAGAGGTTACACTGTGGAAAAGGACAGGGCAAGGGTGCCACTTTAAATTCAGGAGCAACTTGTGCTCATTAACAGTGTTTGCTGATTGATGAAAAGCTTAATGCTTGTCTCTTCAGGCACTGATAGACAATGTAAATTTCAGGTAGCACCTCAGCAGTCCTATATAGTACCTCAGTATTCAAATGTTTGCTGTAAGCCTTCAGTTAATCAGTTTCTATGCACTGTACACAGACAGCATTTTCCTGTCTCCTACATTATTGAAATTCTTTTTTTTTTTTTACGCAGCCTGTGTCTAGTTCTGTCAATAATTTAACTTAATAAGGCTGGCAATGTTTGGCTTCACTGGTGCCTGAGACTGGCCCGTTTCCCCATCTATAATCAATTATACTGCTGATCATATTTGTATTTCCAGCTCTTCTCTATCTGCTTACACAGCAGTACTTACTGTTGGGTTTCATTATCAGGTGTGCAGCTGGCCATGTCGAGGAACGGGAAGAGAAGGAGCAGCTAAAGCAAACACTTGAAATGAACGCTTGAAAGTATTTATTTATTTTTTTTATCTACGCCCAGCTGCACTCTGCATCGATTATTAAATACAACACCATTCAACACTGGTACATTAGCTGGGAGAAAAGAAAAATGAATTGTTTTTTTTAACATGAAAAATATGAGAGAGAAATACATCACATGAAATGGGAGATACAATAGAGCTCAGTCACACAGCACACTGTATTAGTTTCCGGCGGTTTCACGTTGAACTCAACTACCTCATACTAATGATCAGTCGCGTGGCCTTTCATATTTCATCTACTGTTGGACCAAATACACCCCCTTTGCCAGAGAAATGACTGTAATTGTAAAACATACTTTAGTGTTTTATTATCTGACCCGCAGTTAAATGAACTACTGGTTCGCAGGGTTAGGGTCAAAGCTGTGGGGCCCACACAGCTGATATAGAAAACGTATGCTGTGCAGAGCATTTAGTCTGGCCACATGTGTAGATATAGAAAGATGTGCTCTTACCTCTGCTGCAAAAAACTGACCTTGGCTTCTGAAGTCAGTGCACAAGCAGCATTAGCTCTGTGGCCCATTATAGGATCATTGCAAAGCATGTTGAAAGTCTGTCTGATTTCGTTGTATAGTATATATTCAAATGCTGTGAATATATTTGTGTCCAGCTCAGACATGCAGTTCAATTTAAATACAAGGATGATACATTGTGTTGCTTAATAGTTATTTTTCGTTGCATATTGTGTAAACTTTTGTATGTGCAGAATTTTGTTCTTAGCCCATTCAAACGTGTAATTTTTCACTGAACAAAATTGAGATTGCATGGTATTCATCAAGGTCCTCATTCTTTTACTTTTGAAAATAGGAAAACAAAAGTAAAAAAAAAAAAAAAGAGTCATGTAACTGGTGGAAAAATATGGTGTGGCGTCCATTAAGATAAATACAAATAAATACATCTGTGAGATAATACTCAGTAAGCAATGCTAAATGTTACAGATTTTACTCATAGCTTTTTGTTGCAGGAGAATTAAGGCGAATGTATAAATGATTATCCAGAAGAAAAGTTCGTCGTCACTCACACGTGTCCTTGAGCAGCGCATTTGAGTCTACCTGCCTGAGGCTTACTGCTCCTGCTTGCCCTTGTTTCTTTCATCCCTCTGGTAACATGTGTGAATATAACCTTCCCCGTGGGGTGAAAATCACATATCCCTCTGAAAAGCTAATCACTTTGAATCTAATACGGCAATTTATGTGCGACAAAGGTACTCTCCAGCATTGACTTTCTTCTTTACTTTCCCAGTAATTCTGTCTGATTAACTCATTGGATTTAGTGTGTATCTCACATATGGCAGCGAAAATATCTGCTCATTTGCAGAGTGACACATGCTTTGTTGTCAAGCTGTCTTCTGTCTGAGAGAGTAAATGCAAAACTGCACTTAAGCCAGAACATTCATTGTATTCCAAGGCCCAATTCTGAATCCCCTCCCTCAGCACATTACCACATGGAGCAGGATGTCCCATTTCTTTTGGGAACTGAGCGGTAGTGCTTATGTAGCCATTTGGAAGCATGCGAAACAGAGGGGAAGCTCCTTGGGAGGAAACTGCAAATGTCATATGTTAAACAAGCCTGTGTTGATCAGATTGATTATCGATATGTGAAGACACAAGCATTGATTGTTGTTTTTCCCCGAGTAATTGTAAGGAATGATTGCTGTTAATTGGTACAAGTGGCTCTGTCCCTAGGATTTTAAAGACTCTGTTTGCAGACTCTTTTTTAGGCTTTATTATAGTTGTAAGTAAAGAGAGACGGGAAACATGAGCAGAAAAGAGTTGGGAAAGGACATGCAGCAAATGGCCATGGGCCAGACTCAAACCCATGGTCGCTGTGTCGGGAACCATAGCCCCTGTTCAAGCAGTTGAGCTACTGGGGCACCCTCATCTGCAAATTCTAAGGTGGCTGAGGATTCTACAGGAGTCCTGCAATTCCATATACCTGCTACTCTTTTTCCTGTTTTGTTCTTTTTATGTGCCAGGTCTGTTTTTCTCCAGCTTTGCATCTCTAACTGATGCCTGAATTTGACTGAGTAGTTTACCTGGGATTTCATTGCACTGTTACATTATGAAAATAAACACAACTGTGTGAGTCTGATGCTGAAATAAAATAGTTCCCATCTATTTGTAATGTTCTTGGAATATGAGAAATGTACAGAAATATTAAGTGGAAAGAGATCAAAGGGACAGAAATTCAAACCAACAGAGCAAATTACACTTGAGAGTGAAAGCACACACTGCTGGAAGGGGCTGGTTTCACAACATTTACTTTTTCCTACAAAAAGGTACATGCCGTTTGTGCAGACCTCAACAGCTTGTGTGACAAGAAAAGACTAGTAAACAATGTCATGTGTCTTGGCAAGTAACAATGCAGGTGGAGAGAGGGTTTCTTTTTTTACTTATTTGCAAATAACTGCTTGCATACAGCCGAACAGAGTGGATGCCATTCAGAGTGAATGACATTCTGTAAGTGTTGCGTCTCATTAATATGCACATGTTGTACACCTCTCTCAACCCCAGTAAAGGGGTGAAACCAAATTTTCAACCACGCTACCTGAAGTGCTGTGGTTGAAGTAGGCGTACTTTGATCACCAGCTGTTAGAAATTCAATATTAACGCACACTCAGGTCATTCCAGTTAAAGCAACTCTTAAAATATACGTTCTGACTGTGAAGTTTTCACTTCTTCTAGATTTGAAAGGCGGCTTTAAAAACCTCATGGCTGCTGCCATTCACCGGAGAAAGCTGAAGTTATTTTGTATTCACATCCTTTCATGACTCAGTTTTACACCAGAATTTCCATATGGACTTGTCTAACCACTGCTTTAGCAAAATGTTTTATATGGTCCACTTATATCTTCAGTTATTTGCACAAAATAATGCCTACATATACTACTTCCAGGATGTTCATTGGCTAGCCTGATGCCGTACTTCAGGTAAACAAATTGGAATAGTACAGAGAATGTGCTTGTTTACATTCACATACCTTCAATAACACTATCAGGGAGAAATGTTCCACTCTAAGAATTCTGTGTAAAAATATATGGGAGACTTCCACAATGCTAAAGAGGCTTTGTAACAGTCAAACCAGGAAACATCCAGTCAGTTGTGTTGTTTGACGGCCAAAAGTGAAGTGCTGTGAGGCTTACGAATGATAACAGAGATTGTAACCTTTGAGATAAAAAGTTTGGAGTAGCAAAACTTTTTAAGCACCTTTTATAGCATATACATGCAGTTCTGATGTTCTGGTGACTGTTCAAAGTGCAGTTCTGCACCTCTTCCCATTCATTTGGATAGGGGTCTGGTTTTGTTACAACTGCAAGGAGACATTACTGAAAATACCTGAATATTATTTCAAATAAAGACAAAGTTTAAATCACTTGTAGAAACAGGTCCAGCACTGACAGTAACACTGAACAAGTTACTTAAAAAACAAACAAGCAAAAACGCAGGTCAAATCCATATACTAATATTGGTATATTTCTCTTTCCAGTTGCAATTCAGCTGAAAAAGACGTCATGGAATTCATATATGAAAAAGAACATTAGAGAGAAAGTTCACATTTTAAAGGTCTATGTCATAAACAACTTGTTAAAATACCATCATAATTTTAACAGTTTTAACAGCAAGAATGGTTTTGAGCTGTGTAGTGACAATGAGAAGTTTAAAACTTGAAAAGAAATCACAAACACACACAAAACGGAGTCTGAGTGGGATGTTGTGAATGTGTCATATTTTCTCAGGGTGCAGTTAAAGTGACTGCTTTATTTGACATTTAGAAATTGACAAACTGCCTTCACCCTTTGACATTTTGCCCATATCATCCACATTCAAGACAACATTTCTGGGAGGAGTGGTGCATTTTTAAGTGCATGTGAGACGCAACAGCATACTGAGGTGGTCTTAGATGTGAAAAAGAAGTCAGCAATGTGAGGCCTCACCCGGGGGAAAAGTCTGGAGGGTGATAACATCGGCTTTTATCACTACTATGGTTGACTGCATTCTATATTGTTCAGGGACAGGCAGACCCATCCATCTCCATTGGCTTTCATACGGTAGGCAGCTCTATGGATCAGGGAAAGAGTATCAGCTGTGAAATGTCAGGGTGATTTGGTTGGCCATTTACCTTTTTTGAGAATTGCTCTTGTTATTGTAGTTTCTCTATTGCTGTCCTCTTCCTCTGCAATGCAAATGTCTGAAAGTGCTTATTTCTACAGTTAAAAAAACATGTTCAAGTGAGGCGTTGAAAAGATAATTTGCGTGAGTTTCTTTTGGTTATAGTTTGAGGGATATTGGGATCACTGTCAAGTCTTTTAGCAAGTTGTTTCATGGAAAAGTGCATCCAAAAAACACCTCAGAAATGTCAAGATGTTGTGTCTGTGTTTCAGTTTTGTGTTTCTTTCGAGTTAGAAGAGAATTTTTTGAAATTGGCACTGGTGAGTAATAGTAGCTGTCACAACTCAGTAGTAGCTGATTGAATTATAAACAAATTGATGATTATCTGTACACTTTAAATGGTTTCCAAAGATTTTTCTCCCACTTACGGTACAGTTAATGGACTTACTAAGTTAAAAACAAAATATTATTCAGTGACAAAGAGGCAAAATACTCATTTGTTAATGTAGTGTGTCATACTTGTCATACTATTTTTTTCAAGTTCAGCCATTGTGCTGATTCATTCACCAAGTTCACTTTTTTGTCAGATGTTGGAGGAGTATGCAGATGGGCCTTCAGTGGTAAACAAGTTTTTCTTTTAAACAACAGAAATGCATCACACTAATCTCATTGTAGTCTTTACATATTTCCAGTAATTGTAAAATTTACTCAACTTGACAGTTCTGTGGGATTCACACAAGAGACAACATAAAACTGTTTACTTCCCTGGAAAAAGACACTGTTTAAATCACCTTTTAAAAGTGATGTTCAAGGCTGAATCGGTTGTGTGAAACGTCATTTATGAGAGCATAAAAACTGGCTGTGTTTATGCTATTTCATATACCTCTTTTACTCCGATCAGCACAAAATAACTCCACATAATGGTCACCGAAAAATGGAGCCTTGTTATGACTCAGTGACAGCATCAGCAGCGGTGTCTGTACCATTCTCATGAATGCAATACTTCAGGAATGTGTGAATGGAAGCTTCATTACATTTTGTAAGTCTGTAGAAAAAAGCACAGCTAGCACAGGCATGATATTTCTAAGAGTTATTCAGAAGGAATGAATAGTATTGGGTTTTTGCCATATCTGATACAGATATTTTCCGACTCATTTTGTCTGACTGTCGATACCAGTATATGTGCAGATTATTTACACCTAACTGCCGAGAACATCAAGTCTCATCTGTAGTGGAAATATCTAAATATAATTTAATAATAGAAAACACAGTGTTTTCCAAATGTAAGAATTTCAAACAAGAAAAGCACTCAGAGAGCGCAGTACTCCTCCAAGGCTGCTCAGTCGTTCTATTATTTCCGACAGCTGAAATCTTGACAAAATTGGTGGCAGAAATCATAGTCAGAAATCATGGCACTATAGAATGTGGCCATTTCATATAGATGCACCCACAAAAAAATGATCTTATGCTGAGCTCAGGCATGTGTAATTCATGTGTACGTTATGTACGGATACTGACTCACGTGACCTAAATATGTAGTGGGCGCCAGAAATTGATGGGACTCAGAAACACCCCCACAATTTAATCAATTGTTGCTTGTGCCATTTCTGACGGATAAGTCCTGATAAATCTGCAGCGGTTGAATTGTAGTAGGATCGCAATCATGTGATCGTCAGCAGCCCGCTGATGTAGCGTTCACTTGTTGTCGTGGTTACAGTGACACCAGTCCGCTCTCTAGCAAATATACAGGAATCTTTAACAAATCTGTCGATCCAGACTTTAGGTCACATCAGTGCCAAAATCCAATCAGTTGATCCTCGTGTCATTTCTGACCTTCCCTGAAAATGTCATCCAAATCCGTTTGTCCGTTTATGAGTAATTTTGCTAACAGACAGACATACAGACAAATGTTTGCTGATCATCTCGTAACTCCTCCGACACTATGCCTCCTTCGCGGAGTAATGGAACTAAATTTCTAGCATGATTGGCATTACCCTCCTGTCAATGTACATTTTGGACTGATTCTGATGTTAAATTTTAAGGCCTTTATCAGCCAATACTGATATCATCATCGTGCACTCCTGAATGTAGAAACAAATAAATAAAAGATGCTTATATTGGTGGTATTTCTAAATGAGAAGGAGAGTTGCTTTCTTCCTTGTGGCAGAAAGTCAACCTTGAGGCTTCATATTGTGCCAATGATGATTGCTAACCACAACATGAAAGCAATTTCATCCGCGAGTGAGATCCTTGACTGGCGGAAATCGCACATGCTGCCTGCTAACAGCGAGCCTGCATGGACACATGCATGCATGGAAGCACCTCAGCATCAATCACGTTCTAGCAGAGTTTTTAATAGGAAACAGAACAGCTTAATAAATAACCCAAGTCAAGCGTATACTGTTACTAATGATCTTTAGATTAGCTATTATGAGGAGCAAAAACGCTGGGAGTCACTTAATTATTCTCTGTGGATGTCTGGGCCATTGTATCACAAAATAGAAGTCAGCAAGCAAAAGGAATGATGCCGCTGGAGAGAGAGAAGTTACGAGTGTGCTTGTGTGTTTATACTGAGTATTCAGTAATTGAACGTTCCAATTATGTGCCTCTGAGTGTGTGTGTCTTCGCAGGTTAATATAAAACTGCACAGAGAGATTTGTGTAGGTGTTTTGATGCAATGAGGTAATAAAGTTTAGTGTGCCTGTATCTCAAAGGGACAATTTTATATAATGTTTGAAGGAAAGGAAAGCATAATTATACATGTTCAGTGTTTTGAATTTCACTCTTTCAACAACGTTGTGAAAGTACTTCAGTGTTTTACATTATACTGGATATGTGTGTAGGTTTGATAAGGACGATGGAAACTTTGAGAGCGTGACCAGACTTCCTATGGATTTTTTACATGGGTTTTATAGGGCAACAAGATTGTAGGATTAGTGAGATATCAAATTAATTCAGTTAATCTTTTTACTTTTTTTGCACAGTTTCAATGATACACACCTAAATCACAACCTCAACATTTGTCCTTCCCTTTGCTGTAGTCACTGCAGTATATTTGTTGGCTTGAATAATGGCAGAATCAGCAAACGATGCCAGTGAGTACTGGAATGATATGGAAATGCTCCAGTTCTGCAGAGTCTGACCAGAATGCTTGCATATATAAGTGTGTCGGTAAAGATTTCATGTGGTTGAAATTATTAAGCTGCTTTTGTGCCCCTCCCTCTGGCATTGTCAGCCGCTGCACTACCATTGTGGTCGAGAGTAATACCTTCTTCACTGGCTAAGTCAGTCTCCTCTACCTTAAATCTCCTTTCTCTCCTTGAAACAATCAATTGAGCTGTTACTGTGTGCCAAAGATGAAGTGGTCTACAGCTAGCTGCTAAAAGAGAGGCCTCGACTTGGACACACCGGATAATAGAAGTGCAGGCTCAGCGAGAAAGACACCATTTGAGAAGAAGAACAAATATTACACTCAAGCCATACTTGCTAGTGCAGTGCTAGGGTTGATAAATAAACATTAATTATAAACACAATTTGGGTTTCAGCAATTAAATATACAGGATATTGATGTTTAAAATGTGCTTATCTCATAGAAAACTCTGCTTGTGCTTTGTCTTTCTGGACTTGGGTAAATCTAACATTTAGAATGACTTCTTTCACTCCACTCAAAGTGATTTTTGGAGACACCTGTTTAATTGGGAAGACTAGAGGCTTCTCTGTGCACAACCGACTAACCAGCGGGTGCCTTCGTTTGCCTGTAAAACATTTACAGACGTGATAACAGAGTCTCAGGGTAAAGACTAGTGACAATATCTTCAGATTAAAATGTTTATTTTTCAAGTACAGAGTCACTCTCAATCTTTGCAGCTCCTAGACAGATACAACAAACTTGAGCATGAGCTTAAACTGAATCGTTAAATGTAACACAACAGCAAATCAATTCTGCTCCAGGCTTGAAAAAAAGCATTCCATCGTAATGCACACGTTAATTCCTGCAACGACCGTTGTGTACCCATCAGCAGGGCTTAGTTCTGTCAAAATGTCATTAATTGAACTGTATTTCCTGTGTTGTTCTGGAGAATTCCCAAACTATCAATCTCAGTATTGACTTCGCTTTGCAATGGGGCAAGCTGGGCACAGCAGACTGTCTGAAACTCATGCTGGCTGTATCTTTTCACAATAAGCAGTTCAAGGTCAAAGAGTGAATTTGAGAATTCCTTGTAACTAAATATATTGTTATATAAAGATAGGTGGTAACAGCTCTGATGAAAAGGTAAGAAGTGGTTAACAGTGAGTTGTTACAGTTTTTAATATTGTTTTCATTTTTTAGACTTTACTGTCACTTCTAAGTTTTCCTCCTTTGTCATTCTTCTTCTGCTTGTTACTTTTGGTGTACAATTTATGCCCTTACAGTGTTTCCCCTCCTATATGACCGACGAGGCGGGCCGCCTCGCTGGTATAGGCCACCGCCTCACTACAATTTTGCCGAAATTGCCGCCTCACTAGTCCGCGCCCCCCCCCAAAAAAAACAAAAAACAGAAAGCACCAAGCCACCGGAGCTGTCATTTTTAACTCTGCGGGGCTGCCGGCTGCTCTCCCCCGGTCTCCCCCGCTAGCTGGTCGGCTAACACCTGCCGCCGCTCGTCTGCCCGGGACAAACCCCCCCCCCCCCCCTCCGTTGGCCCTTGCCTACACCCAGGGGAAACACTGCCCTTACACACATGAACCTTCCTCTCCCTCCTCCTAAGTCTTGTATTTAGTTGGTCTGGCACAGGCTGAAGCCATTGTGTTGTTGAAGAAAGGTGTTTGAAACATGGATGACTGTGTGCATTATATGTGTACATTCTTGCTCACCATTAGTAAGGAACTTCAGATGGTGTGGTTTGAAAAGAGAGTGGATGCCGGTTCATTTGTATGCAGAGGTACAGCTTTCTTCACTGTTTTATTTGCCGCTTGTTTATGCCACATCTTTCATTTAGTGATTATATTTGAGTGTGAGACATTTCAGCATGTATTGTTGTTCCGTATGACCCCGGTGCAAAAGCCACACCACATACTAGATGTCTGCTGTCTCTGGAACTTCATAGACTAGCACAAAAACAAGAAATAGTACTGCAGGAAAGAAGTGTCTTCTTACGTCTAATTCTGTTATCAGTCATTATGCATGCAGTGTAGTGAGTCTGCCTATTTAAACAATTATGAGGCTGATCAGTGACCGTAAACTGATGATGTTTGGTGCCTACCTGAAAGGTTACACCTTTAGGAATGTTGATGTGTACATGGAACTGTTTTCAAATTCAGGATTCTGGACAGCAATCTTAACATATGCATGAAGCATCTTGTTTTTAGTTTTTGAATTCACTCATGGTTCGTAGATTTTTCCTGCTCTGAAGACTGATTGATACCCCATGGAGATTTAGGTGCCCTCATTGATTGTATACATAAGATAAATTCAGTGTTTAGTAGTCACCATGTTGGTCTTTTGGAAAGAATAAGACAATTTTATTTACCATAAACCAGACATGACATTTATTTATTTATCAGACACAGACCAATCATGATTACTGTTATGCTTAGTCGCCTCCCACTTTCAATCGTTCAGATGTAATTTAATGTATTTGATACAGTATACGGTACATGCATACGGTGTTATTGAGTGATTTGCCTTTTTTTTTTTTTTTAAATTATCAAGTAGTGTCTTGTAAGCCCATGTAGGCTGGGCTGCTTCAGATGTACGACAATTGACAAAGAAAAAAAATTAATAGGTAGATGGTTTGACAACTATTTGTCATTTTGTTCTTGCCGGGCCAGAGTTTTTTAATTAGCTGCACTGCTTGTAATAGAGTGAATAAAACTGTCACCATCAATTAACAGCTATCATTCTTCTACCTCTTCATTCCAATTGAGTATCCTGTCACTTTGATTTTATTTAAAGCGGTGAATCATTTCTCACCTCCGCTAGTCATCTCTCTCTCATACTGTTAGTGTTGTCAACTGATGACGAAGAGAGAGAAAACAATTAATGTCTTTATGCGTACACGGATAACTTTCCCTGTATGTCGCTGCCAAAGATGAGGTGGGGGGAAAAAGGAAAGTGAATAGAGGTGAAAATGGTGACAATTGGGACAGAAAAAATGCACAAAGACACAAAAACAATAGGCAAAGATTCATATGAATTCAGAAGGAGATCCTCAACAGACAGAGGGGAGAGAGAGAAAAAGGACATTATTAAATCTGTCATGCGATTGTGTTGTTTACTTCTGTAAGCTTTTTCTTTCCTCCCACTGCTATCCTCTGGGAGTCCTGTCTCCTCTCTGCCAGGGACCCAGTGGTTATTTTTTGTGTGTGTTTCTGCATTTTCTTTACATTTATTAGCAGCTGTGTATGTTTTTGCACACATTTTATGGTTTTAATATGCATTGCTGGTTTTGTTTATGTCTGTTTTGCTTTAGGTTGTTGTGTGAACTGTTTAGAAGGTTTAGGTACATCAAATGTTTAGCTTTACATCCACCATGCTGTGTGCCTGTGCCTCAAACATTTACCTTGTATACATGTGTGATTGTGTTCCCTAGGACCTGATACATTCACTACCTATTCATTTCCTTCTTCCCTCCCTTTTCTCTTTCTATGCTAACATGTAAATTAGATTTTTAAGAGAATATAAAAATTATCCTTTTCTTACAGCATTTTTTGTAGAATAAATACAATACAAATTTGTGTCATGCAACTGGCCTTTAACTCATTTGCACTGGTAACGCTGACAAAAAAAAAAAGACACTGACCCATAAAACTGACAAGAAATATTAGATGAAAGCACTGAGAGAAACTGAAGCAGGGAAATAGAACTCGCTCCTATCAGTTTCGAAGCCTTGCTAGCTACAAAGTTACATTAATGAATATTAATAATGGATATCACAACAAATTTGTCAGTGAAATTGGATATGACTAAATGCTTTAGGTGGCAGCGTATTTGTTTGTTGATTTACTTTTCAAAGCAGGCAGTTGGCAGTAAAGAGAAGTTGTTTTAAAAGTGTTAAAGACAAAGTAGGGCTGTTGTTTTTTTTTGTTTTTTTATGTATCGGGGTCCCATTACGATGCTAAGAAACAGCCATACCCTTGAGTGGCGACCTCATTGTATCACAGTTCTATACTGTACACGGAATCGGGAATGATCGCAGTGTTCTGCACAGAAAGTAATCTATGTTAATGTAATTGATTGGGTTAATTTGATTCTTTCAAAGGACCACCATGTTCAGTATTCCCCTCCTCTCTGGTTCCCACCTTCATGTCCATAATTCAATTAAAACCTATCTTGAATAACACACTAGAAGCCATTGAGATCATTCCCATTGTGGTCCTTGTGGTCCATAATTAACATCCCTATCTCCTGCTGCGCCTCTTCAAAGAGAGTTAAGGGCAAAAGAAGGCCACAGGAACTCCATAAAAATGCAAATCTCAGTCACCTGTTTAATGCAAATCACCGCAGAGGGGAACTTAAATCTGGTTTGATTTATATTTCCCCATGCAAAATCTGTAATTTTTATTTTACTTGTTATAGTTTGCCTTCTTATGACAAAAATAGTAACATTACCTACATGACAAGGACAGACAGTCTTTTGTTTAATATGGGTTGCTGCTGTTGTTCTTATCTGTGATGCAGAATTGACTGATCTATCCAGAAACTATTTCACTACACCAAATAGCTGTTAGCTGACTTTGCAGAGTGCAACTGTCTGACAGTAACATTACCACTTCATATCTGTTTGCTTTTCATTCACAGCTACCACAAAAAGACCTCATTGGCCATGCTATATAGTAGATGTTTATTTATGTGGTGTTTCTATCTTTTCGTCACTGTCATCTTTTTCCTCTGCCCGTTCGCTCTCAAACTCAGCTCTCCAGTTTGGCTCTGTACTCACGTAGCTGACAGCGTTCACCGCAGTCCAGCAGTCCAGCCAGCCAGCTGGACTGGCACTCGCTGATGGCCTCCTAGATCTACTGTTTCAGTGTCCAGCTGCATATTCTTCATGCCAGGTGGTTCTCAGTAGAGACTCAGAGTGGGAGATGACTCACCACCACTTTCCCCCCGCCATTTTCATCCCGTCAATCCCTTTTTCATCGTAATGGAGCTAATGTTCAGCCTTGTGGACAGCTAACGGAGAAGCTTGGGCCTTATGCAAACTTTATGATGTCGGAGACCGTTGTCTCTTCTGCATGCTGTAGAAATGATGTGTCGTTTGGCGCTGCACTTATTCTAACCCTGATTTCTGCTGAATTATTGATAATCAACAGGGTCAGGGTTTGCTTTTAGTGCTCCCCTGTGGGGCACTGCGGGGCTTAGCGCTGCATCTGCACTCATAATATCATCACCGCCCAGACGGCACAGAACATACCCTGAAAAGCAGCCCAACTTCCCTGCTATGAAGTAATGGGTGTGTAAATGAATAGTTGGGCTGTGTGTGATGGCGTGAATGAGTCTCTGTATATTAATTTTGCATGTATGGCTGGCACTTGAATTTTTTGTGACCCTCATTTTCAGTATTTCTTATGTTTAATCTTCAGCTTCTTGTTCAAAAAAGTGTGCAAAAAGGACACCAAGAAGACGAACAAAAAGAAAAAGAGAAGAAAAATCCATTGTAGTCTAACTGAAAGCAAATGTGCAAGCAAGAAGCACAGTCAAAGACGATTTCCAACTAAATGAAGCTGTAACCCTTTGTACAATCAGCTATACACTACTTAACAAGATGTTAATGATATTATATTGTACGTTCATACCTTTTATGTATTTTAATTTTTTCCTTTGCTGTTCGTTCTAGTACTGTGCCTTTGCTTTTTCTGGCTGTTTTCTGGTGCTTGTTGCAAACAAAACATTTGGTATTTTGAACCAGAAAATAGGAACTAAAGCTGAACTGAATTATTATCATGACTTTTTTAAAACTTTTTTTTAGTTTGGTTTGTTGGTAAAACACAGTCTTACAAACAGCATCTTGACTATTTTCACAAAGTCCTGCTGGGGTAAAGAATGATCTAAACATACACTTTATTTTGACTGTACGACATCACAGTTTCTAAGTTGATGCATTATGTTAACCTTAATTCAAACATATCTGTTTAAGTTGTTTATATGAATGTTTTCCAGTAAGTAAGGGTTGTTGTAGAAATTACTGCGAGGCTTGTTGAACTCTAAAGGCTGACTGGCTGTTTTGCAGTCATTTGTGGATTGATGTGACCTTATGAAAGAGTGGAAACGTCTGCAGAACGCAGGCGGATTATTTGTGTAGGCGTACATTTGGGCTGCATTCATAGTTGGAAAAAATATTTTCTGCAATACATTTTGCGATATGAAAAAAAACATTTTGTAAATACAGTATAGGTATAACATTCCAACTGAAAGATGCAGTCTGTGGCCAAAACAATACAACCTGACCCACTTGTTCAGAGTGCCAGCGACTGTCTGATGTTTTACAGACTCGTCTCATCGAGGCCTTAAGCAGGCAATGCTTTTCTGATTCCTGTTGTGATGCTCTCACTTTCATGATTGTCTGAGAAAAATGCGTTTGCGAAGGGCGACTTTGCAGTTGGAAGTCCTCATTAAAAACAGTGGACAGTAAACTTCTGTAGGGCTCTGTTCCAACTTGTTTCTTGTGTTTTCTATACACATGTGGGACAGCAACTCCTCGAGTTTTTAAAACCCTTTATGGTAACTTTGTTTATTGCTGTCATGTCTTTCGTGAGGTGAGATGTTTTCACACCAATGATTTTTTTCTCTTTGGTGCAACCCTGAGATTCATTCAGATGGAATTCAGATCTTGTCCTCATCATACAAAACTTTGCAATGGTCAAACAAATGAGTCCTCTTGCCTGTTGGGTGCAACAGTTGCAAGACACTGCTGACAGAGTGCCTGTTTTTGATAAGAATCATCCTTTCTGTAGCCGAAAACATCTTCACACGATAGACATTGTGTTTCTTTTTGCAACCATATCTTCCTTTTCTGCTTTTTTCTCCTCTTCCTTGCTACTTTTGACATGCACATGTGTCAACATACTCAAAAAAGTTGTGACATGATTTGTTGGGCTATATGTGCATTAATTGACATTGCACTTCCTTCAAGTAGGACTATTGTGTATATGGACATCATGATCCTCAAACAGTATTATGCACCCATAGCAGACATTCATGCACACCACTTTTTTCCCCAGTGATGTTTATTTTTTACTACCATGCACTTTTTTTTTTTTAACACTGATAAGGTAAAATACATGAAACATTTGTGATAAAGGTATTTTTTATTTAGGTGAAAATCACATTCAGAAGCATACTCTGGTTTCTCACAGGACTGTTTGTGTTGAGCACGCACTCAGACAAAACAAGACAGCATCCACACAAAAGATCCATTAAGATTGTGCATGAATATTAGATAAATACACTCTATTACACTTTTTTTTGTCTGCTCTTTGTGGTTGTGCTATCTGCTGCACTTGTGGTTCTTTGTGTGCATGTGTGTGTCTGTGTATATGTGTGTGTTCCTGAGTACAAGTCATTTTCTCCATTGCTTGCTTCATAAGATATTTACATGACCATCTATTATGGATTGTGATCTGATTGAAGCTGAGTGTTCCCATCTTGTCCCCTCTGTGAACTCACCATCAAGCAAGCAGGTTTTAAAGAAACTGGCTTCAACCTCGTTTCCGTCTCTAAAAAAACAACAAAGCACCAGTTAGTCATTGCGTTTCATACTTTTTTTTTTTTTTACTTATTTTGCTGCTTTGTGCATCTTGTTTTCTTTTTGACACGCTTTCTCCAGGTGAATGTATGCACAGCTTGGCAAAAAACAAAACCGTGTCTTACAACAACTGCTGTTTTTTTATTTTATTGTGTACAGTGCATGAGCTCAGTCACATTCTTGTGTGCAGAGTTTTAAGTCAGCACAAACATTGCCCTCAGCGTTTTTACTAACAACAAGTTATATGGCACTTGCTGCTTGTGCTAACTTGTGTTCCCTCCCTCAAATTTAACATCTAAATCTAAATCCAACTTGGATTCACAGAATATCCACATCTCCAGGCAAGAGGCATATTTCTGGCCTCATGTAAACACACTGGCTGTTCCAACAGGCCCTAAATCCCTAATCCTCTACACATTGGGCCAGAACCACCTCTCTCTTTCAAAATGTATCTCTTTTTTTCCCTCCTCTCTCACTTTCATGCTCTCTTGTCCCCACTCACTATCTCTTTCTGTCACCACATTATGCCTTGTACTCACAAACATGGTTAGAACGCCCACACAGTCGCACACTGACCGCTCAGTGGTGGTCCCTCCGATGCTTGGCCTCCATTCATTTCACCAGCTGCCCTCCAGCCACCCCTTCTCCTCCCTGTCTGATTTCCTTTGCTCTCTCCATCCTTTTCCCTTTTGTCCTCCGCTGTGTTCCTCCCACATTCACACCTCCTTTGTTCCTGTCTGTCACCCTTTTTGTGTTGTCTTTTTCTCCTCCTGTTCTCAACTTTTGACTCTTTTTACTGCTTTTGCAGTTCATCTCGTCCCACTCTCTGTCTGACTGTCATACACCTTTCCACATCTCTCACCTGTGTCAACCTTTGTGCCCGATAGCTGTCTAATCTCTGTCCTCCCGCACCTTATTTTCTCTGTCTCTTATTTTTGGTAATATGGCAAATTCAGCATGATGATGTTGTCTGGAGAAAGTCAAATCCAGGTTATTATAGTAATTTGCCAGAGTGTGAGAGCAGGTCTGGGTGATATAGCTGAAAAAAATTACCATGCTAAAATGTTGTATTTCAGTCAGTAGTAGTGTTTTTTTAATACCTATTTTAAATAAAGACGAGGAGGAACAAGAGGCTTATTAGGATTTTAACCACCTTACCTTGAACTTACTTAGCCAGCAACTATCAAAGTACACAGATACCAATTTAATGTTAACACAACCACAAAAACTGACACTAGAATACCTGTGCACACACAAATATGAAAAAAAGGATAAGGGAATGAGCTCACTTTGATACATGCAATTGCAATTTCAATCTGTGCACATGGATGGGGTTGGAGATAGGTCCAGGTGGCCACAGACTAGCACACCTCTACAGGCCTGCACAGAAGCCAATAGGAACAACAACAGAGCCTCTATTATCAAGTAATATGATCAGCTATTCATGATCCACAAAGGGAGCGTGCTTTGGCTTGTTTTTGCAACCAAACTTTGCACTTTTAGTATGAGTTTTTTTGGGGTTTGCATTTTAGTCTGCTATTTTCTTATTGCCGTTGATGAAGTACTGCCTATACATATTGCTATAGTTTTATCAACTGGATCTCAGTGAAAGACCACGATGATGGTTAGAATTTTACGAGACTGTAAGCTAGCATGCATAATTAATATTCAGTTCATTATTTAGTAAAATACACTTACTTACTTTGTCAAGCGGTAAATCTGCATATTATAGACAACAGTAATCTGCACAGTACTGCAGAGCACTCTTTGTGTAATCTCAGTAAAAAGTAAAGAGTGTTTTCTATTTAAATATAATGTAGTAAAGTGTTCATACCTCTACTAATGCTGCAGAGTCTTCTGTTTGTTATTGTAACATAGAAAAGGTCTATCTTAGTCCAGATATCTATATCAAAAATACATCATGTGATCAAAGCCAGTTACCAGATGTTTGTAAATCTCAGTGCAGTTAGCATGATATGTTTGAGATAGAATGTAAAATACCACATCAAACAATGTTAAACTCCTTTTAACATTCAGATCTGCACATGCAAAATGTAAATTGATTCAAAATCTATGAATTTCTCAGATATCCAGTGAACTCACAATGGAATAAAGTATCCAGACCTAGACAAGAGACAGTAATCGAAGAGGCATATGTCAAATGCTTTGATTTAGACAGAAATAAAAAGCTGAACTGGCAATTTGACCCTGGCACCAGGGAATCAGGCGTCTGGTCCAACTCTATCAAGGTCAAGAGGTCAGTTTACCCGCCTCCCTCCACACTGTTTCCCTTCTTTATATTCATTTCTTCTTCCTCAGGCCCCTCCTTCTGCCCCACCTGCCACCTCTTTTGCTTATTCTCTGTCTGTTTCTCCCTCCTGTCCTGCTGTCTCGCCTTACTTCTGGAGTAATGACAGCCAGCTGTCAACACCACACCGGCTCTCTTGACCACCGAGCAGACCTGACAGCACCACTGATGAGATCGCTCACTGAACGTCTCTCTCCGGGCAGAGTTCGCTTAGAGCTATTTCAGATGGCGGTTTTTCTGTTTTACTTATTCATTAGCTTTTCTTTTTGGTTTAGTTTGTGCCTGGTGTGTTTATTCAAGTGTGTGTGCCTTACTCCTCCTTGGCTTATGTTGTTTTTTTTCTCTCTTGATGATTTAAATCCTAGAAGAATAAAAAAACACATCTGACTATTTTCTCCATGATGTCTTCTGGGTACCTTGAGGCGAATCATCATTTAAACATTAGACCTGTCAGCTGTATAAGAAGGAATAAGTGTAAATGTATTATTCAGTACTTCTAATTCTGGTCTTTTCCGTTTGTGCCTCTGTCTTTACCTGGCTGCTTCGGTACCGTCTTCATCTACTGAGGTCACTGCTGGTCATGAATGTGACTGTTCACTTGGAAAGCATCAGATATGCATTGAAAATCTCTATTATTGTGCATTCAAAAGTATAGCATCTTAAAAATATTTCTTTTGACCTCCAATTTGGCCTGAAGTGGATTTTTCACAGTGAAATCATGACATATTAGCTATTATTAGAATTAAAAGGGATTTGTTAGGAATGAAAGGACCAGAACTGAACCACTGCTTGGCTGTTTGTGACACAGTTGTATTGCTTTGATGATGGTTTTTGTTTTGGCTGAAAGAAACCAGATAATTAATGCGTCAGCTTTTTTGGAACACATTAGACAGTTCTCCTGCCGGAAGTCAGGTCAGGTGAGAGACACTGTGAATGTTGACAGAAATGGCCGCCTAATCGACGCTTTCAGCCTTCTCGCTTCCATTGCAGGGTAGGATCCGACAGCTTTGACTGTACAGTGTGCCAAACAGCAATAAATAAAAGTTACTGGATGTATGTTGAGCTCTATCATTGACCCCTCACTTGGAAGTAGGTACACTGAAGTAGGTGTTTTCCTGCCCCTGAAAGAGGATCGATGGAGGAAATTCTTGCAGTTGGAATGCGCACAAAGGCTGGGGCCACCCTAAAACGACCCACGAGTTCCTACAGCGGAATACAGTTTATTAACTAACTAATACACCTATTAGGGAAAAAAAAAACAAAAGGCAAACCATCTTGAAGTGTAAAATGAAACCACCAAATGTTTCAGTATGTAAAATGCCAGTGGTGGGATGAACACTACCTTCTATAGGATGCTCGGATGAAGGTGGTAGACTCGCATTATTTTCAAGCCAATCTACAGTCTATAGATGAATACACGTCTTCCTCTTGCACTGTTAGCTATGGTCATGCCATTCAGAGCTTCAAGTGACCAGTTGTGAAGTGGATATTGTGTAAATTTATTCTTGATGTTTTTTGTCTCAGTTATTCATCTGTTGGTAATAACTTGCATTTACTTTACTTGCCCTGCAAAATTCCTGGTTCATCAAGTAAGGAGTTGTTCCATAACAAGCTGTGTGACTCAGTTTGTAGAATTCACTGGCTTTGGACAGCCCCTAGTCTTGAAAGGCTTGGAGAGCCCTGCTTTTAAAACTCTAGCTTTTAGCTTTTAGCGCTGTGGGTCACAGTGTGTTTTTTTTTTCTTAAATCTTATTTTATGTTTCATTGAGATAGTTTATAAAGGTCTACGCACCCCTTCAGATCCCTCCCAGCATTCTGAAGGGCTTTCATTTCCAAGCCGAATCTTCTCTTAGGCTCATCCTGTGGGTTTGTTTTCTTTTTCATATCATCTTTCACCTTCTGTATCTCTCCTTCTATCTCTTATTCCGAAGTTTCTCCAGCGCCAGCAGGACTACAAAAGCACACGTCTGTGGTTCTTATTTATTTTTGAGGAAACCCTCTCACTGAGCTCTTTCATAACCCAGCCGAATTTAATAAACTTCTAGCTTTGTATTCGATAGTTCTTGAATCTGATCCATGCCAAGACGGTGGAAAGTTACTTTTCCTCTTCCTTCCCTGAAATTAGTCATTGTTGACACTTCACTCTGCAACATCTCATCTACTTGACATAAGCAAATTCATTGTTGATTAATTAGAGCAGTCTGAATAATCTTTCTTCTGTATGTGTCATTAAACGTCAAATATCCCAGGCTGTCATATTACTGTATACACAGTGCAATCACACTTTTTTCTCTGTATGTTTTTCAAGCAGCCATGATGGAAAAATCAAAGGTTACAACCTTAGCTCTGATAGAGATTTATGTAAGGCCGCACAAGCTGCTGGCGCTTAGGAAGAGTGCTTAAGAGTGTAACGCTGCAGGCAATTGAATGTGTGGTGTCACAATTCAGCGAGCATATTTGTAACAATATACTAGCAAGGCAAGGACAAAAAAGCAAGCGGGTCCCACTTGTTTACATACTGCCAGGTATATTGTGACTACAGTCTGATCCTATCACCATCAGAATAATGCTGGCTCAGTAATTGTATAGAACACCAGCCCAGTTACTGAACTGCTTGTTTCGTGCCGTAGTTTATATTTTATTGCCTCTCTTTAGTGTCCAGACTATGTGTTCAAGCGTAAGCACTGCAGCGGCTTCTCCACACTGATGAAAATGGTGAAGTTTCTTCTATGTGTTGCAGTCGGTCTGTACTAAACTACAAAACTGTATCACAAACTTGATGAACAACTTGATGAACTTTGTGTTTGTTTGTGCTGCTAACATATTTGCTGAGCGTACATAAATAAATAAACAAACAACAGAAGGCAGCCGTAGTTGAAAATACATTCTTCGTATATTTATGCAAGCACAGAAGCATAAGAAAATCAATAGGGAGTATAGTGCATCTGTATTCTCACACGTTTTTCCACACAGTAATTCAGCATGCATACATCCTTCACTCCATCAGCAGTCTGTGTAATGGCAAAGCTCGAGATGACGTGAAGTGAAAAGCTCCTCACACAGTGCTAATATCACCTGGGGGACGCCCGGTGATTTGTAATAATAGTGCGCATCATTTGGGATTTTAATCTTTCGTGAATCTTCCTTGACACAAGTCCCCTTGATAATACTAATCTTATGCAAATGCTTGTCTCAAACATGATGTATTTTTTAGCTGCCGCTTCTTAATCTTTTTCATCTCTATAGATATAAAGGTTTTTTTTCTGTCACAGAAGCCTTTGAATGTGCTTTCAGCAAAAGCTCTCAGCCCAAAATATATTTATTTTGGCATTCATGATCTATGACTGAGACCAACAACTCTACAAAGACAGGAAATAATATATTATTTATGTTGCCAAGACTGTAATAAGAGCAAAATATGCTTACAGCATATGATGCACATATGCACCTTGTTGCTGGTGACATGTGGGTTATTTCCAGCTGATGTGCAGAGCTCCACTGTCAGGATAACAACAGCCACTAATGCTTAAGAAAGGCAGTCGGTTTCATCACATTTCTTCTTGGAAGGTCAGATCCTAGATATCAACGTTTGCTGCGTTTAACAGGCATCAAATGAAAATCGTCTTATGATGCAACAACGTGTCATGCTGCTGCTCTGTGTCGCCTTTGTGTGGAGGTCAGGGTGGTGGGGCGTGTAATGTGTTCTCCTCTGACAGATGTGTCTGACTAACAATTGATTATTTTGTAATTATTTTCACAGTGATGTATCTTCAGCCTGAACCAACTAGTGTTACAAACACAACCTTAAATATACAGTTGCGGCAGTTTGCTGATAGTATAGAGTTAAATGTAGATACATTACAAAAGCTGCATTCAGACTTCAAGTCAGTCTAGTATCCGGTCTGACATTATTGTGTATGACAAGACAGTGTGATATAATGCTTTTGTTTCGAAGCAAATGTAAAAAAAATCCTTTAGTTTTAGAATTGCCATTGTCATTATCGAGGAAAATCATGTCTGTGACTTTGACCTGTTGTGTGTACTGCAGGCGTAGTAGTGCATGTGATATGTATGTTGCTCATCAAACCTAGATTGTCTTTGATTGAGGACCAACTGAATATATTAATCCAAAGAAAGAGTCTGTGCTGAAAGAATTTAGACTGTCCAACATGCACTAACATACAACTGCATGTCCATACAGCACATGATGTGACACAATGCCGAAGGCCGAAACCACTAATGAATTGAATTTACCAACAAGTACGGTCTGTTGCCTCCAAGGTCAGATACAGCTACAGTGTCATAGAGCTTCATAGCTGTCAGAAATATTCTATTAAAATCACATCAGTTGCCAACAGAGCTTCACTCGCTGAATTGTCACTTCATTATGATCAACATCAGCTTTCCTTCTGATATAACAAAGCACATATTTTTATTTAACCCTTTAAAACCCCTTAACCTGCTGGCGAGTTTGAAATGCATAAAAAATATGCCAAAATACAACAATTTATCAGAGCTAAAAAAGGCAAAAACAGAAAGAATTTTAAGATTTTCAACTTTGCAGCGGTTCTTGAACTGCATTTAAAGCCATAATATTTAATCAAAATCTATTTATTCTACATATCTCATTTAGTAATTAATCCAAAATCATTGCCTCTAACCAGAATCTGTTAAAAGCATCAAATTCTGCACTCATCGGTGCCGTCATGAAGCTGGTGGTGACTCAGCACCGACAATGTGAAAAATGTTCAGCAACTTTTCAGCTTAACAACTGTAGAAACAAATTAACAGCAGTAAAATATCCATTGTATGTACTCACCGTTTTTTTTCAAACACTGTTAAAATACTTCCTGCAAGATAATATAGTACTGGTAATACTGTTTAGATGTTTATTTAATAAAAATACTGAGCCTTCAAATTGATACAATATATTTGTAGTTTTAAATACGTAAGTGCCAACTCAGAGAAGACTTAGCCGGTTTTGCAGTCTTTGTTGGATGTGTTTGCTTTAAGAAACAAATAGAAAAGTGTTGTTTTTGAATTTGACTACAAAGGATTTTTGTACGGTTTCGTGTCCCATTTTTCCTGGAAAGCCAGGGTAAAATCAAGAGTTTATAATCAGTAATTATAAACACCGTCAGTGTATCTCTAATAAATAACACAAACATGTTGCATTGCTTTTTAACTCTGAGTAAAGAGAATAATTTTTCTTCATCTGATGATTGTGCGTTTTGATAAAAATGCTGTTGAGGTGTTCTCCTCCTGCTAAATGTACACAATGGATTCAATTCTTAGCACAATATCTGAGTGAAAAGAGCATTAAACGGCCGAAGCCCACCCAACAGAGAAAGCACCTTTGTGCTTCAACTCTGCAGCCTCTTGCCCTGCGGGGTTATTAGTCATCCCGGCTGTGGGAGCAAAGCCATCGTGGGTGCTTGGTCTCTGTTCTGCCAGAGCCCTGCAGGAAGGGAGGTGCAGGTGTGGTGTCAGCAGAAATCCAGTCTATATTGTAGAGAGATGTATAAATAGAGAGATAAATGGTGAGAGGTGAGAGCGAGATGAGGCTGAAGATGGATCAGAGGGATTAAGATGCTGTTGATAACAAAGGCATTGAGTATAGTGGGAGCATAGCATGCGAAGGCTTTAGCTATGGAAAAACAGTGTTTTTAATCAGGGAAAACAAACATTTTTCCACACACTGGAACACACAGCAAAATGTGCATTTGCAGACACATAAACATGAGATGAAAAATCATTTGAGGAATTGAAGATTGAGATTATATAGCTCTGAAGACTTGGGTATAGAACACAGGATGGATATTTTTTTCTTTTCAAACATGTTCCATTTGTTCACTGCAAACTCCTGAGATGTGAGGGAAGGTTGTTTTTTTTTTTTTTTTGTCCAGGAGAGATTATATTCCCCATACTCTCACGCTTGCTCAAGCCTATTGCAGCAAGATACATTTTGGAGCTTATTTCATCCTTGGCCATGCTGGCATTAATGTGAAAATATTAGTGTGGCATCTGAAGAGGACTAATACTCAAGACTTATACTGCTGGAGCCTTAGTTGTCAGTGCAGCAGTGGTAAAACTGCAGTAAATGATATCGCTGTGAGTGGGAACCAGCCTCTTTAAGTTCTGGAGATCAATTAGAGGAAGCTATCTGGACCTTTTTTAAGTATACATCTCTACCGCAGGCACATGGAGCTAAGTAAAACACCTCTCATTCATTATTGCATACACTAAGCCAGGTAAGGAACAGCTAAGCACACTCTGGAAACCTGAGCCCTCTGGAGTTGGAGCAGATGGTGTGGAGCTAGCACATGGATAAAATTGTCAGACGTTTTCTTGAACAAATCGTGACACTCAGGCTACTTTGTATTCAGTGTGGATTAGTGCTGTATGAACGTCTAGAACCATGAATATGGATGCAAAAACATATTCTTACATACAATATAACATGTCATTTAATTAAGTTCTGAATCCAATTAAGTTGTTCTATTATAAAGGGAATGTTTGTCAGTGGGATAAAATAACTAGCGTGTGTCATAATGAAAGTGAAATACACTTCTCTAGAGAATTTTTTTCTACTTTGAACCGATGCACATTTATAACCCGGTCTGTAGAATGGTAGTGGTGACCCCTAATAGAAAAAAAAATGCATTCCCTTTTGACTTCCAAAGTCAGAATTAAAATAATTGCAAATACTCATTTGCCAAACTTCTGAGCACCTCTGACTTGAGCTTGTCAAACTCTTATGCTAAACTTTTTTTTCCCCCCTTTCCAGCTTTTCTTCCTGCATAATTATTGGGGACAGCCCAGGGGCTTTATCGGAAATTCATTATTTCACAAGAGGAGGCCCTGCCACCCTCTCAAATTATTTCCAGTCCCCTGGGGTGAGCAGCCTACAGAGTGAGAAACAGATACCTGTCACACCATAACCAATGTGACCATGTGACTGATGGCTGCCTAGTGAGAATTCCTGCTTACTGTGGTGTCACGGTTGTTTCCCAGTTCTGTCAAAGCTTCGTACTTCCAGATGGTACATCAGCTCTTTCTGCCTTCCTGTTCTACTTATTTTATGTCTCTTTTTTCATCATGCTCAATGTTTCCTCGAGAAGACATGTTGTGTCATCCCTAGATCAAAATGGCATATTTTCTTGCAAAAACCCTTTTCTATTGGGAATTCATGATTAGGATTTTGATTCTTAGTTTAAAGTATTATTTTTTTCTCCTCTTTTGCACATTCTGCTCAGCCAATGCAATGGCTTCAGTCCGCATTCCTCCCCAGAAAGGCTCAGTGGAGAAAAATAAAAGAGTGAATATTTGTGTAAAATGGTAACTCAGGCCACACAAGGTCACATAATAAACCATTAAAGTTTATAATGTACAGAAACGCTATGTGTCGAGAATGCAGGTATCAGAACTGTTTCAGCAAATCATGTGGGCCAAAAAATAGCAGTATGCAGTGGACCATCATGTTTTTGTGTTCTGGGCCCTCCATAGGCAAATAATTATTCCCCCCCTCCAAAGTAATTCCCAACTATCTGGTCTATAGAGTATGGAGCCCAGCAGTAGCAGCAGGCAGATGCCTGGCTCTCTGAGGTCGCTCCTTCTAGAGATCTGAGGCTCTCGGTGGAGCAGCTGCTCATACAAGGGGATCAGAAGATCAATACAGACCTATCAGTTGAACCAGCTAGATAACCCCTGTGATATTTTGTCTGAGGCACGGATTGAATATTCCTGCTGTGTGGAGGGCAAACCAGCCTTTCTCTTTCGCCTATAATATATTTTGTCAAACAGAACTGAAATGAGAAAAATTCAGAGACTGTGCCTATAAGAATTCAAAACCATACCTTATTTAAATTTAGCCACCATTCCTGTTGAAGTAGTCAACTTGTGCAGCAGCACATCACTGCCAGTATTCCTGAAGTGCTCCTTTTAACTCACGTTATGTAAGCATGTCAAGCACCATCTGCAACAGCACTGAATCTCCTAAACTGTGTCAAAACAGCAACAATTCAACATGCACTTCATTCTGGCACACAGGAAGAAACCATAGGGAACCAAATCTTGTAAGTAATGTGGTTTGGAGGCAATAACTGAGTTGCTGTAACCAGAACAATGAAACATGCATAATCACTACACTATGACCAGGTGCTACCACATGGCATTATAGTGACAGTTCCTGTTGTTTGCAAATTCACGGTGCACAAACACACAAATGCTACGAAAGTTAGGAGGTCTTGAAGACTGTGGACTCTGCCACTGTGCTGTTTCTTCGCTTAATGGTAGCCACTGACCACCTCTCATCACCAGTGAGGATCCTCAGCATGGAGCTTGATTCATCTCGGCTGATTACTGACACAAGTGTAGTGTTTTCTTGAAGTCAATGGAGAAATCTCAAATGGACACCTGCCAGAAGCCACACATCTCCTCACCGTTAATAAATGCACACGTTTCATCTTGAGTGTAATGCCATCTGGACATGCACAACACAATCAGTCTTGGAACTTTTTGATCACATCCCATATCACATAATTATAATGTTCCTGCATTTTATCTTTCAGTTCATTCTTTATCTTAAATTTGATCCTGAACTTCCTCAGACTAGACAAACATAACAAGGATTGTAGTTTTAGACTACTAAAGTAGTGAATAACATCCTGTTTGTAGGATAGGTTGTAATTGCACTGACATGTACGCGATGCACATATTTTACCCTCACAATTATTAAAAATGTAACTAGCTTTACATATGTCCCAACACATAGTAAGTCTTCATAAACAGCAGCAGCAGTGGCCGTCTCGTCTTTTCACTTGATTGCTTCTTTCATTTGCGTCCTTCTCAATCAATAATCTGGAGACGAGGGGGAGAGCAAGAGAAACATCAAGACAGGAAGGAAAACAGAGTCAGCATGTCTTAATAAGGCACTTGACAAGTACACTTAATCAGCTATGACTGCTTCCTTGAGGCTTACCATCAGCCAGGCCTCTTCAGAAATCAGGAAAAGTTCCTCCATTGTCAGTATTTTGTGATGTCATACAAGTAGTCAGGATTAAGCTTGAAATCTCTGTCATTCTTTTCTTTTGTATTAAAGTCATTTGTGTCCTGATACTAGTTCATGATCTGCAAGAATCTGAATTTGAATTGGCCTCTAAACCAGTAATTTTATGTATGTTGTTGGTGCCTTTTCTGTATATATATATATATATATATATATACACATATTTAGCCTCCACCAGTTTCCTTGAACTGTAGTTCTTGGGTATATGTCCCAGCCTAGGTGTCAGTCTTCGGCAGTACATTTTTCACAGTGAAACAAGTCTGCTTGAGTTGACTGCCTGTGATGACTTAACCGTCCGTCCTCATAGATACTCTGAACACCAAGGTAATGGCTAACCTGCCATTAATAAAGAGGTCATGGAGGTAATGGGTAATTTGCTTCACTTAATGGAGAAAAATAGCCCCAGAAGCAAGTTAATATAAAATGTAATTGTCTTCTCAAGTTACTTAACGTAGTGGTCTTGCCGTTGTTCTAGTTTCTTGTGTCCAGAGTGAGTTGGGAAGAGACAGGATCTTTCAAAGTCAGGTTTACCTTTTTGTTTAGGTCATTCAGTTGCCAATCTGTTGGTCTGTCAGTCCACCACTTTGGTCTGCACTGTAATATCGTAAGTACCACTTTATTTATCATGATAACAACTATAAATAATTGACTTTTGATTTTGTGCCATCATCAGGTCAAACTTTCCAAAGACCAATATTTGTTTTATGACTAAACATCTGCAGAACTATTGACATTCCAGCCACTCATCATGCATCTCTAATTTGAACAATATTATAAACATATCGCTTAACATTAGCATGCTGACATTTTCATTATGTCAACATGTGTAAGGATGCTGAATGTAATCAGTGTGTAGTCTTCACTGTATTAGCAGATTAACATGTCCCATCATCATCTGACAGCAAACTAGCCTGTTTGAATGCTACCAATGTGCCAAGGAGGCAGTTTATGTGACGATCGTTGTTGGTTTGTCTGTCTGTCTGTCAGCAACATTACGCAAAAACGAACTTACGGATTTGGATGAAATTTTCAGGGAAGGCCAGAAATGACACAAGCATCACCTGATCACAATTTGATTAGATGTGGCTTATAGTCTGGATCCATGTATTTGGTAAAAGTTTCTGTATCATTGTGAGATAGCGTCACGAAATCACTAACTATGACTACAAGTGAACATTACAACAGCAGCCTGCTGAAAATCACATGATTACGATCCTACTATAAATCCACCATTGTGGACTTAAGACTTATTATACAAGGAACAGTTGATTACATTGTATAGTGTCCTGATTTCTGCCACAAATTTTGTCAAGATTTCATCCATCAGAAATGATATGACTGAGCAGCCGTAGCAGAGTACTGCCCTCTCTGAGTGCTTTTCTTGTTCCAATTTGGGATGCTGTCCCACTAAGATGTTTTTGGGCCAACATATAAATCCATCCAGAATATTGATGCTTCACAATTAGACACAAATTCTAAGGATTCAGAGGCTTTTATTTTCATACTAAGCAATAAACAATTCATCAGTGCAATATAAATCTCAGCTGAGTATGTTTACAATGTGCCGTGATGAATCTATTTATAGAATGCACTCATTCTGACACATTATCAGTTACATTTCAGCATACTTACTGAGACATTTATGTAGTCTTGTTAAGTATAAATACAATTTTGGCATCAAGACTGAGTTGACCGGTTTCATTTTAGAGTTAATTGTAAGAGAAAATTATATTGTATGTAATTTACCCTCTGTTCCAAAAGCTGTCGATCATTCTTCTTGAAATATTTTGAAATTGTTATGACAGCTGACCTCAAATAGAATAGCAGAAGCACAAAGTACAGCTGATAAATGGTGTGCACAATTGTCTTTGTTTCCTGTCTCATTTAAATTTTGTACATTTTCTTAGACATCATGAATTAAAAAGACAATGTTTTTGGTGGAAGTCCATGTCTCGTTTGGTGCAGGAATATTCATGAATTCATGATCTTACAAAGATAGAAAGACAGAAAAATCATAATCTCCCTGGTGTCTCATCTCATTCAGTAGATTTATGTATTGATATAAGTAGCTGTAGTATGTGTATTCAGTAAACTTTAAGTCTGTGTGTCCTCACACAAAGAAACAATGTTTTTCGTAGTGTCAGTGATTTTTGAAAGGTAAATATAATCATTAATGGTGCTCTCTCTGATAATTTTAGGAAGGGTTAGGGTTAGGGTTATGCTACCCCTAACCGTTAGGAATTGTGTCATCCTTAGACCAAAGGATGTATTTTAGAATTAATCTTAATGAATCAAGTTGGTCTCAAATACCCAGATCACTAAAAAATTCTGTGCAGTACATTCTGCCACAGGTTATTTGTATTCCAGTTTCCATCCTCTGTTTGCTCAGAAAAATATCATCATTTTTGGTACAATGCAGCAAAACTGACAGTTTGTTCTTATCTGTGTGTATGCCACAGCATATCTCACCTGGTGCCAAGGGCCGCTGTTGTCCATTGATATTCCAGCTCAGTGTGCATGTCAGAAGCGCTTTGTCCGACTGTGCAGCACAGGGGAGACAGTGTTTGACGGCGCGTCTCAGTATTTAATTATCTACATCTGCTTCAGAGCAAATAGAATGATCTGTAGCATCAGCCAATGTGAGTGGGCTTTTCTTGAGGCTGCAAAACATATTCAGAAGTAACTACTTCATGTCCTTTACACACACGTTTGCTACGTAACGCATGAAATGAAAAGATGGCATAAGGACACTTTCAGAGCTGCTCCACATCTAATGAAATCTGTCTGCTGGAAAAAAAAACAAAACAAAACGAAAACATTCTTCTGTTTCTGTAAATGTCCCACTCCCATATCCTGAAGGGTTTGCGACTGCAGCTTCTATTTTTCTAAGGATTGGGGTGGTTTAGAACACGATAGTGCTGCAGGCAGCGGGTCCCACATCAGCAGGCAAATGTTCTTCCAGTCTAATTAGTAAGAAGCTCGGCAGTGTCCCTCTGACTCTCTGAGGAGAACGTATCAAAAACAACACACTGCGCCTCTCTGGAGGTGGATTAAACACAAAATAAATAAAGTTTGTTGTGATTGCCTTTAAATATTAAAGGGGTTTAAGGAGCTTGAGAGTCTTGCCTTAGGTACAGATATATTGAGGCATATTTTAGGTGCTAAATAGAGTGAGGGTTTAGACATTAAGTCCGTTGCTTCCAGAGTGAAGTGACATATTCTGATTCTGCCTCCACCTCTGTGCATGTGTCTGCTGTGTTCTTTATGCTGACGGGCTGTAGAATACATATGTGACTGTGTATTTACAGATTGTGTGCCTCGCTCCGGATTCAAATTACCAATAGCTTCATCACAATGATTCAGCGAGGGCTGAGACTGACAAGCTTGTGGCTTCTCCTGGCAAATGAAAAGGCAGTCAGTCGTTCTGTTATGCTCTCATCCACTTAGACTTTCATGAAAGAGAATAAAAGGGGGAAACTTATGTTTGACTGTTGAAAAATGTCACAGAGATAAGCCAAAATGGTCTTAATACTTTGTCCAAATCCCCCATGTTCCCGTGTAATTATCGGTAGAGTTCTTTATAAAACATGTCCTGGAAATCTGTGATTGTAGTGGACAATGTCTGGTCTCAGTTTCTCTGAGCTCAGACCGGACCGCTATTGACAAAGACACAAAGAGACTACACACATGCACAGAGAAATGAAAAGAGGGGGAAAAAAGACAGAGAAACCAATGAAGAATGAAAGAGAAAGAGCCGGAGTGACAGGATGCGAGGCTTGACACTGGATGATCAGCCTGGCATTGTGTTGTCACCACCAAATTCCTGATCTTGCACGAGCCGTTTATAAGTATTGTGCCAGCAGCTTAGACAGGAAGGATTATCAGACGACACTTTTAGCCTCTTAAGCAAGCCACAATTGCAGCCAGCATGGTCCAAGAGAGCGTGAGACAAAGGACTTACAGCGAGGATGAATGCGAGCACAAGGACTTAGTTAAATGTCAGCCAGCCTGTGTATTGTAAATGTAACTTTTATGTGCTATTGTTTGTGTTGTTCGACTTACTCTTTTCTCCGAACAAAATAGGGAAAGGCCGACAGGGAGGGTGTTGATGGAGTGAAGGGAGAGATAAAGTAGGAAGAAGCACCGCCGGTGGGTAACTGCCACTGGACGGTTGTTGCTAAGCGTTTAATCTCCCACGCTTGGAGAATACAAACGATCTTGTAATCGTCCCCGACCTTGACATGAACAGCAAGGTCACAGGGGAGCTGGGCTATTTTGCATTTCCCACAGATACTTCGCTGAGACACGCGGAACAATTAGTAAACTGGATAAAAAAGGAATTGAGTCTGTCTTACTCCCCGCATCCTCCTCTGTCCCCCTCATGTTCCTCTTGGGGGAAGTTACCTGGCAAACCCCCAAACCGCCTCTTCCTTTGCTTCTTAACACTTAATTATGATGAAGAAGTAGTCGGACCTACCAAGTCAGGTCAGACTGCACATACCTGTGTGTTGTGCTGTTTCTTTCTGTGCATGCAAATATTGATTATGCTATCAATTGTTTCTAATTTTTGGTTTTAATGTTTAGTATGTAGAGTGAAAAACCATCCATCACAAATTCCTTACTCATAAATTAACATCCTCAAATTGCTTTCCCATGTAGCAGGGGTTAGTAGTCATTTTTAAAGTTTTGCTAGTTAATCATTGTGTCCATTAAGCGATGGACTAATTGTTTTAGTGCACTTGTGTTTGTTCCTGTATTTGCCAGTTCAGAAGATGCATATTACACAGTGACTGAATACAAAAGTGCATACGCTCGCCTGCATACCGACACCTGAGTAGGAGGGTGCTGCTGTATTAATGCATGTGTTTTTGTGTGTGTGTGCACTAGTGTGTCTCAGTGCGTCAGCTTTCAAATCGCCTTTATGCAATTAAGGGACTTTTGTCCTCCGACAACAGCGCATTACCTCTATTATTGAATATGCTGAGAGTTGAGATATGATTATACTCCAGGCAAATTGAATTTCTGTTTTCAGCAGTTTGATTATAAGAGCGTGGACTGGGCTCTTTTAAGTTAAGCCACTATGGTTTTTAGACTTATGTTCCACAGAAGGATAATAGAGCTGACCCCGTCTCAGCATCTTAACTGACTCAAAACAGCAGGAAAACAATGGGCAGTAAGTCCCTCTGGGATGTGTATTTATTTTCTTGTAATAGTAAAACATTCACAGTGTCCCAGAACTGAAATGAGATGTTCTGAGCAGCAACTTTTAGAATGTTGTTGAAGTTGTTGTTTTTTTTAGATGCTGGAATTATACTTTCCTTTTCACCATGTCATAATGTTGTTTTCATTTCTACCTCACCATTTTATTCATGCTGTCTCTCTCAGTGCTCCAGCAAACAGTCATCTCCTTTAGGACTGCCCTGGTTTCCATGGCAAATAACAGAGCTTGTTAACATCAAAGGTTAACAAAGAGACAGGCTGAATGCTTGAAATTTTTAAAAGAAGAATCAGTGATAAAAGATTGCAGACTCAATTAAGGCGAAGCTTTGCTGTTATGCAGAAAGTTCAGCTTTTTAATTTGATCTCAGAGCAGTGTATTTTAAAGGATAAATGCCCAGCCACAGGCCTGTAATGGCTGCATTCTCCAAAATGCTTTATTTACATGAATATATTTTGTAACAGCTTGGGCAGTGTGTGTGGGAGTTCAGAGGTTTTAATCTACTCTAATGATGAATAAAATAATCTTTATACTGCCAAAGAATCCTAAAAACCTGTCAGAATGACTAAAAAACACCATTAACATCAACCATATGTCTCATTTTTTATAAATTTATATTGTAAAATGTATTTATCTGCTCCTAAAAATGCAGATATCTTTAATGTTAAATCAAATAAACTCCCAAGTTGCAGCTCAGCCAATAAATTCAACATGATGGCTGCCTGCGTGGGAGTATTTCATGTTTCATAATATTGATTGGGCTTTCTCGTGATCGCATGAATAATGTGTAAACTCTGGGAAGGTTCTTCAAGTTCATTTTATGTCTTTTTCATTACCACTGACTGAGAGGCACCAAATTCCACGCTTGTACCCTTTTTTGAGCTTCTAGTTTTCACTACAACAACAAGAGAGCAGAGGTTCTGGTCAAGCGCATGGAGTCAGGAAAGATCAATCCAAGGTGGAGCATGTGGCTGGATCAGCAGCTTTTTGACTCGCTTTAAGTGCAGATAGATTAAATCAGAGGGAAGAAGCGAGGTGTCCCAGGCACTGAACGGTAATGATGGAGATGCTTGTGTGTGCAGTTGTGCATGTGTGTGTTTGTTTGTGTGTGTGGAGGGGAGTAGCTGGCACAGGACACTGGTTATTATGTAGAAGGTAACTTTTCTGTGTGTGTTGACAGAAGCTAGAGCAGGTCAGACAAAAGGTGTGAGCTTTAGTTTCATTTCAGCTATCTTTGTGTGTTTGTATACACATGTGCATATGCACGTGCGAATGTGTGCAGAGAGGCGTTAATAAGGACACCTGGCTGTTTGATTTGTGGAGAGTTAGGTGGTTGCTGCTTGTTAACACTGTCTTCTAACTGCAATCAGGTTTGGAGGTGTTTGTTTCCGCCTTTTCTATTTCTGGTGCATACTGTATAAATCATGCTACTGTAGAGTTTGATATTTGTTCTGTGTTTTGTTATGCTTGCATATCTAAAACAATGCTAATGAATAAAGTTCTCGGTAGATTTTCTATACAAAAAGACATTTTAAAAAATAGATTGTAGTCAAGCAGTGCCATCACTGTCAAATGTAATGAAACAGCTTCTATTATCCCAAAATAAAGACCAAAATGTCCATCCATCCATCCATCTATCCATCCATCCATCCATCATCTATACACCGCTTTATCCTCATTAGGGTCGTGGGGGTGCTGGAGCCTATCCCGGCTGACTTCAGGTGAAGGCAGGGGACACCCTGGAGGGATCACCAGTCTGTCATAGGGCTGCACAAAGAGACAAACAATCACACTCACATTCACACCTACGGGCAATTTAAAATTATCAATTAATCTCAGCATGTTTTTGTGCTGTGGGAGGAAGCCGGAAAACCCACGCATGCACAGGGAGAACATTCAAACTCCATGCAGAAAGATCCCAGGCCCAGGCCGGGACGTAAATGAAATGCCAGTTTATAACATTTTTTTTGGTTTTCTCTGCTGTACTGAAAACATACCAAATGATCCATGATTATTTGTGATCCTAAAGCTAAGGAGCATACCAAACTGTGAACTTTTTTTGGGAAAACTTTTGCGTCAAGGTCTATAGGTATCCAGCAAGCAGATAACTTTACTTTTTTGTAAGTTTGAAGAGTTTCTCTATCAAAACAGTGTGATGAGACATTTTCTTTCTTTTGTAGCTTTCAGAAACTAAGGTACCAAAGAGGGCCCCCTGGTTGCTGTTTCATAAAGTTTCTTTTCATTTTTTTAATGGTACGTCTTATCTAAAGAGAAGCTTTCTTGTTAATGACTATGCTAGACACCGCTACTGTATTTTCAAATGGGACCAATCTATGAGAAAGCAGTACTCTTTGTCTGCCTCAGCCCAAAATTTGGGATCTGTGCTGATGAGACAGATGTATTTTATTTTCACATTGTGTCACTTCAGCTGATCTCTATCTCCGCCCTGACGACCGTTTCAGACTCATATAGCCAAGTTAAAATTGAAGGATTTTCTCTTGTAAGATTGCATGACGTTGCATATTTACTCTCATTCTTTTCATGAAAATTACAGCTCTATTTTTCCTCTTCCTCTTCCAGCCCTCACCGATCCAGATGGTGGTCCCTGTCGGAGGACCTACTGTGGACGGGGTCGACAATGCGTGCTGATGGCAGAAACCGGGCGTGCCGAGTGCGTTTGCCAGGAAAAGTGCCGTCCCTCCTTTGTGCCGGTGTGTGGCTCAGACGGCAGGTTTTACGAGAACCACTGTGAGGTTTACCGCACCGCCTGCCTGGAGAGGAGACGGATCTATGTGGTGCACAGCAAGGACTGCTTCTTCAAAGGTACTGCTAAAATCAATACACTTCTTTTTATATAGCACCGGTTCACAACATGTGTGATCTCAAGGCAATTCACATAGTAAGGTTAAGACCTTTCAGAAGTAGTGTTGCATTGATGCACATGGTCAAAAAGATTGAGTTCAACTAGTTTATTGAACAAGTTAACATCAGTTTTTGAAAAAAAGTCCAGTCACCCAGCATACTTACTATCATTAAAATTATGAAAGGACACAGAGGAAGCATGCATGTCATGTTCGTGTTGTCATAAATGCAGGTGGTTGTCCAAATTAAGATTACGTTTCCCACAACAGCATGTTGCCGCTTGCCCTCCCTGGCATTTCATCAGGTGTGTTGTTTTATCTTTTAATTCAGCCTGTCTTTCATTTAGTTCACCATCTGTTGTTGCTCAAAAACGCTGAAAGCACTTTGTTTTGGGTGTATTTGAGGATTTGAGGAACAATGGCCTCTTTATGTTATTGGCAATGATTTTCCTCACCAAAGCTGACCGAGCTAAAAGGCAAAATTGCCTTTGGGATGTTTAAACAGTGTTTATCTCAACAATACTGTGGGGGTTGAATGATTAAGTTGAAGTGTTGAATATAAAACTGGTAATTCTAATTTATTTACTTTTACAGCCTTGTGCCAACAGCCTGTTTTTGGTGAAAATTCAAGTTAAACACTTGAAAAAAAGTGATTTTAATTAAATAATTACAACTTTTAGGTCAGATTTGGTTCGTTTTCCTGACAGAACCGCACATGATTCGTTCAAATCTGGTGATTCTCACAACTTCTGAGTCTGATAAATGCTTCAATTTAGTCCATTTTGATAGCTCACAAATCAATCAAACCCACCAGTTGGCTTTGAGGGTTCAATCGGCTTTAAGAAAGACAGTTGCAATAGTTTTATCTTCATGTTCATATCCATTTTCCCCTATTTTTTGATGGCATTTTCTTAAAATATATAACTTCAGTTGTTATCAATTGAAATTGCTTCACATCTTTGATACAGAGACATTTAAAAAAAAAGATATTTAAAGTAAGTAAGCATCCTTTATGTTGTCATGATTTGAACTTTTTTGCAGTGTGGCTGCTGCTACACAACAAGAGCACAGTGATGTGACGCAGTGTCTGTATTTCTGATGACTTGCTGCATAACTGAGTGTGACTCAGGTTTACTCTTTTGAAGCCTTTGTGAGTGAAAATTGCCCTCAAATGATATCTTGATACCTGTGGGGCATGCGTCTGAGCAGTCTGAAGGCTATACCCGGGCTCTGACGGTGGTTTGATGTTGAAACATTTAAACGGAAATAGAGTTGTACAGACAAGCAGAGCAATTGTTTTGTACCTCGTTGCCAGCTGTCAAGCTCCAGTCACAAGCATCAATCACTGTAAAAATCATGCTGCTTCTGTCAGCCACCTATTCAGTAGAGATCAAAGAATGAAATCATCTGTAGTTTGGTGCTGAAGGCTGTGGCTCGAGGTCAGGTTTGTCTGGGAGAACGATAGTTAAGCTCTTGCGCTGGCACACGGACAGAAGGCCATTTGATCAGGTGCGGCATTCGTCTCTCCTGTGAGGTCTGCTGCAGTAATTACGCTGCTGTCAGTACAAGTCAGCACACTCATTTGGCAGTTGGCCCTCATCACAAACACTGGCATCTAAATCAGTTATAGTGGTACCTTTAAAGTTAATTTAATGATCAATGCAATTGTGGAATTCTAATAGTGAGTTTTCTGTTCAAAGGAAAACAATGTTAGATCAGTGCAAGCACATCATATCAAGGTCATCATGAGCTTAAACTTAAACCTGTGCCATAAATCAGACCTCTCAGTGTCCGTTTTTGGACATTTTCACATAGAAATGCATGATCTAAGTCCATATACACTCTCTAACCTCTCGAACACCACTCCCTTCTACTGCCTACATCAATATCTTGGCTCTCACAAATCACCACCAGGTTACTGAGGATCACCAGTTCTCGATAGTAAATCATTATAATCCTCACTCCTTCACTATCACTCATTAGCAAAATTGCACCGTCAGCATGAACAGTCAGCATTATTATCCAAAAACAGCTCAGTCGCTTCATCATGACTTTGATTTAAAGGACAACAGGGCTGGGTAGGGCTTTTTAAACTCAAATAAACACGTTTTTAACTGTGACTGCATGCACATGTGCAGTGAACCTGTGGGTGTCTCCTCATCTTTAAATGTTGTTTTTTCAGGTCAGACTAGTATTAGACATGTTTTTATTATCCCTCAAGGTGTGGATTTTAAAATAGAAAGTGAAGCTATAGTTATTCGGAGTGCATGGTTTCATGTCTACACAGCACAAAAAGGAAGCCAGACCCACACATACTCACACCAACACAGCAGCACTTTCAGTCATATCACATTAGGGAGCGAAGGATTTCTGGCAGACGCCACCATGCATAGCTAATCCACATTAGAGATCTTCAGTTGGCACATTAGGCTTGAACTTGATGTCTGAATGCAAACCAGCAGGAGATGGAAAATGTTGGAAATCAGTCAGATGTCATGGGAATCATGCGTGTGTCTGTGTGAACGGGAAGCTATTATTGCACCTGACATACAAAGACTTCATTGGAAGTGTCACAGCGGTGTGCTACAGTCATTATTCAAAACCACAGTTTGTTTGTACAACCAGCGGAGGAACCCGAGAGGCGGTGCAGTGGTTAACTTGCTTGTGGACATGTAACCACCTGCGTTTGCCTGTTAGCGGCCTTATTCCACTTTATTTACCCGACTGCATCCTCACAACCTGAAACTCGAAAACAACAACATGCCCCTGTTTGCAGCTGGTGTAACTCATCCAAACACTCCTGTTGGCAACTGCAGAATGAGCCGCGCTGAACCCTTTTCCTCAGTTTGTGTCATTATTTCACTTAGCAGGTGCTCCAGTACTTAGATGTATAATTACCAAATCTGTCAGCATGTCAAGGCTCGAAAGTCTGTTGCAGTAATTGCACTGGGATAACAAAACTGTTTTATATAGACGAATACTGACGTTCCCTTGCAGTGAATTTACTCTTTAAAGTAAGTTTTTTTTGCAGTTTCTGTCTTTTATTTGTTGATGATGACTCGTTTTGTGGCACATTTTTTGGGAGCATCATTTAATTCTGGATGCCCAAAAAGTTTCTTGCTCAGTCTGAGACCAAGACCTCCACAGTCACAAATGGATCTCTTGGATCCCTAGAGCTATATATTAAGCCAAAAATCTTTTTTTGGAAGGAGGAGACAGAATTTGCTTTCAAATTTGATAAACCTAAAAGCTCAGCTGTGAAAGCCTCTTTCCCTCAGCTCAGGGCTATGGCCAAAGCCACAGTGTCAAATTTGGCTTGTAGTTATGCAGGCTTTGGTTTCATCATATCTGGGTGATTTTGATTTGCTCGACACAGTTAGTCCACAACTCTTCACTTTGGAAAAAGAAAGAAGAGCGACGTTTTTTTGTGCTGACCTTTCTGTTTTGGCCTTCACTTAGAGAGCTGATTTAAAATTTGTTTATGCATAAAGCTTTGTATGGTTTTACGCATATTTACAACCTTCCTTGTTACAGTCCCACCACCTGGTCACTTTGGACGTCTGACCAAATGCTGCTTAAACCCTCAGAGCCACACTAGCTGGGTTTCCATTACAGTTTATCGCAAGATAAAAGCGATATTTCTAAAATTTCGACGCAGTATATTTGCGCTTTGAATAATTTTCCATTGAAGGTTGTTCTGGGCAGAAGCATCGTAACTCTCGTAAAGTATCATCCCGCGAGATTTCGATGTCGAACTCTTTCTCCCTCATTTTGGCTTCTATCTCCTTATAACATTCTGCATTCTTCTGCTGTTTGCTGTCTAGTATGGCAGTGATGGTTTTCTCAAGAATAACGGCAAGAAAAGTCTCGGTCTCCTCTTCTGTCCACACGTACCGCGCCATGTTTACTCCGAGAGAACTGGTCATGTGACCTATAATTGCGGAAAAAGTGTTTCCATTGCGCTTTTGCGATATTTTTCAATATCGAAACGTCTGAAAAACCACCTCATGAGAGCATAAAAACTTTTTAGTGATATTTTAGTCCTTTTTCAAAATTCAGGTGTTTCCATTACCAGTTTTTTATTGCGCTATTTGCATTTTGGGCATATCTAAGGGTAATGGAAACGCAGCTACTGACGCACTTTTTGTCCTTAATCACGTCCCTTGTCTTTGGTTGATTTATTCTTGACGTATTCATTGCAGTGAATTGTACCACATATTAAATGAAACCACACAGCTTGACCTTTCCAACAACACTGATAAAAACAGGTAACCGTTTTTCATACTAATCCCAGGAAATAGTACATTTGATGCAAGAAGCCACGTTATGTAGCTGCTGTGTTGTGTTTAATTTGAGATCTTTGACACTCTGCATCAGTAGCTAATGAGGTTCAGCAGTTTTAGCAACTAACAAGTTACTTATCACCACTGTCACCACTTTATCCAACCATTTTCCAACATCTTGACTCTCGTTTGTTGTCAGTTTTGTGTGGTTTTGGTTTAATTTTTGTTTTGTTATTGTTCTGTTTTTGTGGATTCTTTGTGTGGCTTGCGGTGTCAGAAGTTTTTATCTGAGCTTCAGAGAAAAAGTTGACTGTTTTTGAAGGAGAGAGGGCAGCTCTCCTTTAGTTTTATGTTTTTAATTAAATTTTTATTTGATTTTTTCCTCAGGCCGTGGGGAGAAACAGGAGAGGTGGTTTAATGGTTCAAACTACTGTAGACCTGTTGAGGCAAACATAGTTGCAGAGGTGAGGGAGTTTACAGCTCGACTCTCCGTGGGTACCCAGATATTCTCTTTGATGCAGCTTGAATGAGGCTGTCGTCTGCTTCTGAATTGATAGGATTGGTGTTCTCAAAGGTGTTTGGCAGAGGATTTGCTGTTTGTGACAGACAGGAGAGGTGATTGCATAGAGAGTAGAAGTGATGACTGTAAACCTCTGGATGGGGCTCTTTGTTCTTCCCTGTCACTGGCTTCTTTGTGTTTACTGTCTGTTTAGCTGGCGCTTTAATCCATACTGATGTGAAAATTTGTACAAATAGTACAATGACAGAATCACAATTGAAGTATAAAATGCCACATTCACAAGTGTATTGCCAATTATTACACAGCAGTATGGCAAACAACAGGGAGCAAAACAGGATAAAGAGGTTTTCATTACTGCACCTTCTTAGTACGTTTAATTCCGTTTTCACTGCGGCACTTTTACTCTGAGCTAGCTTAAGCTGTCCACTTCTCAAAGACTCTGGTGAAGAATTAGAACCGAAAAGCAGAAATGAAAGTCAGTTCATCCTCTCAAGAATGGCAAATTGATAATCAGCTTCAAAGTTAAAAGTTATTTGACCCCAAATGGCTTCAGAAAGGGGCACATTGTCAATAAAAAAGATTTATGTCCCCGCAGCACTCAAACCTAATAACCCATTTAGATTATAATTGCCAAAAGTCATAAAACGGGTTTTGAGAAAGTCGTCTGTTTTTTTTCCACCGTGTGAAAAATGACACCCCTTCTCGCCAAATAATTGATGCCATAAAAATGATAATACCTTTTAATAGACAGGCAGTGGCACCTCTTTGACTGATGTTTTTCAGACTTAACCATGAATTGTGATCTGTGCATTGTGGATTTATTTTTTTTCCTTTTTCAAATTTTTATTTATTTTTTTGTTGAACAATTGGGACAAAGCAGAAAGAAATGTGCTGTAACCCGTCAAAGTATGAGCTGGTTTGAAATGAAATAGCATTTTGTATTACTCTCACCATTCCAAGGAGGACACGATGCATATAATAAATTCCATTTTCAGATTTGAAAATCTCATTAATTTTTGCAATCACTCTGCTAATTTGCAAAATTAGCATCACAAGCACAGATGTTTTCTCTCCTTTTTTCCGTTGGTGAGTGCTGGGCGGTGAGTCGACCCACTCCTGACCCAGCCTTTGATTACAACCTCTTCCCTCCGAAACGATCTGAAAAAGAACTAACACAGTTGATTAATTGCTTTCATCTTCCTGATGAGTAGGAAGCTCCCAGCAAAGTCAGTCCAAAGAGACATCTGTTTGGTTGGGTTGTGCACGGCGCTCAGCAGGGAGCCTTTGATGTGTCCCGCTCTGACCACTTCATTAGGGACAAGTGTCACACTGCTGATACTTGGTTGTGACCGCGTTGACTCCCGGATCAGATGGGTGACGGCGCGTTGGCCGTGTCCAGACAGAAATGAGTCTCCCCAGAGTCGTGGTGAGCTGGGTTTCAGTCAGGACAGAGTACTGATCTAACCGTCTGTTTGGCCATGCATCGATTAAGCCGGTAATCCATAAGATTTTCTTCTTGAAACAAAGCTGTGGGTACCTGCCATCCCTCGTCACAGACTGCATACGCCGTTAGAAGAGGACAACAAACAGAGAAAAATAGGCAGCTGAGGCACCAGAACGACTTTAAAATAATAGAAACATACCAGAAAATAATGTGATAGCCGGAAAAAAAAAAAAAAAACTACACGAATACATGAACTTTCTATAACTGCATTTTCTAGGCTTTATTGACTTTGACTTATTGAAATAAAGTTATTATAATGTGGATATGCATTACACACACACACACACACACACACGCACACACGTATAATTAAATTGAAATCTTGATATTTAAATTTAATGATAAACACTATATACAGTTATTAAAAGCTACATTTTATATCGTAATTATCCAAAATGTGTTTAATTTAACAACCAAATCTAAGTGATTGTAGAGCTGATCCTTCTTTGTCTGTTATTTATTGTGTCTAGGCTAAAATGTATTTAGAATATTATCCTTGAATTGACTGGTTTCCTGTATTAAATAAAATGAATATATTTAAACAAATGTGCAAATGCATTTGTCATAAAATGTCATTTTTTAAAAAAGAGTTACATATATTGAACGTTATTTTACCTTAGACATGTAAATCCATAGTCTATTTTTTTATTTATTTAAATATTCAAAGTAACATTCATTTATAATATTTGATGGAAAACCAAAAGGAAACATTTCATAAATTTACGGATTATTTTACCAGTTCAGTTAAATAATGATTGCATAATGTTAATTTACCACCTTCTTTTGCTGTGGATCATCTTTGACTTATCCTGTGACGCCTTGTGAAGAGCCACACATTGAATATCAGTTATGGATGATTAAGCAGGGCAAAAAATACTGGCCCTAGTTGCTTTAACCAGCCACTTCATAAGGAGCATTTCCAATTGATTTATTTTTTTGTCGTCATCAGTCTTCTTGAGAAGTTGCCAAATTTCAATCCACGTGACAGATACAGTGTTCTCTGTGTAATGAATTTCTTTGTCTTTTCCGCTCTCTAATCGTCCCTTTTTGCCGTCCATCATCCACCCATGTTTGCTGTGTCTCCCACTTTAAGAGCTGCTTCAACCACTCTGATCACTCTTTATCATCCCGGCTCACTCAGTGGCAGCTGTGGTTATTGCATTAGCCATCAGAGCTGCCCCCTCTCGTCTTTCTCTCTGCTATCGCTCTGCAGCCCATGGCAGCACTCTGCCTCCACCGTCCATCTTATTGCTCGCTAACCCTCTGCCCCCTCCTGCGACTGCAGCCATTAACTCAGTGACACAAACATACGGCTCTCATAAGGAGGATGAACTTCGGCTCGAGTTCAGGCCCTGCAACTTGGTTGTGTACACAGAGGTTGTATAGAGTCACAGCAAGATACCTTCAAAGATGGCAATTATATTAGCTGTGTGTTTGTGCTTGCAGGATGTTCATGATCTCTGCTGCATGGTCTCCTTTGTGCTAATGCTTGAAATTAAATGACTATAATACTTGGCGTTCTTTTATAAGCAGACTTTTGTTCTCAAAACTGAGAGCTGCTACGTGATGGGTTGAAAGTGTGGTAAATTTAGTGTTTATTTTAAATCAACATTATTCTTGAAAAGCTTTATTTCTTCTAGAAATTTTGGAGGTATTTGTTTCTTGATTCCGGCATTGCCCCTTCAGGTTTGCTGTAAAATGACAGCACATGTGTTCTGTGTAAGTAGAGCATGACCTATTTGAGCTGTTGATTCTTCAATTCGTGTAAATTAACATTTTACATTCATTCTGCTACAGCCTGTTAAGCAAAACCGTTCACTTCGACATCACAACTTTTTAATAATGCTCATTTTACTTGGTGTAAAGTTGTCTAGGTCATGTAACGCTTCGCTGGATCAAAAGTTGCTGTCCTACTCTGTTAGGTTAACAAATACCAAGTCTGGCCGAGCTACCGGGTGTGACACATCCACTCACACACACACACACAAACACACACCTAAACCCCCGCTAGGCTTCCCCTGACAGCCCTTTATTTGTTACCGTGGGCTTATTAACGAGCACTCCAACTATCCCAGTCTTTCTTTCTGCATCCCCACCCTTTCCCCGTCCCCAAAACACCTTCCTCCTCATTTTCTCTCCTCAGCGGTCACGTGGGTGTTACCTCATTAAGTTGATTTCCTCCCCACAGATTCATTACGGTGGAAGTATTTGCTGTATGAAATGGATGCCCTGTCCCAGATAGAGATGTCCCTTGGTCCGGCGCTGGTCCCTTGCCTCATAAACATCAGTCTCCCCTATGAAAATAGAAAGCTCTCCTTTGGCCGCTGACGTCCCCACTGTTGTGGTAGCGGGACACTGTCAAGGATACTGCACCAAAAGTACGATGCTTTGCGGTTGGCAGCCTTGTTGAATCCGACTACACCTGGTGTGGTTAGGAGCATAGACTAGGAATTAATGAACTGTTTTGTATTCATAAAGACAAAAATATTGAGAAATGCGTTGTTTTAGTGTAACAGCATACAAAGAAAACAACTGAAAAGTTTCCTCTTTCTGATGTTTCAGTGATAAGTAGTTATTTTCTTATGTCTCAAGCTTTAAAGGGATTGATTTAGAAACTTTGATTTATTTTTTTCAAATGGCCACAAACAAAAACCACAATGTTAGCTTTATTTCTTGGGGTGAAATCGATAATGTGATTTACTACGTAAGAAAATTCGAGGTTCAGCTCATGACTAACTAAAGATATAATTTAGTCTGGATTATAATGACAATTCTTCCTCTTCAAACTGCCCGTCCAAGGACATTTACACCTGATTATAAATCTCTGTAATGTTTTATATAATTGAGACTGTACAAGCTTTTACTTTCCTTCTCTCTCTGCACATTCTTGTTTTTGCTCTTTTATTCCTCACCTCTGGTACACCGGCTGCCTTGTCATTCTTTTCTTGGACTGTTCATGCACGAACACACAAACATGGCAAACTGCACATGCACAAGAAGTAGGACACACACACAGACACACACAGACACACACACACACACACACACACACACACACACACACACACACACACACACACAGACACACACACACACACACACACACACACACACACAGACACACACAGACACACACAGACACACACAGACACAGACACACAGACACACACAGACACACACACACACACACACACAGACACACACACAGACACACACAGACACACACACACACAGACACACACACACACACACACACACACACACACACACACACTTCTGTCATGACAACGTCAAAATAATCTCTTCTGAAAGAGAATGTTTATTCACGCCTAAGAGATTATGACATGCTTGTCACAACACTTGGCATTGCCTATCACTTTGCCTTTTCAGTGGCGAGCTGCACTCCGCTGTACAACAATAGACGTCTTTAGCTCAGTCGTGCAGCTTCAGCTTTGGACGGGTCCCGCCCAGCCTGGCGCGTGTCATGTATTTATTACTGAAATGCAGGAAATTGGTAAACAAGTTGACATTACACCACTATTTGAAGTGCAATTTCTCTAAAACATGCACACAAACATGCTGTCCCCTTTCTCCTTGTTGTTTAAGTAATTAACAAATCCCTAATATTGACTTTCTACAGGAAAAGCGTTTCTGGCATTGTGTCTTATCTCTTGTAGATTTAACAGGTGGCAGTGCATAATTTTTGGAGCTCATCATTTACATGGTCTGCCTTTAGTACTGTTCTTAACACCACTTTTTAAAAGCTGCTGGCAAAAGCCTCAGAACAACTGAGAAATTAGAAAGTGACAAATGAATTCATTTGGCCCATCCTCCTCAATTCACAATCCTTTCATCAGTTTAATGGCTGCCTAAAAGGAAAATACATATGGCCGCTACTGCTGCTGCCCCCAACTTTGAAAACTTTACTTATCTGATGTGTTTTTTTGTCGAACACTGTTTCCAGTCAGTAACAAGTGGAATTATTATTGCCTTTCACTGCAGTTTCATTTTTGACAGCAATCAAGTGAATCATTTACTTTTTGCTGGACGACTCTTGCTGCAGCCTTTTATACAAGACAGAAACACATACTGTCTCTCATGCAGATCTATTTCTTTTCCCTTACTCCCCTCTTTCTCTCCTTCCTTATATACTACTTTCCTCTCCTATCTTTCACCCTCATTTCTCTCCCGCTATGCCCCCAATATAGTGCAGACGGGGATTTGAGTGACTCTGTCAAGCTTCTCTCTACATTCCCGGTCTGTGTTAAATTGGTTCAGAGCTTAAGTAGAGTGTGAGCCTGGAAAAATAAAAATACAAGCAGCACCTCGAGGCAAAGTGACCCTGGGTAGAAGGGAAAAAAAATCATACATACTGTATGTCCCTGACAAACACTCGCACACAAGCTTAGAGTGTGAAATGTGCACACGGCTGTGTTGACTCCTAATCCATGGCGGTGTCTTCAAGGATCCGTTCTCCTGGAAGTGTGTGTAGTCGCTCTAAAGCAAAGTGCAGGGTTGTTAACGTGTTGCAGAATTAATTTGGGACCAGTCAGGTGGCTCCCTGACGATGTTGTCTGATTGATAATCGAATCCGTCTAAAGGTATTGCACATCACTGAGTACCACTTGGCAAACTACTGTAGCTGACCACCTGGGGACCCAACTAAGAAGTCCCCTAAGAACTGTAATAAGATGCAGTTATATAAAATGTGTTACTTTCCTAACAATAACTTTCAGATAGCATTTCAAAGTGCTTCGTTTATCAAAGTCAAAGTACACTTGTGGTGCAATTGTTCAGAAATTTGAGGAAGAATAATGTCATTATGGTGCAGGAGAAATGCAATGACGTATTTGCTGTAATGTGAATAATAAGAAATGAGAGCCTTCACCGTGCGTTGCCATATGTCAAACCTTTTAGTCCTTCAAATATTATCTGTAGAACTGGGCAGTAAGAATTTCAGATTTCAAAGGAATCATTTCCAAAGTTTAATTTATATTTACTTTATTGGTTGCTAAACAAATTTCAGTCATGCTATCAAATGCACACTGTACTGCAAACACTGCTGTACATCTACTAGTGTCCACCTCCAAGTTTTTCCATCTCCGAATGTATTTGTCTTAATAAATCATGAGTCAGCATTGTTCTCAGTTAATCCACCCACTGAGAATAGTTTGAGTCATGTGATTAGCAGGTGAAAAGCACAAATTGTGGGATTGTGTTGTGATAGGTGCCTACAAAATCCTTTACAAGGACAGAATTGAACTCTGCTTTTAAGGTAAAGTAGCCAAAGTAAACATGAAAATGTAAACCAGAAAATACAACATCATCACTATTGCTATAATTAGTGTCACAAATAACTCTTCTGTGAATAATGCAGGAGGACGGAGTAGTAGCGTTACAGAAACAGGACTCTCTCTCTTCTTTGGCAGCGAAGACAACAGACTTTCAGTAACTATTGTGCTTACTGAGCTACGTTATCGCTGCCTAAAGGCATTTAGTGCCCTTAGAGTAACACTTTTATGTAACTGTGGCTGTATTAATTCATATATATATATATATTTTTACCTTGATAAACAGAGATGGTCAATGCTCTATGAAGTACTCAGATTCTCTACTTGAGTAAAACTACAAATACCTAAAAATTCTTGCACTTAAAGTGTTACGTAAAGTATGTCAGTACAATCAGGAAAATGTACTTAAGCGTTATTTCATTATTGTATGATTAGAGTATTATTACTCGTACGTTGATGTAAAGTCAAGATTTTACTGCTTTGTGACCCCAATCACCTGAATCAGAATCGTTAAAATACAAACTACACACAAATGTAATCACCTGAACCAAAAAAAAAACATCAGAAAACATAATGTTCCACTTATAATGTGGGAATATTCAGTTGGGCTTTTAACAGAACCATTCCAGCAAAGAGACCCCGGAAAAATTTAAATAATATCAAGAGTAGCGTATAATCAGCCCAGCAATTTCATAATCAGAACCATCCCAAAGATAAAACTTCAGCCGGCCTCACGGTTCTTTATGCACTTAGCAATCATTGGCTGATTTGGATTGTAATAATGGCAAATCACAATCGGCACTTTTATTGCACAGTGTGAGTTTTTCGCTTTCGTGCTTTTTGTGTTTGGGTCCAGGTTATCGCACAATTTAAATGATGCTCATAAAGCTTGTATAAACGGGATCCATTTTTCATGTTCCACAGCTCTGCTCTCACCGTCGCCTCTTTCTGCTTTTTTTTATATCATCTCTGCCTCTCTGTTTCCACCTGATAGTGCTGGGCAGAGATAGCCGAACAGCCCCTCCACTGTCCTGTGTAATGTGAGTTGTCAGATTATATATTTCCACTCTGCTGGCTGAATAGTTTGACCAGAGGGCAAAGAATGAACCCAGATTGACAACTTGCACAGCTCAGTGTGCTGCAGCAGCTGATTTGCCAGCTCTCGAGTTGACTGAATGATCAACTGAATGACTGCGCAGCTCCTCGCACAGCTCTGTATTTGACCAAGGCACTCAAGCTACTTACTCTTTGAACAGTATTCACCAAAGAAGTCCCAAAATTGACTCCACATCTCAGACTATATCTAAAACAAATGCGTGTCTCAGTCTCTGGCATTGCTGTTCATAAATCCTCATAACACAATCTGCAAGCAGCTTCACAAAAGTGTTTCTAAATTCACTTTTGAATTTTTCAGAACTGTCGCATTCACACCAGTTTGCTTTATTCCAGGGTCAGGTAACATACTATTTGCAAATCTTTGTTTTTTTCAAATAACATTAAAGTCTTTTTTTTAGCTCTTGAAAATAAGAAACTCATCTCAGTATGTTTCTTGCATTTGTCATATTACAGGCCTGAACAAGGTCGGATTTCTGTGATGCAGATGTCTTTATTTGGCTTTTCTCAATGCCTAAAAAATAGTGGCTTAGAATTGCTGACACTCCTACGTTTTTGTATATAAACAGCAACTGTGACAAAATACACCAACTGTGTAGAAAGCAAGGTGGCCTTCATGATATTGTCCTTTGGGAGAAAAAGAATTCTCTTTCTCACTCATATTTCATGGTCATTTAATACCTTCAAAACACGAGGAGCTACTGTATCCCTGATATATTGAGTGACACCGTGCCCTTGGTGCTCATGATTAGCGTCACAGCGCCACAGGACGTATTTGCATCATTGAGCCACCGTTCTAGCATAAGTCGCTGACTATGGAGAGCGCTCTAATTCTAAGATCCAAAGGGAGTAACGACCCCACCAGCTGCCTCGGGGAAGTTATCAGTCCGTGTTATTGTTTTCAAGCGAGCTCATCCCACAAGATTTCCTCAGAGAACCGGAGCAGTATGGATGGATGCTGCTGACCTTTTTGTTTTCGCGCCTATGTTACAGGTGTCGCTGCTGTTAGCGGGGACCGATAGCTTTCTCTCGTAGCGAGACTCCATCTGGTTAAAGTCCCAACGCTTTTCCTATGGCTGCTGGCGTGATGCACAGCGATGCTGCCAATACAGCCACTGTAATTTATGACTTTCTCTCTAATTAGATTGAGTGTTTGTACCTGAGGGCTAAATTTTATTGTCTTATGTTGTTGCGTACAGTACATCGTTGATTTTTTTAAAATATTCTATAAGTGTTATAATGAAAGAAGTTAAAAATGCAGTTACTTGTTGTTGGCTTACAGCATCCAGCAGTTCATAGTGACTCCTGAGACTGATGGAAACATCTTTTTTCTTTTAGTAAACATTTTTTCAGTATTTGGGAGAATGTCTTGTTGAAGGGCTTTGCGTGTGGGTAAACTTTTATATTAAACGAGATGTATAATAATGCAATGGGGTCTATATTTCCTGCAATAAAGAAGGTAGTGCCGTGGCCTCCGTATATGTTATAAGCATGCTTATGGACTGCAGAAAGCAAAGAGGTGAGCGACTTCATGGTTATACAAACTGTACTATTGAAATATTAAAATGAAGTTCAAACCTATTTTTGACATGAGCATAAAATCAAAGTAGGAAAAATCTATTTTTTTTTAGATTCAGAGATATATACAAGATAACAGTTTTTTTTTTTTTATTATTATTCCAAATTGCATGTGAAGAGACTGTATTGACATGAATTGGATCCTCATTCTGTATGTTCATGATGCTTCTAAGTTTGGTGGTTTTTGTTTTTCTTTGGAAAGCATTTTTACCTGAATTGTGAGGGAAAAAAAAGTGGAATTTGCCAAATCTGAAAATGCAAAATTACAAATTCTTGCTAATGAAAACTAATATTTAGAGTTCTGGTGAATTCGGTGAACTCAATAATGTACAAATGTGGGGTCATCTTCCTTCTTATAAAAAAAACGATACATTTCTTCAGTATGGTTTTCAGCTGCAGTTTAATTAACGCTAATGGCTTTAACTGGCCATGGCATTACAAATAATGTCATATTTGACCAAAAGCGTCTGTTTAAAGGAGACAGTGTAATGTTGTTTTAGTAAACCTCAGCCTCTTGTCAGGGTTTCTACTTGGTACACAGATTTAATTTTTTCCTCTTAGATATTTATTTTCACATGTTAAAACCTTGAAGTTGACGCTGACATTGTACACACCAGCACCCTTTAAACAATGCTCTAAACCTATGACATGGAATAAACACTCCAGTTGTGTAAAATCAAAAATGCATTCACTGAATTTCTCATCGAATTTCCATATCCTCAAATTTCCTCCCTGCTTTGTGTTCATATTTTCATTTCAGGTCAACACGGTCGTGTCTTATTTCCGTATCAACAACAGCAGCGCTCCAGTCAAAGTGCAAGAAATGGAGATAGTTTATCCTCCGAATCGAATCAATTCTGGAAACTCAAAGAATACGTGCTTGAATAAAATAATACTGTTTCTACTTCAAAACTTGTGGGTGGATTACAAAAATGGATCTTGTTGAGAAGGCCTGCTTCAGAATTGACTCTGTGATTACATTCACCTGGTGTTGTCCAAATCTTTAACATTCTTTGTGTAACATTAGATGTTTAGTTTGTGGGGGGAGTTCAAGTGTGATCCCCGGCCTCAGTCATTATCATGCAAGACAGTTGCGATGTTCAAGTGGTGCCGCATGACAATGTAGGATCTGCTCAGTGATGGATACCGTTTCATATGAATTAGTCACCGCACTTGAAGTGAATTACTTGCAGCTGGGTGGAAGGCGAGGGCTGCTTATTACTCATGATACTAATTCTGCAGTTTGTTTGCTTCACTCCTTTTGCCACTCGCTCATCTTGCAATCATTTTCTACATTCTAAGCATTTGTCTGAGCGAGCGATTAGAGGCTCCATGTCGTAGTAAAGGCCACTTTATAGAACATTTGTCTGCCGAGTGGTCAGCCGGTGACCTTCCTGTGACAAATGACTGTCTAACAGCGAAGCGACTGTTCCGCAGAGTTCACTGCAAAACAAATTGTTTGCAGAAGACCCTTAGTTAGGACTTAACGCAGCTCCACTTGCTAATGCCTACGTGTGTTTATGCGTGTGTGCGTGTAATTAAAAGCTAAACCGCTAATTGGCATCATTACTGTGTCTTGAAAACGTGGACTGCATCTAGTGCTATAAGGCAGCTTGTAGTAATCCCCGCTTTTAATGAAGAATGCTTGTTGGAGTTTCATTTTCGCTCCCATAACACAGGTGTATCTCGTATTTAAACTTTGAAATTCACACTGCCTGTTTAAAAAGCGCCGTCTACTGACTTAATTTAATTGAAATTATTCAGACATTGTGATAAATGTTGTATTTGCATAACTCGTGAAAAAGAGACATTGAAGTCTTATTACATCTGAACAATCTGAATGACTTAATATTCTTAGAACCTTCAATCAGGACAAAGAAAAACTTCAGTAAAGGAGTGTGACAAGCCAATAAAGATGGCAGGAACACCAGTTAAACCAACAAAAAGCGCTCCATCTTCCAGGATAAACGCATACAGGAGGTGCTGCTTCCTACGCATGTTGCAATAATACTGAGAAATAGAGTGATAAGAAATAAAACTCATGATTTATGAGTCAGAAATATTTGACAACACTGTCCATTATACCAATCTTCTTTGCCCATTGTTCTGTTTGTTTGTCTGTTTGCTCATTGTTGCCTCAGACAAAGATTGCAGCTCCCCTGGCAGATGATAACGGCAGCTCTGTGGGCACACTTGAAATGTTTTAATAGTTCTCTTATCTGCTAGGATGTAGTCATATCCATTGTGGCCAGAGCTGATGCCTGCTACTTTATCTGTGCAAGACGCTGGATGTTATTCTTCTGTGTGTAAGCTTAGGTTCACAGGCAGAGAGGATGATAATTGAAATCCTGAGTGGCAGGTCACTGCATACTTGAGCTTCAGTAATTGCTTTTGAAGGGGGAAAAAGACACAAACACTTGCAAAAATGCAAACACGCATGGAAAATAGATCCAAACGCAGCTCTTTCCTGCAGGGTCATTTGCCACGGAACGATGCACTGCTGGTTGGCCTGGGAGATTCAATGATAGGGCAAATACACTTTTCCTCCCCTTACTGGCTCACACGTTGGACTCTGGGTCCCAGAGCTCACGCAGCGACTTCCATCTCTGCCTTCTTTTCTAGCGCAAACTGCCCAATGGAGCAACCATCCCTGCAGCTACACCCATCTCAGCCTCTTCACTCGTGTATCCCCTGAGCCTCAACCTAGCTCTCCAAGTCCTCCACTCGTTCCTTTCCTTCCCCCCCCTTTGCTCCTCTCCCTTATCCTCCCATCTTCCCACTTCTCTCCCCTCCTGTCCTCACTAGTTATTCACCCATCCACTTCGCTTTCCATCCCCGAGGCCTCATCCCGCTCATCCCATGTCCTTCTCGTTTCTCCTTTTTTCTACCGATCTGCGCTGCTATTCTCCTTTCCTGACTGCCCAGCTTCTGCTTTTTGTTTTATAAGTAGGGTGTTGGATCACATGCTCGCTGTGTCTTCTGCCTCTCACTTTTTAATCAGGCCTCAGTCTAACATTGCTTATTCAGAAAAATTGAATTTCTCGCTAAAGACACTTTCTGCTTTCAGAGCAGGCTTGCCTTCAAGAAATGTTTGTATTACTGAAATTTCAATCTGCCTCTCGAAATGTGTTTTCTTTTCCCTCTCCTGTTTTGGATTCACTCTCTGGTGTATGTAACATTTCAGTTCTGTACTGTCAAGCTTACGGCTCTTTCCTTTCCTTTTTTTCCCCTTTTTACCTGACTTTATTGTCCTTTGTCCCTTACCTTTTTTTTCTCCTGACACCACAAAGGCACACCCTCTGTAGTCGGTTGGTGCATTGAGTGCTTCCTCCTTCCCCCAGTTCGACTTTATATGACCGCCCCTCTGTTACATCCCAATCTGTCCTCCAGCCAGCCCGTGATAATCTTACTAACACAAAGAGACACCCTCCATCTCCTGAGCTTTGCGATGGGGATTCAGGTCACTGCGTCGCTTCTCCTAATGCATCGCAGCCGCAGAGAAAAGAGTATTGACATTAACCTCAGATATCTCTGTGTTGCGTCATGGATTAAGTTTTGCGTGTGAATTTGCCTGTACGTAAGTCGTCAGTTTCCAGCCAGTGAGCGGCTGTGTTGAAATAAAGTGCTTGTTACTTGCCCATGAGAAAAAAACACAACATATTTATAATGCCATGACAACCTGTAAAGCCATTGATATGTTTCACATGAATTATTGCCACACATGATAAATTCGATGCCGTATATTTGCTTAACTAATGCAGGACAGCGGATGAGGTGTTGGATTAAGTGTCATTCCTCTAACGTTAATTTCCACAATGCTTTATGGATGCACAAAGTTCTACATAAATAACTCAACTAATGACTTGATTAGCTGTCTTCAGTCTGAAGTTGTTAGGTTTTTTTAAAATGATTTTACCACAAATGCACAAATGCCTTGTTAAATTAGTAGCAAGGTGACATATTTTTATTATGGCACTGCATTTATTTGCAACTGCTAATACAGTTATAAAACGGTGGAAGTGTCATGGTGGGATCACAGTCAATTTATTTTTCAGGTTGTTAACTTTTAGTCAGAGGATTGCTCATTGTAAATATGTTATCAATCCCCACACACACACGTGCACATTTATTTTAAAAGCCACGCGTTGTTTGTGTTTTCTGATACCGTAATAGCTGAACAGTTAATCTTTACACCTGAAGTCTTTAGAGCAAAGCTGCATTGTGTGCCCTTTAAAGTTGCATGGGTTGTGTAAGGTCTTTATCCTAGTATGATTTTACTTTTTTTTTTTCCAGAAGGCAGCAATCTGACTTGCACATCTACAGTATTTCTTCCTTATCTTTGATGCAGTCAGCAGGGGAGCTGTTCCTCCAACTGAATGCACAAGATGCTTAATTACTCAAACAGGTGCTTGCTACTGACACAGGATTGATGCTTCAAGAGCACTCAATTAATTGAAGCCCATTATCAATAACAGGGTGTGAATCATCCCTTAGATCTTTTCTGATTTAATTTAGCAGCACACAGGGATCAACAGTGTTAATTAGAGATTTACAAGCAGGTAGGGGCATCAGGAATAAATGCGAGCATCTGCTATGATTAATTTATCACATATTCTCCGAACAATGACTCTGTGCGCTTTTACTCACTTCCTGGTCCGCGGCTGAGGATTAAATGCGCAATTCGTATCGCATTAGGAGGTAATACGTTTCATGGCTCTCCTGAGAAAGCATGTGCATGATAGACAATTCCAGACATTAGCAGGTATGAAGAAAAATGAGGTGATGGTGTCCTCTGTCCTGAAGCTAATTACATGTTTGCACTGACCTTCTGTGCAATGAGTTAATCTAAACTGATGTGCACACACAGGAACTTACAGCCAGCAGAGACAGGCTGCCATACACACGTGCAATACTTACACACACTTGCACAAATGCACACATTTTTTTAATGCGCTTACCTCGGCAGACGGTTGTAGACTCAGCTAATCTAACAGCAAGAGCGGTTCACCACTCCATATATTGGTGTTTAATTCCAATTAAACCTGGGCTGTGGACAAACTCATTTCTAAACCAATTACTCTGGAAGGTGACAAAATAGTGAAGCAACCTTTGAACAACCTTTTTTCCCTCCATGAAATCTGTCACCGAAACAAAAGCCAGATATACAAATCTCCCGGTAAGCCTAGCCGCCTGGCAACATGGCTGCAATATACTGCTGCTGACATTTGTCAGATTTACAAGTGTGGGAGAGCCGCAGCTCTGCCTGACAGCCTGCAAGTTCGGCTAAAAAGCTAAAAGAGGTAACACTAAGTGCCCTCCAGGCTCCATATCAGTAACTATTCCATGTGATACGCAGTGGGACAGTATGGTGGCTTAGCGGATACAGCTGTTCCTGGACACCTCGTATTTCACTTTAAATAGAGTCTTTGCAACTTCTTCATGTGTTCTTAGTTTTTCTTATGGCTCCTTCCATTTGTGTGTGAATCTACAGTAGTCTGTTTAGTGGCATGAGTATTTATAATATCATTCCGTGGCATTTGCATTATTTTAGTATAGAGTCCCTTCAATGGTCTGTTGGTAATGTTAGAGTGAAATTCATTTTTGCTACTTTACACCATTAAAATCAAAATATCACAAGGCAACTAATGTAGAAACTTGCTTTAATTTTTAAATACAACAGCAGTAGAAGAGCATTTTACTGTGCTGTTAATATATTTTTGGAAGCATTTTATGATGAATTATTAGTATATAACAAAAAGTACTATGCATGACGAGCCTTTCTGTAATTACATTATTTTGAACATGTAGCTGTGTGCAAGGCTAAGGTGTGTGACATAACCATACCATTTGACTTTTGCAGTTTATTGTAAACCTCTGAAACAGCAGATGACAAAACAGCCTTACTTCAAAATCCGTCTGGTATCTGTCGTGGAGCTCTGGATCATTTCATAATTGTCATCAACAGATGGGTTTGCCTGCATGTCATTGTGTGACTGTGTAATTTTCAAAAAGCTGGCATGACATAACATTTGTGCGTCATTCAGTACTCTATAAAGATAGATTTACATTCTAGTATAAAATCTGTAAAATGATGATATATGGAGAACCCAGAACAAAAAACAATCCATCCATTCATCATCCATGCACCACTTAATCCTCTTTAGGATCACAGGAGGGCTTTAGTCCATTCCCACTGACTTAGGGTGAAGCCAGGGTTCACCCTGCACAGGCCACCAGTCTGTAGCAGGGCTATACAGAGAGACAGACGATCACACTCACATTCACACCTACGGACAATTTAGAGTTACCAGTTAACCTGAGCAGGTTTTTGGAATGTGGGAGGAAGCCGGAGTAGCCGAGGAAAACCCACGCATGCACAGGGGGAACGTGCAAACTCCATGCAGAAAGATTCTGGGACAGCGGGGGATGTGAACTGGGGATCTTCTAGCTGCAAGGTGAAAATGCTAACCACCCAGCCACTGTGTAGCCCCCCCAAAAACAGTCCATTAAATTTCAAATAATATGCAACCAATTTTACAAGATTCAATGAAAGAAACAGTAGTTACTTGAGAAAAGGCTCTGTCTTCATTGCAGATTTCAAGACACCCTGATTTTTCACTGATTAAGACCTTGATGCCTCCCCAAAAATCCTATCTCCTAATCCATCACCACCCCTGCAGAGGACCTGCAGAGCCCCTTTAGCTACAAGTCTTTGATCTACCAAGCCAGGAGCATTCTAAAGCCCTCCCTTTGACTGCCATTGGACCCCCCTCTGGAGGAGCCTGGCCTCATGGTTCTGCTCCCCTGCTGGTGTGAACCATAGATCTGCCGGCTGGCAAATCTAGAGCTTCCACCTCGGAGGATGAAAGCGGATATTAATGGACCCATAAGTCTTGACATGGGAATTTTATATGTTTTGTTTAAAGTGGTGCTTTATCTTTCAACAGGAGGGTGCCATTACAAAATTAATCTTATATGAACATATCTATGTTCACATGCAGACCACATGGTGGTAACTGACCTATAGGCAGACGTGCTGTATTTAACCTTTTAATTGAGATATGTGTAGTTTTGCAGAAAGATGTGCCAGGAAGGTAGTTCACTGACAAATGTGTACCAGATCCTTCAAACCATTACAGTTAATCAAAAATTCCAGCATTACCATCAGTGTCAGCTGATGAAGGCTTTATAATGAGGTATCTGCCCAAAAGAGGCAGATAATGAATGCCACCCTGAAAGTTTTCAGTTTTTCTTGAAAATGTCATACAAAAATAAATATGACATCTTTTACATGTAAGCTGACATAGTTTCCTAGTTTAAATTTGGAAAGCATTATACTTATGCCTACACCTGCCAATCAGCTGGTAACATTTTTTTTACTAAGAATTATATGTTTTTTTGCTGAAATTTAGAGAGAAACATCATATTGACTTTGTCAAAGTTCCTCGTTCTATGATCTGCTTTTGTGTACATACAAAACACTAAATAATTTACTATGTAGTGAACAGTAAAAAATAGGTTTCAACAACAACACTTGAAGGCGCCCTGTGGATTTTTCTTGTTAACAAACCTAGTTTTCTGTTGACTCTGAAGAGCACACTGTATGCGTCCTTGGGGGACAATGAAAGTGTTTCATGCATTTCTTTCTTCATAAAACATTTCCAACTCAGATTTTTCTTTAAAAATTGAAACCTGCCTTGTTTACATGCTTGCTTGCTTGCTAGCACTCTACTTGCCTTTGCAGATGCTGTGTTTCTTGGCTCATGCAGATCAATTGAACATTTAAAATGTCCTTCATAGGCCAGACTCTTGTGAATTGTTTTACTCTGGTATTAATAGTGATGGTTCTCTAAAACCTTGTGCCTGTATTTAAAGAAAAACTAGGACTTCATGTTTATATTTTTGATTGCATTGTGGCATTTCATCTTGTGCATGTAGTAATCACAAATTAGTTGTGCAATGCGATTCACTGGTAGTTTACGATTGTCAATTAATGTGTGTCTCGAATGTCATTTCCAACTACTTATGTATTGCAGAAAGCTAACAGATGATTTACAGACAAACTAATAAGTGAATGAACATATCCCTAAAGAATTCCTTAAGGCCTTTGTTTTCCATTTAGATTGTATATTTCATAAAAAACAAGGAAACATGGTTGGATTATCAGGATTTTCACCAGAAAAGTAGTTTATACCCATGACAAAGAGTCTTTTTTTTCCCATTGAACGAATGTAGGCCAGAGTAATGATTGTTAGACCTGCTGTTTCCCAATAGTGTGTTGACATTTTAACCAACAGTTGTTATTTGCAGCTTTGCTGCTACATCTTGACCGTGCCTGACTTCTCCTAACTCCTGCCTAATGTTATCCCCCGCCACCACAAAGTGGAAAGGGGGATATAGGTTTGGCCTCCGTCCGTCTGTGCTTCCGTCCGTGCTTCCGTCCGTCCGTCCGTCCGTCTGTCCGAGATGAAAGGGACAGCTTTTCTCGGAAACTATTACAGCTAGGATTACGAAATTTAGTGTGTAGCTTCACACCATGGACACCTTGATCAAGTTCGAAAATGAGACCTGTGCGATAATATTTAACAGAGTTATGGCCTTTGATCACTATTTTGGATATAGACTCATAGACATCACATGTGGCAGGGGATATTGATGACCATGTCGTCTTGTTTGCCGTTGAGACTGAAACTACTTTTTGTACCATCTTGTAAACTTGTTAATTTCTGCTGTAAAACTGGGCATTTTAGTGCAGAGGTCTATGGGGATTGACTCATTTTTGTAGCCAACTTCAAATGGACATTCGAGGAATAGCAGTTGCACTAATCCAGCAGTCCCGCTGTAACTGTAGTTACGTTATCTTAAAAATACGGGTCAACATTACATCTGATGGGCTGCTGGGCATGCAAAACAATGACAGAAACCTTGACTGTCCTTTAGAGGTCAGTATAATGTGTATTTGCCAATGGATGGAATCATGACATGGTCTGATAATCAACAAATCTGTAATTATGTGTATATAAAATCTGTCATTTCCTGATTTAGGAAAATTAACCTATCTGAACCCAGTACCTTCTGAAATTACCATAGAATAGTTCTTGATTTTTCTGATTTTAATGCGAATCCATACTTATGTATGATTTTTAAAAATTAGGCAAGTTAGTGCTTTAATGTCTGCGAGGACTTCCTCACATTTCTTTACTCTTCCATTACTCTCCCCAAAGCTTCAATTACTGCAAAAGGCCAAACTTGTCATTATGTAAGGCACGTTAATTTCCCCTCTGAAATGGCAAATTATTGCATGAAACAACATGTTTAAAATGCCATCTTATCAAGGCCGCAAGAGAAAAGGAAAGATGGAAAGCAAAGAGGACAGAGCAAGAAAATAGGTATGCATATTATTTAAGATACGCTAAAGAAGTCTTCCTCACTTTCACAGTGTAGATCAAATGGATTGTATTTAAACTCTGCAACATAAGTAATTTCTAGAAGCACTCAAAATTAAAACTAGAAATAAAAGCAAATGGCTGGGTCAAAGTGAAATCAAGAGTTCATCACATTAAATTGACTTCTATGCACTTTGCAGTGCTCAGTTTTCAGTCAACTTTGTGGGTCTCAAATTAGGCCAAGACTTTTTCATATGTGGCATCAGCAGAACCGTGTTCACTCTATCTCTGCAAGAGTCCCAAGATATGAGGTTTATCTGTCAGTCAGCCTCTGGGCTGCCTGTCCTTAAAGACTCCTGTGGAGGATTTCCAATGAGTGCCAAGCACAAAAAGAGAAATTTTGGAAACCAGCTCACAGAAAATAATAGGAAATTTAAAAAAAAGACAGCATTTAAAAATCAAATGCTATTGAAAACATCTTATCTACAAACTGTTGGGCCCTGAAGGTTCAGGTAGGGCTCCATGAAAGGAATAACCACTCATCAGCTGCTTAGCCACTATATCTGCCTGGGAAGGGGATTGTGGAGCCGCACTGCAGTGGTCGACTCCACAAAAGCTCCCAGCACCACACGTGGAGCCCTGCTTGACACAAGAAACCTATGAGAGAATAGTGACCTGAGGTCTCACAGCATGAGGGGATGCTCTTTGAAGACCAATGGCTGGACTGAATAATATGTAGTCTCAGGATGATTCATATCTTCTTTATGATTTTCTCACAGGCTTCTTTTCTTATTGTCCTTTTTTGAAGCAGATCTGGCAGCTTTTCTCTGGGCCTGAGGTTGCGCCTCTTTTTTGCCTTTTAGTGAATCTATCCATCCATTGATTCCTTATTTATGTGTTTGACTGCTTTTGATCTGCCTCTCTCATTAGTTCCTCCCACATCCAGTACTGTAACCATTAAACTATTTCTTCTGCAGATTTAGGTTGCTGTTGGAAAATAAACTTTTCTTTAGTGTTGAACTCTATTTCAAACTTCTCTCAAGGAGATATATTTTGATAAGTGTTCAGTGAGACAGCCCTGGTCATAAAGACATGATGTATTTCTTGTAGCATTGCTTTGATCTTTCAAGGGTTCCTCTATTTTCACCAGCGCAGACACATAAGTGCCTGCCAAGTACTGCAAGGACCAACATAAAAAGAGACAGAAGGCATCTGTTCTTTTTTAGAATTATTATTATTGACTAGAAGCACTTGGCTAGTGCGCATATTCCGGCCATAAGCAGATCTTAATGGATATATGTATTTTCTTTAGAAACTGCAGTATTGATGGCAGTGTTGGTTATTCAGCTGTCCAGCTACTACTTTGCTGCACACTGAAATATCTCAACTAATGGATGGATTGCCAGTGTTTTAAAAAAAATCTGAGATGTATGTTGGTCTCATTAATATTGCCACCCTGTAGAGTTTTGCTCATTGTAAAATTGCATGTGTCCATTAGGGTTATCAGTGGAAAAGCTGAAAAATACGGTTTTGTAGAGTTAATAATACGTTTTTAATCTCAATTAGAGATACAATTTTTACACCTTTTAATACATACTGTGAAGTATAGCTTATGATATCCATGCTTGTCCAGTCTGTACAACCTTAAACCAACAAGAAAACAATAAGAGGGAATTACTGACATTTACATTTTCATCCAAACAAAATCGGAGGAACTTTTTCTTAGATCAGCTCTTCGCAGGTCCACATCTCTCTACCTTCCCATGTCACGCCTCGTTCCTATTACGTCCACTGACCTGTGGCTTGTTGAATTCTTTCTGCAAGGTTGCATGTCTGTCGGCAAGATGCTTTGCCAAGATGGATGTGTTTGTACTTCTGGTTTGTGAAACATTTTTCAGAAACGAGTTTTGTGTCTGTGGGCTAATCCTGACAGTTGGCTACATAAGCAAAATATTTCCATTATTTTCTTCATGCATCTGTGAATGGCATCAGCACTTGGATTGGCGGCCATGTCTTGAAGTTATGAAAGCTACCAGAGAGGAAAAAGCTTTTGGTGTGACCACTATGCTGGCAGCGAGTGGAAGCATGGCACTGATCAATTTAAGTATTGGCACTAATAAGACATCGTTTTGAATCGTTTTAAATTGCAAAGTATCTGTCCTAGTATCAGTATACCACACTAAACAAGTAATCATGGCAGTCAACTGCAGCAGACCAGCTGTGGGCAGTCGATGGTACATTCGCACACCTGTGTGTGTGTTTCTGATGGTCCACACGTACAGTAGGCATGGCAGTGCCTCATTATAGCAGCTGATGAATAGATTTCCGCTTGGTTGGAAGTTGTGGTTTCTGCCTGAGGATGTTCCCTCTCAAAGAGCAGGTGGGACTTCAGGACACAGCCTCTCAGAGGTCCGAACACTTCCCCAGGTAGCTGATGATGGCCTCCAACTAGGCAAACACTGTTCATCATGATATACCCGCTGGCAAGCTGATAGAGCACTGGGGTAATATTTGGAAAGCGTTATTCTGGAAAGTCTTTGCTTTGTGTGTGTGCGTGTGTGTGTCTCCCAGAGGCCCGCTGTATGCATTGGTGTGATTTGTGTCACTGTTTGGCCAATAGCTCATCCTCAATGGAGAGGATGCTGCAGTAGTTTGATATTCCTCTTCTGAATGTCAATGATATTAAACTTTTCCCCTTTTATGAATTTCTATTTTCAGTGTGATGTGAAAATAAAAAACGACTTATGGGCATTGTAGATGTACAACTTTTTACTTTGATCCTGCTGAACTTAATACCGCAAAGTCAAAAATCGTTACCATGTTGGCATGTTTTACAGCTGCATGGGAACCATATTGATTCTTTTCTCCAGCTCTTTTATATTTAGTATTCTTTAGGGCTGATCATTTATAGGAGTTGGGTTTCTTGTCAGAATTTCTACAGTTTTAGCATCTGTTATCTTATATTTTATATGTATATACATTACCAGTCAAAAGTTTGGACACACATTCTCATTTAGTGATTTTTCTTTATTTTCACGACTGTTTACATTGTCGATTCTCACTGAAGGCATCAAAACTACGAATGAACACATATTGAATTATGTAGTAAACAAAAAAGTGTGATATAAGTGAAAGCAGTTTTTAGATTTTTCAGAACAGCCAGCCTTCATTTAATTACTGTTTTGCACGCTCTTGGCATTCTCTCCACAAGCTTCATGAGGTAGTCACTTGAAAGGGTTCTCTAACAGCCTTGAAGGACTTTCCAGAGATGCTGAGCACTTGTTGGCCCTTTTGCCTTCACTCTGTGGTCCATCTCATCCCAAACCATCTCAATTGGGTTTAGGTCAGGTGACTGTGGAGGCCAGGTCACCTGACGCAGCACTCCATCACTCTCCTTTTTGGTCAGATACCCCTTCCACAGCCTGGAGGTGTGTTTAAGGTCATTGTCTGTTGAAAAATAAAAGATGGTCCAACTTAACGCAAACTGGATGGGATGGCATGTCGCTGCAGGATGCTGTGGTCGCCATGCTGGTTGAGTTTGTCTTCAATTTGAATAAATCCCCAACAGTGTCACCAGCAAATCTCCCCCACACCATCACACCTCCTCCTCCATGCTTCATGTTGGGAACCATGCATGTAGAGACCATCTGACCTTTTCTGCATCACACAAAGACACGGCGGGTGGAGCCAAAGATCTCAAATTTGAACTCTTCAGACCAAAGCACAGATTACCACTGGTCTAATGCCTATTCCTTGTGTTTCTTGGCCAAAACAAATCTCCTCTTCTTGTTGCTTTTCCTTGGTAGTGGTTTTGATGTATCTGCTACTAGAACTCTGTGTGGCATTTATCAGGGCTCTAATCTGAGCTGCTGTTAACTTGCCCTTCTGAGGATGGTGACTCAGATGAACTTATCCTCAGCAGCAAAGGTGACTCTTAGTCTTTCTTTTCTGGGGCGGTCCTCATGTCAACCTCAATTTTATCTCTTTTTTTTTTGATAGACATGAGTGAGGTTGAATTACAGACGGCAGTCATGTTTCCATATGGTATATTGAATCCATATTTGACAGAAACAGCACGTTTTGCAAAAACTCCCCAAATGTTGCACACAAGTTTTTGTTTTTTGCCATGCTTGAGTTGGCTTTTGATTTTAAGGCAGAATTAATTGGCTTGATGGAGAAAGAAAACAACTTTTTAAAAAAAGTTCTGATAAATATTTAACTCACAGCTGATTGGCTGTTTGCGCTTCCTTTGTTGTCTTCACCTTCTGGACTGCTTGAAACATGGCTAATGCCCTCTGACATGAAAGAATAATCACAACTTGCTCGCTTAAAAAATACCCTTAAGAGTCATGTCCTTTTTTCTTGTATTAATGGCCAAAATAATTTTTTGATTTTTTAAAAAAAAATTTGGCTACGTGGATGTTTTTTTTTTTAAGCAATCTGCAAAAGGATCTTTTACTTTGTTAACTGCAGTCATTCATACTTGTTGGCTTCTGATAACACTATGCAATGTAATTTATTCACTCAAAAGCAGATAATGCAGTTTTTTACAAAACATTTTCAATCGAAGTTTCTGAGATAGATTGTTTGCCTGTGATTTAGTGTTGAGTTAAGTCACTTTTTTTTTTTTGCTAGGCATTCTTTATTCAGACAGTGGGGATGCAGCAACAACACAAAGCTGTGGGAAGATTAAATCTCATGTCAGCAGGGAAACATAGTCTTTTTTTCTAGAGGAGGGCTCTTAACCACACAGCTCTCTCTGGACATTACATAAAAAATGGCTTGTTCAGATGGATGCTTTCTGAAGGATGTTGTCTTAATATTCCTCCCCGTTTCTTCCCTATCTCAACTCTGCGCTTTCACTGAACAAAGAGCAGCGGCTGTGTTATGGGATAGCAGCTGGCTCTCCACATGATGAAAACCCTGAGACACGGCTTTGATGTTCTGAGCCTTTGTTTCTGTGTGGTTCAGGTGCGTGCAGCCGTGTCTTCACAAGGTATTAAAATCATCTTGTTCCATGTCATTGCAATTGTTTTGTTTGTGATCTGATCACGTCGTTGTTTATTAATGAAAATGACTGACTCCTTTTTTTTTCTATGAGAGACATTTCTTTTAAAGTTCAGTATGCACTTATCGTCTTCCTGGCCTTACTTTCCGGAGTGTAGCCAATGTGACATTTGAAAGACTTTCATTATAATTACTGTTTGAGGAAAGTCATTATGCAGTGACAGGGTACAGTAATAGTATTGGTTCAGTGTTACTTTTAGAGTCATATTTCTTCTCAAGTGTGATATTTTAAAAGTGAAGCTACTTTGGCAGAATTTATTCTCCTCCTCATCTAATGTTGGCTGAATTCAAAGAAGGATGGCAGCTGTGACAAATCCATTTCACTTTGTCCTCTTTAAAGTACATGATTTTTTTGTCCTGAGTGCAAGGAAAGACATAAGCAAGAAGTTGTCGGCACTCTCTCCTGCGATTGCTCAGACTGTAAATGTCTTCTTCACCTTACACTTAAGTTTGTCCTCGGGTTCATACTGTTATGCAAGCCTTTTTAGGTAATTGTTCTGCAAATTTGTTCCCTCTATTCAGCTGTTTGTGGAACAACGCCAAAACACAATGTTTACAATGACTCGGTGCAATCATTTGGAGTCACCAGAGTTCACAAGATATCTTTTCCACCTGCCGAAAACAACAAAAAATGAAGACGCAAGTTAAAATAGACCCATATAATGTGTTTGAAATGTGTTTTATTTTGGAAGTTTAATCACTGATAACCAGTTAGCCTCAGTCAGTGTTGCTTTTAGGGATTCACTGGTTATTAGCCTAGCATTAGATTCAGTATTCGGCATTTTTCTCCCTGTTTTTTGTATGTTTTTGTTTGTTTGTTTATTTGTTTTCAACCAGTTCCTGATAACAATAAACTTACTATCTTTTCGGTTACGTATTTCGAGTGATAGCCTATTGAGATTAAAGGACTATTCTCTTTTAATGTACATACAATCTAAATAATGCATTTCACTGAGATTGGTTTTATCCTTAATTCTGACCCCAATATTTTAATTTTTGCTCTAACTATATACTAGTTCCTGACATCAGTTACCAGTCAGTCAGTCAGTCATTTGTATCGGTGAATAAAGTTCTTCATCTAGCTCCCTCTCTCCAGCATTGCAGTCAAAAGTAATTTGTCTTCCAGACCTGTGTCTTCTTCTAGTACCTTCCTTAATGTTCTGCTAGGCCTGCCAACCCTTTTGACAGCATCAGTTATCAGTTGTCACTCAATTACTAATAACCAGTGTTCAGTTCAGTGTCACTTTTGGCCCAGCAAAAGCCCTGTCAAGTTGACCTCTAATCAAAGTGGCAAGAAACTCTTATGAAAATAAAGCTCAAAAGAGATTCATAATCTCTTTGATTCGAGAAGTTACTTCCCACAATTAATTATGCTCACCACCATGAATGGACACTAATTATGTTCTACAGATGGCTGTTAAAGGAATCCATTAACCTGCCCACGAATGTTTCTCACCGCCACTGTCATCTCTCCAGAATCATCACTCTGCTTGTGTTGCTCCTAGGCCAAAAGGCACCCCCTTTGCTTTAATAGCTGACAGCCTTGAACCTGAGATGTGAATGGAAAATGAGCTTGAAAGCACCATTTGATGACATTTAGTATTAATGTTTCCTTGGAAGATGTTAGATGTGCGATTCTCAGACAGATCAATCTGCATATATTCATGGCAATTATATGGTAATTTCAGAGGGAAGCCTTGCATTCATGAATACTGCTCATCAATCACAATGCTGCATTTAAAATTCAGATTCCTGCACCGCTGAAGAACATGCGATCCAGATGGCTTACTTAGAATGTGCATGGCTGTCCACACAAGCATAGATTAAGCGGGAAAGTCACAGGTGGTGTTCAGAGTTTAATCAAAATAAAGGCAAATATACTTTTTGGGATTACTCACCTGTTACGGTGAAGGACTTGCAATTGTGCATCCATTAAATTATCTCAGAAAAAGACGAAACTCACAGGACTGGAACAAATTTTATTAAATTTTCCTCAGTAGATGACATTTTAGATACATGTAAAGACTCATTAAAAAGTATAGGTCAAGCACACATTTGCCTTCATACTTTTCTTTACTCCTTTTGGAAGCAAAAAGACAAGATAAGTCAATAAATATTATGTGACATGTAGAAACAAGCTCCTAATTGAAGAAAAGGGAACAGCAGACAATGGCAGTTTTAACAAACATCCCCTTTTCACATGCAGCTTAAAGTTATCAACAATTTACCCTTTCTACAGGCTTTGTCACTTTTAAAGGCATTATGGAGGATTTTTTTTTTTTGTTTAATTTGTCTGATTCACATAAAATGAATATACTGACCTTTAGTGGACTTGTATGTATGGTCTCTAAAAGAATAAAAAAAATAAATAAATAAATAACTGTGGACATGTCAGGACCTGAAAAACATCAGCCAATCAATGCGCTCGGACCGAGGCGTTTGCTTTGCTCCCTTTCCTGTCAATCAAAAATCTTCCGGCTCAGGCCTAGTTACGTAGATTACGTACGCCTTGGACTTACGTGTTTTCTGTATGTGTTGCTTTGGTAGAGCTTCGTAGTTAGCTGGTGACTTGTTTTGCTCATCTTTTTTTACATAATGGCAGATAAAGATCCAGGGGGACCCAGCCGTAAAAGACAACTTCACGAGTGCTACGCAAGTTTCTGGAGGGGGGCGTTTCTTCGTAAATGTTAAGAGGGGGGAGGTTAGAGGGGGGTGAGGGAGAGGTTGTATGTGCGCATGCGCATGCTACGTTCAAAGTCGTAGGAAATTAAATCTCCTCTGATGCCTTTAAGGTGATGTTTGTTGACCTTTTACCACACAGCATATAAAATGGAAGATATTTTTTATGAGGAAAAGCTTGATAAAATAGCAAAGGGTCACATACTGTCAGAACATTATGTATTCTTTAAATACAGTCTAGCATAGAAGAAAACTAATTTCCACTTCAATATTCAGTCAGACCTGTTTTCATTTCTGGTTAGGAAGACGGTCGTCTCACACCTCTAATCAGTAATAAACTACACTATCTATCCAGCCAAGGACATTGCCAGTTAATACTGAAACTATTAATATATAAAATGAAGACATTCTTCATATTTGTGGACATTTTAAACTCAGTTCTAACTTCTTGTTGAAGTTTTCCTACGATCGCTCTTGGTGTCAACAGGTCTTTGTGTGGAGAAGTTTTTTGCAGAGAAGGAAGTTGCTTTTGCTGTTCTCCTACCTTCGTTCTTCTTGTCTCCTCTTCCATTTGATTTAGCTCCAAGCCTGTTTGCTGGAGTTTGAGTAAATATGGCCGACCATCAAAGTAAAACGAGTTGCGATTTAGTTTTCTCAAGCATAACCGCAGTGAACGGATGGGTCTTGCTAGGAAGCTTCATTTTGGATCTGGTTCCAAGTTGGTAAAAAGGATATTTTGATGTCAGTTTCCACCGCCCAAAGCATTTTGCAGATGATTTCAAAGTAAAGTTGCTATAAAATGACTAACAACACACTACAGCGAGTGTGTCTTGGAGACTTATTCTTGAGAGCCGAGTGATATTTCAGGGCTCCGCAGTCGCGTTGCTCTTTTGGAGCCTAAAAGACAGACGGTCCCTGAACGTGACGCTGGACTCCTTGAGGAAAGTGCAACAATTAACACAAGATTGATGTCAGTGTCCACAATAAAGTGGGATTGGAACTGTTTACCTGAGCTGTAAATTCGATCTTGGGCACGACAACTGGCATCGTTTAGAATGGATCACCAGGTGCCCAGACATCTGTGAGAGTCCCTTAAGGCAGTGTGTGTGTGTGTTTATGTGTGTGTATGTGTGTGTGCGTGCAAGTGTTGCATAAAAATTTGGATTTGTGTCTGTGCTTGTGTACAGTGAAGCCTGCGTGTGTGGTTTGCATTATTTACAAGAAGCCAGTGAGAAATGCTTTTGCCATCAGCCTCAGCACTAAAGCACACAGATGGAGTTTGAGGAAAGAGCAACAGGATGAAGAAATATTGGAGGGAGGCAGGATTCAAAGGGAGGTGCAGGAAAGAAATCTGCCAGAAAAGACCAAACAGAGACACAATGACAAAGTCAAAGTGTGTCTCATCCTGATTAAATCCTGAAGCAGCAGCAGCGGCAGCAGTCGGAGGTGTATATGTCCAATCACAGATGAGCACTGCAGCACTCCAAGGAGAAAGAAATAACACAGGCCTTAGCAGGGGAAATTAGAAGTGGGAGGGAGTCAGATAAATAGAGAGATGGTGGGAAGGGAATGTGTGTGTTTTTATAGGTCTGATTTCTAATATCTTCACTCTCTCATCTGTTAAAGTGGCACTCCATCGCAAGCAAACAAACAGAAGCGGATTTATTATCTGTCTCATCTCACAAACATCCCCAAAACTGTAAACACCGTCGCACATTTCCATTTTGACTAAGCATTTATTTAAAGTCGCTGTTTTATTTAGTTTTATTTTATCCTGCGTTGAAGTCATTGAAGGAGATCCTTGCTTTTTGTTGTGGTAATTATCTCGCGGTGTGGTTTGAAATATCGTGCATCTGTTGTGCATTTTAGAGGCATCTGGAATGATGGTGTTTTAGTCAGTCATTTAACCAACAAATTGGTAAATCAGAACTTGAAGTTAGCAATTGTAGACACACAAAATCAAGCGGATGCAAAGGTAGGATAATGTCTGCATCTTTTTATCTGTTAGAGCTCACATCTCTGGACTTTCTGAGTGTGGTCAATTTTTCTTTTTAACCTTTATCTATCATTTCACTGGGCCTCGGGAAGTGTTGGGTACAATCTCAGTCGAGTCCACTAAACAGAGGAACAGGTGGCTAGTTAAGCGTCCTGCTCAAGGACACCTTGACAGCATTGGTTGAAGAAAGGGAGGAGTATTACTCATTACGTCCAGCGACCAACCAATTTTTCCTGCTTCGTCCAGGGAATTTAAACTGAAAGACCTTCTTGTCGCAATCTTGTTTCCCGTTGGAGAAATTCCCAGCCAGACTGAGAGTTCGAACCAACAGCCACATTTCTTCAGCCACCTGAGGTCAGTGTTTTAAAAAAAAAGCCAAGGTGCTTTTCAGATTCATTCTATCTCACGAATGCTGCTTATCATCACAGCAATACATCATGTTGCCCCCAACTCCTAACACATATGAACCGGACACACGTTCACCCTCCCCCTGATTCTGGGGAGTGGAGGTGTAATTTTTGTGAGTTGCTGAAAGCTGCAACAGGTGTTTAAAGGTCCAGTCCTTGATCCTGTTGTAAACAAACTGTCCTTGTTGGTCTCTTCAAGGACAGTGAGGAATCAGAGACTTGGGTGGGCACTGCAGAACAGCAAATTATGTTGCTCTTTGTCTTTGTGTTTGATTCTTCAGCCGCCAGTTCGTCAAGCGTCCTTGAATGCATCAGCAGAGAGTTTCAAACAAAGCCTTTTTGCAGCAGACACTCAAGTTTGTTGAAAAAAAACTAGCTAAATAAAGGTAACAAGTTTTTCTCTGGTGTCAGCAGAGCGAATATGTTACTCACACGATTGTGAACTGCAGCTGAAACTAATGTAAGAATGCTTATTAAAGAGCTTGTTTCGTGCTTTTTGAGGAGGTTCCCTTTCTTTTTGCGTGCCATAGCTTTTCTTGTGCATGCTAAAGCTTTCCAAACTTACAAAACCCAAAGTCCACACCAAGGGGAGTTATTTTTTTCTGTCTGAAAGGCGTCATTTAAAATCCAGGCCTCCCTTGACTTATCTACTTTGCAGTGTTTCAGATATATAAACATATTCTAGTAGATCCCACAGTTAAACTTATGAACCCGTAAATGTGCAGGATTTGGACTTTGTAAAACTAAAGTTTTGAAAAATGGTTGGAATTAATGTGAAATATAAAGAGCTATTTGGCTAAAATTCCTGTGTATGTTCTTTTAAGGCTTTTCAGCATGTTTGAATGGTAGAAGGCACTTGGTTGGTCAATAAAGGGGTGTAGCATATGTGTTTTCGACTTGACCTCGGTGTAAATCAGGCTCATCAATGCAAGTTTTTGCCTTTGTAATGTCCGAGTCTATTTATCCTACAATTTTACAATACAGTATTACATTTACTGTGTTCAGTTCTCCCTTTATATTTTTTATATATATCAAAGCTGTTAAGACTTTGCAGAACTAAACACCTCTGCAACTTCTTTCTTTTTGTCAGGTCAGTCCAGCCTGTCAAGCTTCATCTCAACTATTTCAAGCCACTCAAACTCTACTTTCAAACCTAGAATCAAGAACATCTTCGACAAAAAGAATTCTAGAGATTTTACCGACTTCTACCCCTGAAGCATTTTATAAATCAACCTTAAGTGTGGGCACTGATGGGTTGACATGAAGGTTTTACCCTGTTGCACTTGTGATGGCCAAACACTGGTTCCATCTGTTTTCTAAGAAGCTCTTGTATATCAAGAGAAAAACACCTTTATTTTTTTTATTTTGTCCTTTTCTATTCAGAGCCTCATTTATGACTCCTGCAGCTTTGCATAAGGAGCCAGGTTTTGCTGTTTCTGACTTAATATGGCATCAAACCAATGTGCTCAGTGTTACTGTAATGTTATTTAGAACATTTGCAGTGATTTGTAGACGGGGGATTGCAATACTGGTTAAACTACTATTCCCACAGCATTGTTACAAGCAGTTTTCCTGAGATTACTTGTACTACAATGCCACTGCTTTCTCTATTTTTCTGTTCATGAAGCTTGCCACTGTCAGTCTCAATCATCCTCGCCACAGTGCCTTTCTTTAGTGCTACTAGTTCTTCTTGGGTTTATTCTAAACAAACTGCTGCAAGCAAAATGTACTCAATGTTCCACAGCAGATGATTATTCCTCAGAAAGCGTGCGGAAATAAAAGTAAAGCATATGATGATTGGATGGAGGCTGAATCCCTGTTATGTCAGATAGTGATAGAAATTAGCAGTGACAACATGTACTTCTCAGCTACACTAAACTATTATTTTTCTTCACTGTGGTCTCATGTTTCATGCACCTACATGGAAACTGCATAACCATGACTACAAATAGAGAGGACTCAACAATGCCTTTTGTGTAGTATAGCAAACTTATAATGCCATGAATCATACGAATGAAAAAATTCAAAATAAAAATAAACATTCATGTAAACTTCGATTCAACATGTAAAACAGTTTTTCCAAGTATGCTAGATATTTTTCTTCATAATCCTCCCCTATCTTCTTTATGTAAACACAGCCTGCAGTTCAGTTGACTTAGGCTGAAAAGTTCCAGAATTTTTTCTTGGGTTAAGATATAATTGCGGGGTTTTTTGAGTCTGGAAAATTCAAGTATCATAGTTGACATTTTTGCTGTTTTCAAGCCTAACATCAACATGGCCGCCTATAACCAAACACCGCATGGCATTTTTACAGAAAGATTCTTCTAAATATTATATATACAAATGCATAAAATTTAAATTGAAAGTTATTTCTAAAGGTATTGTAGTAAACCTGTTGACATGCGATAAATCCACTCTTGACTCACACACTACTTTATATTAAATAACTCAGAAAGCCTTGGAGTCTGGTCAGTCTTTTCTTCAGGAGGAAATGACATCATGTGGAGCAGGTCATGTGATCTGGAATTAACACACTTCCTTGAGAGGTGTTTTTGTAACGGGTAACATATTTGAAAGCGATTTCTCTGACACAGATACAAGTTCATATTTTCCAAATAAAATTTGATATATTGCTAAAAAAGAATTGTTTCCATAATAAATAATTATGGAACTTGTGAAGACATGATCATAATGAACATAAAAAACATTCATTTTTTGACTTTTAATAAAAATGCATACCAGATATATCCCACAGACTTAAAAAAGTCCTTCAATTATATGTTGATCCTGCTGATCGCAGCCGAATCAGTCACTACATCACAGCTGGGCTAAGAAGTGCAAAATATCAAGTTTTTCACAGAATGTAGAATTTATTTTTTTTGGAGCAGTGCATCACAGATGAGAAGTTCAAGAATCGTAAGGAAGGTGAAAATGCAATGGTGCTCTCTGTTTTTCGGTTCCTTCACATTATATAAAATAATGTACTTTTGAAGATTTAAAAATAAATGAACATGTCTTTCAAACCCGGCAGAAGGCTTTGGGGTTCAGGAGTTCAAGAGTTTGTATACAAGTCTCATGAGGTCACATAATGGTGGACTCAGACTTGTTCTGATCAACATTCTCTGTTGTGAAACACCTGGCACTGACAATATCACCTCCTCTTGATCCAGCTCTGGCAGAGAGTCTGTATGTGTTAAACGCTCGTGTTTAACATTTCTAATGAGGTTCGACCGCAGTACGTCTTCAACAATGTCCTTACTGTGCTCTCTTTTAGCTACCGCACTAAGAACGCCCTCTTATTTAATAGGAAGAGAGACTTCTCAGCAGGAGGCAAAATTAATATGCAACAAAATTACACATCTGACTTCTTGTCTCGTATAAAATATGGATCAGGAGGCAGAGTGCTGCCAATTAGTTTTTTACTGGTGTCAGCAAGATTATTACTGATGTCAGGCTTTAAGATTTTCTCACTTTGTTGAACTCGCTAACTTTATTCCTCACTTTCTTTGCTACATGTAGCAATCTTTTGCTTTAATTTTCAAATATTAAGTCTCTCCAACTGTGAATATAACCACTTTGATTTATCTAGCATAACTAAATACCTGACATTAATCTGCTAATCTGCAGTTAAGATCTGATGGGAGGAAATTAAAGATTTTTGCAGGCACATTAATGTGATTAACCAAAGACTGAGTACAGAGTAAAATATGCAGTTAGTCATTGTGTCATGGCGTTAAATTCAACTGAGTATGTAAATGAATGAGTATTATTTATTTTTGAGCAAACCTACTGTAAATAATACAGTGAGATGAAATAAATGCACTCTCAATGTTGACACCTGCAACTAAAGCTTGTCTGATTAAGACTAATTTGATTAGAACCGCTGAGAACACCTCAGTATTGGCAGTGAGTGTTTGGATTGGCATAATCTATGAATGTCTGTGGAGGATAATGGTGGAAATTAAATACAATTTGGAGCAGAACTTAAATGCAATTTGCGGTGCTTAATATCAGAATAGATGCTGTTGAAACAGAAAACTGATGCAGATGTAAAATCTCTTGTGAATTAAAATAACAACCTTTACCTGTTATGACACAATATAAAAGTATATTCACAAGATAAAACGACAGAAAACACCACTGCGATGGGTCATATGTTACCGTGAAGGTGTTGATTGCTTATACTGCCGTGTATCATGGAGATGGTGTAAAATAAAAGTGCAGTGCCTTAAAATTGCAGCTAACGCTCAACTTATGGAAGCTTCTGGGTAGATAATTATTGAAATGTACTTCTGTGCTGCACCCCTAGAGACGATGGCTGTTAATCCACTGTTTGGGCTAGTAATTGCTTGGATTTTCTTTCTTCATTATTCATTAATTGCTCCCTGTCGATTAATTATTCCAGATGATGGATGAAGCTCCGGAGACACAAGAGTTTGCTGTAACTGCACATCACGCCTTTGTGTACTGACACCAAAGCAGCTCCTGAAATCATGACGGCTCCCTGCTGCTGCAGTGTGAGCCGCTCTGAGTGCCAGGATGCCACTAGCTATTTTTAATGAAACCTCTTTTCTCTGCCTGTAGCCATACTGTAGGTTCAGAGAGCTGAATTTATAGTATAATTAGTCCTACTATGTCTGGTGGAATAATATCCCAAACCAAACACAGAAATGAGTATCATTGAAATCCTGCACACAGTGGTAGAGCAATAGCACCGATCCTTTACTTAAAAAGGAATGCCATGATGTCAGAACAATCCAAGAATAGGCCTTGAAGGTTTTAATAATACAAATTAAGCATAATAGTAAGCCACAAAATGTATTTAAGCATGTTAAGTAGAAATACTACTCATTGTGATGGAGTGTCGAAAGAAGAAAAGAGAAGATCAAGGATAGAAAGGCAAAAAAATAAAATACTGAAGAAAGAAAATACAGAAGGAATTAAAAAATAAAAAATAAAGTGAGAATGGTATTGGGTGGGATGGAAGGACAAATGGAGTGAGTGAACACAAAGGACGAATGACACCAGAAGGTAACACAAGGCTGTAGATAATGATTACTTTCATTGTCATCTTTATCCGGCCTAGTGCAGTCAGTTAAAACATTGTCATATTGTCCCTGACTCCAAGGTCACATCTTCAGTTTACTAGAGTTGCTTTCGACATTGATCAGGTGAATCAATTCACTGACGAGTTCTGCTGCAGTAACTCACGGCACTAACATACTCACAACAGCACCTTGGTAAATGTATTGAGTTGCTTGTTACCTCAGCAGTTAGTCTGGCAAATCAGTAAAACAGCAATTCATCGTTTTTACGTTTTGATTTTTTTTTTTGTATGGATTAAACACACAAGACCCAACAAGTCAATAGCAAAGTATAGGCTTTCTGAGCAGACTACCTGTTTCCTAATCTTTCCAGTCGTTGTGCAAAGTGAAATAATAGCTTCACATTTAGTGTACATGTGTGAATCCCATCTAACTGCAAGCAAAAGAAAAAAAATTGAACTTTTTATTAAAGTCCTAAACTTAACACATCTAGGCAGGTTAGCTGGCCTGGGAATGCACTCATCGGTGTTTCATTTATGAGCCACTGAAAAGAAAAAAAAATCTCCCTGCTTTCTTACATCTTTTTACACTTTCATGTATTCCAGCCACTCTAACACACACTCTCAGCCAATAAGACAGATTATTAAACTCATTTATGCATTTTAAATCACAGAACTCTTGTCACGACTGAATTTGTCGCTTCAAGTTTGCCGCCGCTCTTACATTATTCTAGAGAAATTGAGCTTAACCATAATTCATGCACTGGGACTTTGGTAATTAAAGAATGTACAGTGATGAACTGTGTTTCCCTAAAGCTCTCAAATTAGTCACTGCTACAAGCACGAGTCCTCCGGGGTGCACTGTGTTACACCGTAATGTACTGTACATGTGACCAACTGGCCTAAATTTGCTCCAGTGCTTTAATGAATTCTGTCAGTTCATTTTGCCTTTCCCTTTTTAAGTGTCTTACCTGCACACTTGTATATGCATTAAATTGTGCATTCAGTCATTCACACAGTGAAGGTCGAGATGTGTGTTGCATAGCGGACAGTAAGAGGATGTCGCTCACTCATCACTACACCAGTAACATTCCCAGGTGGTTTTGAAACTCTCATTGTTCCTCAGATGGATCTGTTTTTCCTAATTAGTGTGAAAAGCAAAAGCCTATAGATCTAGATCACTTTGAAATTTCAGTCTGATATGAATAAGCAAGTATACAAAGCTTTACCTGCTATCTCTTTGTCTTCTGCTTTCTCTCCTGAGTTTATTAAAATGTCTTCTGTGAAAGAGAACAAAGAATCACTACATTCACTGGACTTGAGTAGAAATTCATCAGAAAACTGCATGGCATGACATGAAATGAGTCAACACATGGTGGCTCAGAGGCAGCTCGTCCTGTTTGCCTGTGGTGAGTGACAGTCTTGAGCATGAGGGGAGGGACATGTGGGCTTGGCCTGGGATCCAGAGGGGCCAGAAAGCCAATGGGTATTTAAATAGCTGTGGATCCTGGGCTTTGAAAGATGTCATTCCAGTTGACAAGCTGCCGACTGAAGGAGCAGCTCCCCAATGTTGTAAAATTGTTATGTCACAAAGCCCTTCATCCCTGATAGTCTGGTATGAATTCACGAAGAGGACCATCAGGAAAGGACTGAATGGAGGGGGGAAGAAAGAAATATCACAGCTACAGTAAAAGTCCCCAATTTTAGAAGCAATTCTCTGATGAGACAGAGTTGAAATGGGGTACATGTTTTTTTAACTGCCCCAGCCCCAATGATAAATTTCTCTGGTCATTTCCATAAATAACTGCAGACAGAAAGGTCTGAATAACTCTCACTCCATCCAGGTCACCTCATTATTAACGGTAAACTGCAACTTTCACAACGCACGTCTCTTCTTTCTTTCCTTTTCTTTCCTTTTGGTTTTGACAACTTCTCCCAGTGGTGGCAGATGTGTGTGACCCAGATATCTTGTCATAATTAACTGAGGAGGCAGTGTGCAAACAGGAAAGCCATATCAGCAGAAGCCAGGGAGGGAATTTAGAAATACATGTGTTATTTGTTTGTGTTTTGTTAATTTCCCCCTTCATTAGTTCTGTTTTCTGGTTAATGACCTGCTCTGCTACTATTTCTACCTGCTGGCAGAGTGAAGGACTCCAGTTGTAAACCTCTGAGTCAATATCAGTCCACTGCTGCCACAGTACCTTCGGGCAAACCATTCACATCCTCACACTCAACATACGCTTACATTTTAAATGTGTAGTTTGGAACTTCTGTCTGGCCTTTCTAGCAGTCAGAGTAATTACACAAACACTGCCATCAGATCCTTATGATGTATGTCTCTTTAGGCAGAGTTTTTTTGGGGGGTTTTATGTCTGGCGCATCAGAAACTTTTCTTAGACACTGTGTAGGTGTTTCCATTTAGTTTCGTTTTCAGTGTATTTAAAACTCTGGTAGTATGAGAATACAGAAAGACTTACTTGCCTCTTAATCAGGCTAATCAGCATTGTTTAAACTATTAAAGTGTGTTGACAGTGTGAAGTGGCTTTTTTGTTATTGTTTCAGAAAGTAGTTATTTTCCTAAGTTATGTTATACTATAAAAAATGTAAGCAAATCAGTAATGGTCGAGCAGAAATTGTTTCAAAAAATTTGATGATTTGAGATAGAAAGACGTATCTTATGAGAAAGTCTCATACTCACATTTATTTTTCCAATTGCCACTGTGAAGGAAAACAGGAAACAAGTAGTAAAAAATGTAAGACATTGAACAACTCAGCTGATATTTTACCAACCAAAAGCTGTTCGCCTCTTGTTCCCTGCGTTACTCTTTGTTCTTTGACATTTCTACATTGTTTTAGTTTTTACTCTTTAATGGCAGCCATTTTGGAGCTGCATTATGCGACTAATGCAAACGTCTTAAGGTCTTTTTGGCCAGTGGCTCTTTAAATACGTCGGAGAGGGATTCTTATAAAACACCTATTAGTGCCATTTATGTGTTAGGTTTACGCTGCTGTAAGAACTGGTTGAGAGTTGGGATATAATCTGAGTTTTCACAAAACCAGGCTTCATGCACAGTCTTTCCTGAGCTTGAGCCAATTGCTTTGACTTGCTAAAGAGAATCATAGAAAAAACTGTCACGCTTTAGTTGCCAGGAGTGGATGTTGTAGGAACACATACAGAACGCAGTGACAGTGAACATTTGTTCAGCATAAACATTTGCATTTGTAGCGAGCAGTCTTCAAACTTGTTCAATATATACATTTTCTTTTCTTCAGTTAATTAGAAAAACAATCTTCGAGGCGTTACAGCTGCTATGAAGCACTTTTGCTAATGAAAATGTGTTGAATATGATTGGAATTTTTGGCAGGCCTTGTTAAGGTAAGATCAAGGTAAAGGTAAACGTAATGGATTGAGCCAAAGAACGCATTTTCCAATACATATATAGAATGAAAATGTCTGTTTTTATAACACAACAGACACTGAAAGGCAACACAGCAAATATTTGTCCCTGCTCTCATTGTACACGCCTGATAGTGAATGCTGAACTGTGTCTAACCTACTGTATGTGCTTCATAATTGAATGTGCAATCAGCTGTCCCCAATGACCTAGTAATGAACTTAAAGAATGAAAACGGGACAAATTATCTTTACCTTTATGTACCAACAACAAAATGACTGTCCTTTGATTATTGGAGGGAAAGTAAATGGCTATGTTACCAACTGATTGCATTGTCTCTCATTAGCTCAGGGGGAAACATACTCATTATAATTGAGGGCTGTCATAAAAGTTGAAATTAGCTCCCTATGTTTGCTTCATCTGATGGTAATGAAATCGCAGTTGCAATTGCATGATTATATGAGACTCAAACATTGCCCACCAATTCATCTTGCCTCTTGGGAAAACATCAGAGACTAAATTAATTTTCCCTTTATGCAGTGGGTTTGCACTTGGAATAATTGCTAATACAATGAATATTTTCATTAAAATTAAAGTCACATACTTCCTGTATACAGGCTTTCTTTTATTTGCTTGGAATATTTTAATACTCATTTTCATTTAGAATTGTGATTTGAAGCAGTTAGAAGTACTAGGTTTCCCTATTCTTTGACAAAGAAAATCTAAGTTCTGTAAACTAAAAGTAGAAATTCTAGTAAGCATCAGTGTTGCCGTTGCGCTGTCAGCAACAGTCGATGTGTAGTTAAGTGTTGCGACTGCTACCTTTGCATGTGAGAGAAAAAAAAAAATGCCCGAATCTCCTGTCAAAAGAGACTCCCACGCAAAACAGTTCACTTGCCACTGGAGCAAAGTTTTGACCTATAGAGGAAAAAAGAAGAATGAAAGATGAAGTCTTCTTAAGGCATACATCCACAGACAGAATTTAGATGAAAGAAAAACTTTCAGATAAAAGGGATGAACCTTTTGCTCTTTGACTGAGGAGAAAGTATAAAAGCTGTGTTCAGAGCATACATCCCTGTCTTTCACTTGTTCCTTCTTTGTTGTTTTTTAGGTGTCATTATTATGCAGCATTGATCTGCACATGCATATGCCAACTACATACTTGGTGAAACTGAAGACACGGTACTCCTCCTCATTATTTCAGCCATACTGATTGTCATTTGAAGAGTTTCTACTTTATACTAGCTGCTACATTTAAGTCCTGAGTTATCCTTGAAAGCTGAAAGTTTTCTACAGTTTCATCTGCTTGTTCAACTTGTTCCTCTCTGTATTATCAGTAGTCCTCTGTTGGCACCATAGGTGAAAAATTCCACAGTAACATTTTCAAAGGTCCTGAAAGGAAACTAGACTTATGAAACTCCTCCTGACTGTGGAAAATCTAGTGTTTTTAGCCGATCGCATTTGACCCCGAGCAGCCTTATGTCACAGAAGATTCAGGACTCAAATGCAGACACAGATGGCAGGAATGTTGTGAGGAAAAACACATTTCAATCAAACAAAAATTTACTTTTCAAAGGTAGGAAAAACTAACCCAATAAATACATCTAAAAGCTAAAAAGGTACAAAAACTTAGGTAAACCAGGTGAAAGAAAACAGGCACAAGGAAGAAGACTGACAGGTGAACACCAAGTCAGCAAACAGACCAGTTAGAAACAAGATAGTTTTACACACAAAACTAATTGTGAAAACAAGACACACATGAAACTAATGAGGACAATCAAAAAAGGAGGGAAGACAAACAAAAGGAAAAAGCAAAAATACAAGCGGCATTCAAGGAAATGGGCTTTCAAAACCAGACCGTGACAAGTATAAATGAGTATAAGGATCAACAAAGTCTGTGATGAGAGTAGGACTAGGTGGTACAGTGGGACAGGTGTAGGATTTTCACTTGAGAGAGATGCTTTTGAATCCTGTGTGAATGTTTTTGACACAATCAATGCTTTCAGCCTGGGTAATTTTTGCACGTTTGAAGCATGTGTTCTTCTGATGAAAGGATCTCATTTTCTCTCCAGATTTCTGCCCACTGCAACTGTCTTACACAATTTGTCATTTTATGAATTGTCTAAGAAATAGTTTGAGATTTGTGGCTGAGTCAGGGCTAGGCCGTGTGCTATGTTGGTGCCATTTGCAAGTACTTGATGATATAGTAAGGATGATATCAAAACTATAAAGAACAGATCCATGCTTACAATCGTTAGATGTCATCCTTGTTGATAAAAACATCTTTCAGATATCTGTAAATACATCCATGGCTCCTTTAGCAACTGGGTATAAAGTGTGAGGATTGAGAAATGGCAAATTTTTGCATTAGAGCCCAATCACAGGTTAATCCAGCCATGTGTTGTGCTATGTGGCATAGAACATACACAAAAAGGAGAGACCATATTACTTTCCAAGACAAGTATACAGTATAAAATATGTAGTCCATAATACCACCACAGTTCTCTGAGCCCTATCGCTAAGCTCAAAGAAAAACATTGAGTCACAGAGTGGAGTTTGAGAGAGCTGTCTGACAGTGAAAAAAGCAACTACTTTTTTGTTTTTTCAAATGCCCAAAATGATGGATGATTATCCTTACCTGACAAGCACCTCCAGCAGCATGAATCATATCTCCTGTCAGTCAGGAACAAAGGAGGAGGTAGTGTGATGTGCTTATTAGCGCCACTAAGCTTTCGAAGCCTCAGGCTCAAATATCAAGGTCCTTATAATCATCAACTTGTACAAAGGACAGGAAATTGTCCCTAAAACCAGAGCTTCACCATTAAACTAGAAGTAAATACGCTAATGTAGATGTGAAGAAACAGTTAAGAGTCAATCTGTTTCAAAACTTTTAGTCTACCTTGTATTTATTCTTTCATGTCATCCATAAAACTCTCTCCACAAGGTCACTGCAGTATTTGTGGAGGGTAACCATGGTTGTTAGTCCAGGGTTGTCTGTTGTCAACAGGGTTCAGTTAGGCCACATATAGCCAGAGGCAGCCATTTCTAACATTCCCTTCATTCAGGCAATTTAAAATCTGTATACACATGGGATCATCAGGCAGCAGCTTGCCGGCCTCAGCAAGGGCTATGAAAGGCCTTGAGATTACTGTAACGTACACTGCAGGTGCAGAGGAGAAACGAGGATGGATGCTAAAAATGTAATCAACGCCTGAGCTTGTTCCCAGTCTGAATCTATTAGCGGGAGTGGAGCTTGGTAATTATTTTCTTTGACTAAATCCGCTTCACCAAGGCTGAGGGTGCAAGTGCAACTGTATTTATGTTCGGTCTGTGCCATTGAGAATTTGATTATTCTTTGTGCTGTTGCTGGCGACCCTTTACTAAACAAACTCTGGTTTTTATTTGCTTTATGGGTCCTGTTATGCATGATTACGAGGCAAGATATTGACAACCAAAAGCGAACATGCAAAGAAGGAAACAATTCAGTATGTCGTCATAGTCTTGCCTGTCTAGGAGATTTATGTGAACGGAGGCACTTGGACGAGTGACGTGTTTATTTTCCTGTTCTGCCAGTTTTTTTTTTTTGAGATACATTTGTACCAAGTATGTTTGAGGCATTGCTTCTGCATATTTGTTCCAGTTATTAAATGCATACATTATTGGTTTGACAGCATCAACATCGTGACCCAACAATGCATTATGGACATTGTCTGTAAATCTTTTGACAATACAAAACGCACAAATGTCCACAAAAATACTTGTACAAGAAGGAAAAATCAAACTTGATCAGGTGTCACTGTGTTGTATTGTATTTTAATCCTGCAGTTTAATAGCACACACCAAAAAACAAATGACTGGCTATGCATGACAGGCACACAAGTATCTGTAATGTTGCTACTTATCCAAATACCACTCTCTCAGTCAACTTTTTTGACAGGCAGTGAGTTATTTAACAGAAAACCCTCTCATATGCACATCACTGCCCATGCAGTAGCTCACAGTGAGGTGTGCTTTCCCCTGTCTAAAGAAGCAAAAAAAACCACCCAATTACAGGAGACTAACATAGTTGTTGGAGATAAAGTGTGTTGCTGATATTTCAGTCCTAATGATTCCACTGTTGGCTTTCTGCTGCTTTGAAACCAACTCTCTCAGTGGCCACTCTGACTCTGAACAGTATGCAGCACCTAGAATGAAGCCTTATTTATGAGTTCCAGGAATACAAGTTAAAGCCAGTAATAAAGAATAGTTTTAGTGTGTGCATTAATATTTCTCTTCAAATAATCTGTAAAATTCCTGAAAACAAATCTAAGTACACACCTCCGTGCAGGGCACTTTGTACTAGTTCAGTGAATCATCAGCACAGGTCAAGAACAGTCTTACAACCTTGAATTCAGAAAAACTGTAATAAAACAGCTGTTCCTGCTGCTGTGCTCAAATGAAAAAAGACATTCTAAATTGAGAAATTGGGGCTCAGCAGTCTTTTTCATAACAGTCATTAGAAAAACAGCAGTAACTGTGCCAATAGTACCAATGATATTAGTAAGTATGAACTTGATTTAAAGGTAGCAGTTATTGGAACCTAAGTATTAAACTTTGCACGTCCCTGTCAGTCGCACTTTTCTTCAGACTGATGTGATTGTCTGTGAGAGTGAGTTGAAGAGTGAAATGGATCCAGAGGTGGGGAGAGAGAGTAAGAGATATAGTGCAGCTGTGTATAGTGCTGATGTGCCAGTTCTAGATGATAGGCTGGCAGATAGGCAGGCAGACAGTCGTGAATGCTACTGTACTATTTCTCCTTCACTGCTTTGCCAATAACTTTGGTGTTGCGATGGATTCCTCATTTAGTCAGTGCCAAGCTGCACAGGCTCTGATAAGGCTTCCCGAGCAAACACTGATCCACTCTCGCTGGATGTATGGTGCAGGAAACTGGCAGAAATGTAGAGGCATCGTTTTAAATCAGTGCGAGTGCTGTACTAACTGAGAAATGTGGGAGTCACTTTAAACTATATATCATTACGTTTTTACTGGCTTGGTTCTGGATCATTGCTCACACTGTCAATGACAAGTTCCCCAGAACAGTTCCATATGGAATATCATGGTTGTTTAATCTATCAGTCTGACCATGATATGTCATCATGGTCAGCTGGGACGGCTCACAGCTGATCCTAGCAGCTGACTCCTCCGATCCACAGTCATATTCAAACAGTCAGCGAGGTCTTTATAACTAGACAGCTCCATAGTCTTACTCCACTGATCATTCGTGCTGCTGCCGATGTAAACCCAGGCTGCTGCAAGTTCCCTCCACCTCCACACGCTCCTCCTGCTGCTCTGTGTAGATGGATGCTGTGCAAGCTGTTTCTGAATAATGACAGGTATTGTTCCATGGTTTCATGTTTATGGAAATATACTGTGTTTTTTTTTTCTTCCTCTTGTTTTTTTTTTTTACTGTTCCAGGAAAATGTGTCACATTGTGCTTGGATTCATCTGGTGAACAGAATTCCTGCTGTTGAATACAGTCACAAATTTTGTTGTATTAATCCTGCTACATTCTTCAATGCATATTCTGTTAAGCCAGAGCATTAAGACCACCTTTACCTAATATGCTGTTGATTGTACCCACCGACTGAGGCATTGAATCGACACAAACTCTGGTTTTGTGGTATCAGGCACCAAGATGTTGGCAGCAGATGTTTTAAATCTTGTAAGCTGCAAATTCCAGCACTTCCAACAGTACCTTATGTCATGGTTGGTCCCTTTCCGGACCACTGTAAATAATTATCAGGACAAACCCAGAAGACTCAGCTTGGATCCAGTCTTCTGACAATGAGGACTGGACCTTGCTCTGCCTTTACATCTATCAATTTGACCTGCTTCCAACACTTCCTTGACTACAAGAACAAACTGTTGATCTAATGTCTACTAACTCCCAGACCACGACTTGCATAGTGTGAACAAAATATTTATTTGCTTCATCTGTGAGTGGCCAGAATGTTTTAGCTCACTGAGGTTCATGTCTAGCTGAATTTCTCTGTGCAACTAAGGATAAATATTATGTTATTCATTAATAATTATTCATTTACAGGCCTTAAGGCTTTTAATTTACTTTGTAATACTATTTATGGTTCACTTCTTTGTAAAATAACTATTGAATGTATTTGCATTCAGAAATTAGATGTCTTACTGGCAGAGTCTACCTTTCCTGTGATGTGCTCATATTACCTGCAGACCCACAACAGATTCACAGGAAGTTAAGCATGAATATTATTGGCATGGCTCAGTGGGTAGAGTGGCCGTCTTGTAACTGGAAGGTTGCCGGTTCGATCCTCGGCCTGTCGAGCTCATGTTGAGGTGTCCCTGAGCAAGACACCGAACCCCTAATTGCTTCTGGTGGGTCGTGGTTACCGCCTCCGCTATCAGTGTGTGAATGTGACGTATCATGTAAAGCGCTATATAAATACAACCTTTTACCATTCAATTCAACCTGAATATTTCCTACTGTTGCTGCTTCACATTGAAAACATTCAGTGAGTTAATAACAAAATAGCTTTTAATGTGTGCTGTCTTTGAAAGGAGTCCTGTCGACCACTGATCAATAACCATGGATCACCAAAGGCAGGAGGTCTTTTTAAAAAAACTTCAACTTTCTTTTTGAGTTTTTAATTCTAATATAGTCCATAAAGTTCCCAGAATCCAAAAGATATACTGAGATTGTTTGCTTTCCACAAAAATATAGTCTAAAATCCAAAGATACTGGGTTCACAGTGATATATTAAGCACAGGCAAGTAGTTTTTATGTTGTAGCTTGAACGGAAAAGTGATCGTCAAAAGTAACATGTTATGTTCTACAGAACTATTTCTGTCTTACATCTGTCATACAAAGAGCTGTTAAATGTCGTAAATTTAGAGAAAAAGGTTAGAAAATATATTAAAAATACAGCATGATGAATGTTGACATGGTGCAAGTTAAAGGTTTTAGTGTTTTCCGTCACAACAGTTACAGAAGAAATGCTAGATAGACTATGAAGCTCACAGTAAGCCAATTTATACAGCTGCCAACAGCGATTATGCAATATAAGGCTCTCCTGTGACTTGTGTCACCCTTCGAAGATTGGCTCTGCTCTCGTAGACCTTGCTGCCCTCAGGAGCAAAGAGCATCCATCATATCCATAATTATCTGAAAGGGAGGTCCATCACTATTGCATATTAGCAGCACACAGACAGCATGGCAGTAAATAATCCCATCATTTCAGCCAGAGGAGGTCAGGCAGACACAAATTTAACAGAGAGCAGTTTTACATCCTGGAGGGCATTGTAGGGAGGTTTCATCATCTGAAGGATTGATGCCTTGGGTTTCCCTTCCCTCCCTCCATCTTTCAGCCAGAGCCAAGAGCTCATCCAATAAGTACAGGAGAAAAAATTTACCTCCTTTGATTCATACGCATCTGACTTGCTCTGGCGGTACATGTATGGCTGCTCAGTTCTGATGCTTTTCATGCCCTGGTCTTAAGAAATGTCTTATTGACAGATCAGACATGGAAAACGTTTTATACGATGTGTTCATTTTTAGACATTTAAATAAACAAGGTAAGATTCTCTGATCTTCCACTTTTTTTGGTTTGCAGGTTTTAGCAGAAAATATTCAGATTTTTTTGAGAACATTTGCTTAAAACTGTTGTTCATTCTTGTACTTTCCCTTTGTACTCAACAGCAAGGGCCTCTTGCGATGTGTAAAACTAAATATATTTCAGGTAATTAAAAGCAAAGAGGAGAAATTGATTAAACATCCATCAATCCATTCATTAGCTATGCCCTCTGACATTGGACAAGAGGCGGTGTACCCTGTGGACAGCTTACTGACTAAACTATACATTTTTAACAAGCAGAATGCTGCACTTAAACTGGATTTTTCAAAACTGGTTAGGATGATTACAAAAACTCCCACCATTCTGCCATATTTGTTGATAATAAACATTTCGATGTCAGCTCCCACTACTACAACATTTAGAGGGATTTCAGTTTAGAAAATGACTATATTTTCCATGGTAAAATTCATACAATGTCACATTGAAAATCCTTATACATATATGCTTTTACTTCCACCATATTTTGTGAATAATTTGCCTTTTTTTTGGTCTACCTTTAAGATCAATCAACTTTTTAACTACCTAGGACTTTCTGTCCTCTCATACAGCTTCTTCCCTTCAGCTTGACAGAGAATTTCTTCCCTGGCTCTTCGTCTCTCTGTTTGTTTTCCCCTGCCTGACATTTATAAAGTGAGAGCTTGGAGGATGCTCTGAGCGGTGGAGAGTAGCTCCGTCTCCGGGACATTGGGCGTCCATGGTGCGAGCAGCTTCAGATCACTCACTTAAGCAGCTAACATTTCAAACGGGCAATAAAGAGAGTCCTAGTCCCTCTAGAACAATAAAACAGTGTTAGAGTCAGGGGTGGATGCACTGTAATACAGATATTTCTCTACCGCCGCTGCTGCAGCTGCTGCGCTCAGCAGATTGAGAGACTGAATCAAAGGACGTTCACTACAGAAAATAAAGTGAGGCAGATTCACTGTAACATCCAGGTGTAACATTTTATTTTCTCTCCATGGACACAGATTTTAAAAAATAATAATAATAAAAATTCTGGAGAGGTAAGGAGATCATTAGGTCATTAAAACAACTTGTGATCTTAATCAACTGCCATCTGTCCATCATCATAGGCACAATGTCAAATGTATGAGGATTTTTTTTTTTACAGAGTAGAATTTCATTCTAAATGTTATTTCACAGTTTTCCCCTCAGTATAGATACTGGCAGGGGTAGAGTAAGGCTGAGCAAAGAGAGGATTGTTCTCTCTATATATGACAAGATGTAAATCAGTGCTCGGGTGTTAATTTATTTCTGTCCTTCCAGCACAGGGACAGGGATGACAGTTAGGTGATGATCCCTCATGTCTGAGCCATCTCACGCCTCATTCCCCTCGCAGGAATAACATTGAACAGGGATTTAGCCAAGACCTTGACTTGACTGCCTGCTTGCAGAAAGGAGCGCACATTGTCTTTGTCGCACAGGTGTGTGCGCCTTTGGGTTGTATTAAATAGAAGGGTCATTGTTGTTGAGGTGTGTGTTTCTTTGACTTTGTCTTTGCATGTGTATTCATGTGCGAGCGTGAATGCATGTCATACTGAAATGAAAGGGAGATTTATTGGATTGATTATTTCCTTTTTAGAACTTGCTATTTTTTTAACTAATGTCCACCAGCAAGCAAAACACTCTGATAGATACGTGATTACCAGATCTGAGTACTACAAATTAGAGGCACTTCTGTGTGTAGTTCATCAAAGCAGGATGTCCCCAAAAACTGTTCCAAAAAATAGTAGTTATCTTTGGATCATTTATGAAACACTGGATAGCTGTTGTTAAGTACAGAGAGTAAATGCATGTTATTATGTAACTCAAAATAGTCCACAGTAGAAATTTACTCCTGCTTTTGTGAAGTTTGCTGAAAGATGACATGCTCCACTTTTTTCAGATATTATGTATCCTCTATTAGAAATTAAAGTAGATATTTGTGGCTCTTTTTAAAGATATGTATCGTGAGTCTTTGGAAAAGTTTGAAAGAAAGACTAACATTTTCTTGGTTTAATTTTTTTCTTGGTGTTCATTGACAAGAAGAAAATGTAGAACAATACCAGCCTCATCTTTTCAAACAGAGCTACGAAGGACTTTCTGGTAGAGATCAAGTAAATTCTCATACTTTCACTTTTCAAAAACACTCACATTGTAATTTAGCACGTCTGCAGTGGAACTTTGGGTTGTCAAGGCTGGAGAACAATGTTGGTTTTTCCTTTGTTTGCTTACCCATCTGAAGGTTTCAAGCTGTTTGAGCAAACCACTGATCCGTCTTTATTTTGGGACAGTTTCATTTTCTTTTTCCTTGTCGACTCCTCATCTTGCTTGGAATGCCTATTTTCATAACACAGATAGCAGTGATGAGAACAAGTCAGGCCGAGCACGAGAGACAGAAATGTAGATTGTGTATTCTCAGAAGTCGCTGAGGACTTAATCATTGGTGTCCCTGAGCTGTTCTTGAGATGAAGGGACATTCTGCACACCAGGAAACCCTTTGTTTCCTTCTGGATGTATACATATGCATAAGACTGAAAATATGTGCATGTTTAATGTGCACTTTAACATTGAGTACAACAGTAGGACGCTGACTTTCTGCTGTAGCACGGTTGAATTCTTGTTGACTTTGCTGCAGGGACAGTTGTGCTAACAAATTTAGATGTGATTTGACAGCGCTCCCCTCCGCTGCGGGTTTGGAATCAAAAGGAGATGCTGAGACTAAACTTCAAGAGTCTATTAAGCTCACCATGTTCCCTAATTTTGCATTTGTTGGCTTTCATGGTTGTTGAGTTGTCAGAGGACATTAAGCAATGAGATCCATTCCCATCTCCTCTCAGAAGGGGGTCTCCTGCTCTGCAATGATTAGGCAGGAATGTCACTAAATGATTTATTCACATCAGGGAGGTTTTTTTAGATTTTATTCTCGCCTTGCCATGCTTCTGACTTGCATGTAGGCCTCTCTCCTTTTCACCCTCTAATCAGAATCCCTCATGCTGCAGTCAAGCCAGGCTCTGGTGATACTGAACCAAAGGAGCGATGCAACAGAAGAAAAGGAAAACCGTGTCTTTTCTCTGTTTCTAGTGCTTATTTCCTTGCCCGCTCTTCATTATTATCAAGTCCCTCACAGCATGTGACAAACGTGTTTTGCATAATCATTGATTTCAAGTGTGAAGAATAAACGCAGAGTGCTGCCCGTGATTAATTTGTGGTCTTTCATTTCCTCTGCATATCCTCATCAGACAGAGCCTCGCAGAGCATCAAGAGCTATAGACGCTCGGCCTGGTTTGATTCATGTGCTCTAATCCCATAGCAAAGCAGGAAAAGGAGCTTGAGAGGGTCTAAATGAGGATGTTTACCTTTTGTTTTCATGTGGATTCAAGGATTACTTGTAATTAATTGGACCCCCTGCACCAAAAACGCTGTCAGACAAATTATGCAAACAAAAAACTCGCATTTTTTAAATGAGTAAACACTCAAGGACATGCACATGCATGTGGAAATATGCACATTATCTATCCTTCTCACCCCCTTTCCTCTCCTCCCACTATAAAACACACAAACACGTTAAATCCAATTTACACCTTTGGTTTGTATAATTGAGGTTAATCAAATGTCTTTTCTTCCATATCTGTGTGTTTACTCTCGCAGGCAATGCATGCACCATGTCGGAGTACAACAGGCTGAAGAGCACGCTGCTGGATATGCAGCCGAAAGTGCTGAACACTGGAGAGCAGGAGCAGCAGAGAGACATGGAGGAGAAGCGAGCGCTGGTGGACACCATGTTTAAATACCTGGATGTGAACCAGGACGGCCGGCTGATCAGTGATGAACTGGAAAAGGTGGGTCTCGATTTGACATGGCCTGATTGATCACAAAGCTGTAAGGATGAACAAATGCAAGGTTAAGACTGACTGAAAAAGAAAACATATGGACAAGAGAGGGAGAATGCTTGAATTAAATCTCCCAACGAAGGCTTTTCAAGTGGGATGGCTTTACCGTCCATGTTAGAGCCCTTTCTCTGAATTCAAGAGTAATTTATACCTCAGTTTGATTATATGAGAGAGAAAGACTGAGAAAAACAAAACCATAGATTTCAAACCTCATCCAACGGTTTAGAAGTAGAAATTATATTTGAACTAAGTTTGGGAAGATCTATTAGCTTTTTGTTAGGAAATTTTTTTTGGCAGAATGAGAATCTTTTTCAGTGAGATCCTTTACATTTAAAATATAAACTGATCCCTGTTCACACTGGATGACTGTCAGCCTCATTTTTCCTTCTTAGGCTCCCCGTGACATACGGTCAAACTATAAAGTGAAGTCAGTGGCTCATGACTGGAACATTTAGTCATCTTGTTAAACAATGAGAAATGTTTACTGAGCTTATCTACCCACTAGGGTCTGATGGGAAACAATGGGGGAGCTGTAGAAAGAATTGCCATTGACGCTCGCATGGTGAGGAAATTAAATTATTGCGAGCATCATCTGGTATCAGGAAATGGGCATCGGAGATGGGTGTTAATTAGACTCCTCCCAGCCAGTGCCATGATCTCGGTGATAGCCACTCTGCCAGGATCCATGTCAGAGCCGCTTTGGACCGCAGACTGCAACAGGAAGAGTAAATTGTGAAATTCTTAATGTCAGGCATTTTAAATGTGCTGTAGCTCTTTATTGTTATATGGAAATTGAAAGAGAGCGGCCATATTATAAGAAAGAAAAATAAGCTCATTAGAGGAGTGAAGCTAGATATAGTTCCAAAAATGCCACATTAATTCATCTTTTGTTATCTCACTGTGGTTGTGAATTACAACAAGGTTTATCATCTCTAATGTTAAAAAAGATTGAGCGACTTTTGTCTATGTAGCAGAGCTTTGTCGAGGGTCTAGCAAAGTATTAATAATGCTGACATTTCACAAGGAAATCTCTACATAGGACGTTTTTATCCTGTAGGGATTCGTAAATCCATTTTCACTCAGATGACGCTTTTCAGGATCAAAGATGAATTCCCGTCATCCATCCAGACTGTCCCCAGTTTTGGGATCTGTCACAGATGGTCTTGAAGGCTCAAGTCCTGCGCTTCGGGTTTGGAAAGTTTTATTCAAATGCCCAAGGTCAGATCAGTCTGTGACAGTGGACACATGGCTGCAGTCAGCCGCGGGCAGCAACATAAAAGTGCATTTGTTACATCCTTTAATCTGCCATGTCACATGTACGGCTGCATAAATAATCAATTGGAGAAGGTAAAGCAAGAAAGAGGGGTTATATTTCTAGAGTTGGATAATTTAAGAATTTAAGCACACAACTTGCTTTATCTTATTAACATTTTGACCTAAAAACACCATCTACTTTTTTTTAAAAGACCACACAGTTAATTTGTCTCTCGCAGACTTTTTTTGTATTATTACCATACAAAAACTCTCAAATTTAGTTTATTCTGTCTGCATTTTGGCCTGAAGTTGAACTGCTGTCCATCTACAAGGCTTTTTGTTGACTCCTCTGCTGACTTGAATTTTTATTTTATTTTATTTTATTTGTGTGAAATGACTTTAGTCTAAATGCAGAGTCGAGTCTACATATAAAACTAAAAAAGTAGGCCCGGCTGACTTAAAAAACAATAAGAAGAAATTTTTTTTTTTTTAAAAATCAAACTGCAGCAACAAAATTCCTAGGTGTAACAGGTTGTAAGCCAAGCTGACTACAGACTAAGCTTTCTCAGTGTCAGGACATGCCACTTACCTGGATTATAGAAAGCTTTACTAGTCTGAGAGAATCAACCGAAGTTCACGACTTACTCACATGCATAGTTCCACCCAGTGTAACACAAGCAAAGGTGCAACAGGAGCAGAGTAATTTAACCCTCTGAATACCAAGCAGTTTCTGAACACTTTCTTTTGTTGTGTTTTCATGTTTCACTGCAACATAAAGTCCTGCACCTTTAATGGAAACAGCACAAGCACGGCTAAAAGTAGAGCAAACTCAAAAATAAATTTTGTGCAGCATGGCAAAAATGTCATAAATGCTAAATCTAAAAAAAAAACAAAAACTCGCCATGCAGAATGTATCTTTTCACAACTTGCTGACAGTTTGCTCCATTGTGCAGTATTTTGCGCACTGTATTACTTTATTGATCAAGTATTTTCTTTTTAATATCTCTTATCTGTTCTATGTGAACACGACCTCCATGTGCACAGGTTTACTTTTGGCACATTTTTAAAGGAGAATAAAATGGTTTTGATGGAATCTCATACTTTTTAGCTGACGTTTTGGTATTTCTTTTGATGGAACCACATGCATGATGCATTCACTAACTGTTAGGAAGTTGACAGTCTGATTTTTTTTTTCCTGTTTCTACAGTTTCTGACTCTGTAAGTGGTGTAATTTAGTGATTATTTAAAAGGAAAACAAGATTTCAAACTCGCCTGCAGGTTTTGGGTTCAGAGGGTGAAACTGTGAGAAATGTGATTAAAAAGTAAAAGGTTTAGCCTTCACATACATACCAAATTGTAGTTAAGACCCTCTTCTTCTTGCAGAGTCATTTGGATGCTTTGAAACCCGTTACATTTAGCATCCGTAAAACATTTTGTGTGGGCTGTTTGAAACAGACTGTAGTCTGTACATTTGCTGTACGTATCCAAACACAATGATTTACTTTGCACAGATCCCATCTGTTTATTTTTACACTAACCAGGGTTATTTTTCTTCGTAAAGACTTGCCATGAAAATATGAGCACTGAGATGATTAGGGGAAGCATCATGTTTGTATGCTCCATAAACACTTAAACATAGAATTCTTCTTTCAAGTATGAACAATATATACATATATAGCCCTGCACTGACAGACAGTTTTATTGGCGACTGGTAGGCTTTCGTGGAGAATATATTGTAAGTGGAGTTATTGGACAGAGGCTGAGCCTTCTGTTTATCTTCTTGAAACTGCTTAACATCGCCTATTTAAAGATGGCTCCCCTGAGAAAGGTGCACTGCTATAGCGGAAAAAAAAGACTCATAAATGACAAACAATGGAGAAGTGAGTGGTGTGTCTTCCCAGAGGAACATCTGTGAATTAACTTCTGTGCAGTAGGTAGGAGTAGAAGAGTCTTAAAGTGGAAAGCAATCAGGAAAGCACTAACTTGACAGCCCCCATGACCCAACCATTTTAACCAGACTGAAATGACTCTGAAGGTGTCAGCCTCTGTCATTTGGGTGTTGCACATGAGGCATTTTGTGTCTGAAGGAAATGCCATCCTAATTATTGCTGGAATGAATGGTACATCTTAAAATCTGCTTATTATGCTGAATATACACCGATCAGGCATAACATTATGACCACCTGTCTAATATTGTGCTGGTCCCGCTTATGTTGTCAAAAATGCTCTGAACCACTGGGCATGGACCAGAGCAACTCTCAGGGTGTCCTATAGGGTCTGGTGTCTGTGAATCTAACTTGCTCCACAGCTGTTGATGCTTGATCAGAATGGGTCTAGAAAATTTGGAGGTCAAATCAACATCTTGGGCAATTGTCATGTTCCTCAAGATGTTCCTTGATTGTTAGATGTTCCTGCGATGTGCTGGGGTGCATTTTCCTGCGCAGGTAGGCCAGTGACATTTGGGATTTCTATTTGTATGAGCAAGTGTGCTTGTTCTGGGACTGTGTTTCTTTGGGTGTCTACGTCTCATCAACGTGGATGTCAAAATCCAGGGTTTTCCAGCAGAACACCACATAGTACAAATATGATCAAAGTTATTCACTTCACCTGTCAGTGGTCATCATGTTGTGGCTGATCGGTGTATACGGTCAAGCATTTTGTTTCAAATAACTACTGCTGATCATTTCTTGCACTGCAGCAAAAGTGAAAACTTTCATTAGAAGGCTGTATTGTAGGTTTAATGATTGACAAAACAAGTCTGATTTAGCAGCTGTGTAGAAATACACAGTTGGATGTTGAGGCTGCAGTTAAATAAAAGCAATGAAATGAATAAAAAATTATGAGGCACCTCCTGTTTTAAAACGTCTTGAGTGTGTATGATAGTTTTATCATGTGCCTTTTCCAGATGCTCTGCATACATGTTGTAAGATCCAGTGCTTTCTATGTGACTGTGTGTTAGATCTCAATGAAGGAGCACCTGGAGGACAGTCTCTTGGAGTGCACCATGCAGGACCTTCTGCGTTACGATGACTACAACAACGATGGCCACCTCAGCCTGCATGAGTTCTACACGGCTTTCCGTAAGTCTTTTTTTTTTTTTTTTTTGGTCTGTTTTACCCATCTCCTTTTCCTCCTTCATTAGTTTTTCCTTCTTTATATTTTCTGTCAAAAATTGAAGATAAAACGCATTTGTAACAGAGCAAGGCTGTAAAGTGATCTATCATACTTAAGGCATATTTAGTGTCTACTTTTAAAATGCAAAACCTGGTGTATTTCCATTAAATGCATGTATATTTGTAACCTTAACCCCATGTTTAAAAAAATCTTTATAAGCCCAGTTTGCATTTGAGCACCGTTTGAGCAATTAGTTTGCTTTAGTTGAGAACCGGTGCAACACATATGTCCCCCATACTTCAAAAACACAGCTCACTGTCACAACTATTTAGAACCTAGTGACCTCCCATCCAGCCAGCCTCTCCACAGCGGCCATCAGGATAAAAGTGTTTCAGCCACAGATAAATTGATAATTGCACACTCGTCCATGTGCCCAGACCCGGCCTTGATTATAGCATCTGGAACAGCCATAATAGCCTTTGGGGTTTAGGCTGAGCGGCAGCTGAGAGCCCAGGCAGGTTCCACTTTATTAAGACCAATAATCACAATTCCGGCACTAATGTTGCTGTAGCATCAAAATTGCAGGACGCCATGGCAGCCCGCTGCCGCTCTTTGTTTTCAAACTCATTTTTGTCATTTGCCCCTGTGTTTTTTCTCTTCCACGTGTCGCTGCAAACTGCTGCGAAAAACCCCAGGTCTGAATCCAAAACGGCGGTAAAATCCGATAAAGCTGATGAAGCCGGCAGTTAGCTATGGCAGGTGGCCATTTCCAAGGCTTTACCTTCAGCTTGTGCAGGTCCATTAAGCCTCACTATTAATTTAGCCTCCTAATGACTGGTTTTAGTGGGAACCATCTTCCTATTATCAGTTGCACTGCTCTCACCTTCCAGATGGGCAATGAGCAGACATTGCATGGTATTCATCTACCTACAGGTCTGCCTGCGGGGTTTTTTTTTGGTCGGGTTCGTCAATGCATTTTATGTTTGACAAGCAGTTGAGGAAGTGGGTTGGGACCAATAATACAAGCTATTGATCAGGTGGTGCTCAAGGTTAACTGTTGGGCTGGAGAAAGGCAACACCGAGTGGGAGTAATAATGGCTGAGTGGCACATCTGGTGTTCTGGATAATGTTGATGGTGTTGAATTGTGTAACTTTGTATGTGTGTGTGTGTTTTCCTGGGAAGCAGCTCTCTGCAGTGAGCTGGTCTGGGATTCAGAGCAGCCAGGAATCACAGGTGTGCTTAGCAGGGTGGAAATTCACAATATGGACATAAGATTGGAAAATAGAAAGCAAACGATGGACCTAAATAAGGTGAGAGGGTTATTTTTCCCTGGTTGATATTCTCCTGTCAAACCAAGAGCTTGATCTCAGGCAAACATTTGAAATACCAGCTGTAGTCATGTTGTGGTGATCGTGTAACTCAAAGCACAAGGGTAGAAAGCATACTCAGCAGTCCTTTAGTTTTCATGGTTACCGCTATCATTCTGCTTTGTAGCTTTGATGTAAGAATCAGAACCCTTTGGCCATTTCCCAAGAAGACAAATCCTGCTTCACTGTTGTTCCCACAGTCACTGAACTTGCGCTGTTAAGAAACGCTGCTATTTTTTTTCTCTCTCTCTGCTTTTATTCTGCCCCCTGTGTTGCTTTTGACTTATTTAACATATAAACCTTGACAAGCACGCCGCTTTACAAAGCTCTGTTCTGTTGCCACCTGGATCTATTTTTATTTTACCACAAATTGAATAGAGAAGAATATGCCCGGAGAATTCTCCTGAGATGATTACATTTCTATTGATCCCACCCCCCACCTCCTCATTCTAGATTTTACAAGGAGGCTCTATTTGTGGCCATTTCTTTTTCTTTTTTTTTAATGTTTCTCAGCTGCCTCCTTGGCACCTCCGTTAAGTGGATTTTACTTAAATGCCTATTTCTTTTTCCAAGAGTATGGATTAATAATTAAAATCCAAGAATGATGCTGACCAAGTTTTTACTGATGTATTACAGGCAATTACTGGGAGACAGCAATCACATTTACATTTGTGTCTCGGGCATTTAGACGGTGCTCTAATCCAATCAGTACAACCAAGGAGAGATTTTTAAACCCTAAATAATCAGTTTTACAAGTGATCAGCAGTATATAATGTAAGGTTATAGCCACAAAATTCAAGGAAGCAATGTAGCATCGATGCCTCTATATTACCACAGTGGATTATTACAATTTTCTCAGTCAGCTGCAAAGTTACATTTTTTCTAAACATTATATCTGTGCTAAATATATCACAGTTAATGCCATAAGTCTGCGGTTTTGCTCAATAAAGCAAGAAACCTCTTGTTCTGTGAATCAACATTCTTTCATAGAGCTTATTGCAGGGTAGAGATAACAGCATAATAGCTTTAAATCAGCACTGTGGTTTCCTAATGGTGTTCGGTTTCACAGGGTTCCATTTCCTAACATTTATTACAGTGTCAACATTGTGTAGGAGTGGATTTGCTTGTACACGTGCCCTTTGCATCCGAATTAGAGCCACCGTAATTACACAATAATAAATGTGCAGGAATTTGCCTCACGGACGTCGCCGCAGATGCTGCAGCTGATGATGATTCACATTAACTGTTCAGTGAAAGACAACAGTGCATTAGCACTGAAGCCGATAAGTGAGCAGGCTTATTGAGAGATATCTGTAGCCTGCAGATGCAATATACACGGTCGCACAAGGTCGGAGCTCCTTTGTGGATGCATGTGTTGTGTAGAAAGATGCCCTGCGGTGATACATGGGCTGCATGTGCATTGTATGTTGTTAGTAACCTTTTGAAAATGTGAAGCCTGACACACCTGTGCTAGATTTATAATATTGGCTTTTCCACAGTTTCTGGTGTTCAAAATGGGTTGTACAGCACATGGATTCATTAAATACACCTTCAGTAGTCTGCCTATCCTTTTGGCTGATATCCTCATTATTCCAAGACAAATTACTCCATGATTTTGTCGTAACCCAACTTCATATTTATATTTTCCTCATATCATGCCAGCATAATTCGATTGCAACTGTCAGTCTGTGTCCTATCTAGTGGCTCTCCGGATAAGAGGGAAGAGATTTGTCGGCTAGTTTTGTGTCTCAGGTTTACTGCCCTGTTCAAAACTGAACGCTGTAGGGAAACTTCACAACACACCTACATCAGTATCGTCACACCGCTGCAGCGTTATTGGCCGCTACCCTTCAATTTATCGCCATGAAATTAGAGGCTTTAGTGTGTGATTATGGTCAAAACTTTAAAAGCTGACTTAAAGGCCAAAACTTTGGGTCTGCTGGAGTCTCTTTAGATCCTGCAGAGGCCAGCAGGCAAGCAGCTGAACAAGGATAAACAGTGATGGATACAAAGACTGCCATATTATGCCAGGCTTGTTTATTTCGCAAAATCTCCACGAGTGACTCTGGGTTATCAAGCCAACAAATTAAGAGAGCACAAGAGGAGAGAAGGAAGAAAACAAACGGACGAAGACGACATGTGAGAAGAAGCAGCAGGGCAGCAGCAAGATAGAACAGAATTTTAACCGAACAGATAGAGAGGAAAATGAAGGCGAGAAGAGGGAGAAATTTCCTGATTTAGTTCTTTTTAATCTTTCTGTTATCTCTTCACTTGCTATCATCATGTGCTGACATTGCTGTCTGAAGACTTTGTAGTTATAATGGTCATATTAAAACCTGAAAGTAGTCAGTCTTGGAAGAGCAGTCTAACTTTGTTTTCACTGATGAAAGTGGAATATTTTTTTACTTGTTGGTTAACTTTACAGTAGAAAAATGTCTGAAGTATTTTGAAATGTAAGAAGAGGTCAAGGTTGCTGATTTCCTGATAAATTTAGTTTGCTTGTCGGACTTCGTAACATTTAGTTGTTAGGGTGCAGTGCAATAAACCAGTGGTGCCATTTTTTATTATTTGCAAAAGCTGGCAAGCTTTTATAAGACCAGACTAGTTTTCTGAGGTTCCCGCTGTTCCTCCATCTTTCTCACACATGCAGGTCTACCCCTCTAAGCGTTTTCTCCACTGTTAGTCTATTTGTTTTCCATGACTCCAGTTAAGAGTGGAATTATATGGAGATGCTGAGCTGCACTGGCACAGCCACTCAGCAGCTCCAACTAATTAATCAAGCGGGTGAAGTGGAGACAGAGAGGGAAGAAGAGAATGGGAGGGCGAGGAGGACGGGGTAGAATAGAGGAAGAGAAGAGTATCGTGTGGAGATGAGGGAATTCTGAGCACAGTGATAGGGGGAAGATGAATACAGTGCTGGCGGTGGATGAATGGAGAGGAGCTTCTCCTTCCTCTCAGGAGGGGAAAGGCCGGCAGGAGAAATGAGAGAAAGTGGAAATAGAAAGAAATGAGATAGTTGTAATTGGTTAGCTGTTGAGAGACAAAGAGCAGTGAGGGTTGGACAAAGTTTAACAGGTTCGACAGGCCTTATGTAATGATGAAGAAATATCCGTGACCTGCACAGGGGCTATATACTATTAAATGCATCTATATTTATTCATTAAATAATGAATACCTTAAAAATAGCCAGTGTCGCTGGGATTCTAGGGAGATTTCATGTGCATTTTTGTGTATGTGAAGCCAAAATTAAATGCACAATATTGAATTTCTGCCACTAGGGGTCTCTCAATCAAAACAATAACAACAGACAATATTTGACGCTGTGAAGTAGCGTAGAATCATGGAAATTGTTGTTTATGCCATTATTCAGGCAGAAAGCATGTGCTCTGGTGGGACAATAAAACAAAGCTTTGTTTATTTCATGTTTAGTTGCACATATTTACCTTTGTTCTCTTTTTATCTAATGAAATACACACAAGTAATGCTAACCCAGGTCATTTTAATTGTTAACTTGCTGTCCGATAAGCCAACTACTCACAAAACTACTATATCTAATGTCATTCAGAAAATCGCATCATGGAGTACGCCACTGTTATCTGTTACATGCAAGGAGTGACCTGAGGAGTTAAAAAATGAATAAAACATGGACGTACCCAAAACTGCAGTTCTTTGAATGGCCATTTGAGACTGGCTCCAAAAGCAAGTCAGTTCCCATAAAATCTATGTTAAAATACCCAACTTTACTGTGGAAATGTACATATTTACAGCCTAGTACAAAAAAGAGTTTTAGTCTCTGTGGTTTTGAGTGGCTGGTGGGTGCCGTCACAGGACAGTCAGCAACCCAAAGACATCTGCATGGCTTTTACCAGCTCCACTAATGAGCTACCTCTTTGCTCATTTTTGGATTAGCTGGGATTGAGATGGAGTCACGTGAAACTGAGGGGGTTTTCTAACTTTATATGCAGTTTATGGTATTCAGTGACATGTCAGATAGTGGCTTGGCTAATAATATCGCACAAACCAAAGTGTTTCCTGAAAATAGTTTAAACAAACACAAATTGTTACCTAAGTGGAGTAGCCACATCTTTGCATTTATGGCCTGTTAAAGCACATTATTGTCATTCACACTTTCCATGGTGTTAGAAGATCAGAATGATCATAGACAGCTATATAAACTTTATTATCCCCAGGTAGGCAGTCTGTCTCTACTTTATGTGCATTATCCACGGCTCTGGAACGTAGATGTTCTCACATGGGTCCTGCTGGGCTCTGTCTCCATGCTATGCTTTGTGTATGTACAAAGAAGCTCTAAGTGACTCCTGGTGCCTGTGTTGCAAGATAATATCTTTGTGTTGCAGCCCGGCGGCTCCTGTCAAGGTTTGATCTTTTATGTTACTCAAGTTTGCCCTTAATCTGCACAAATGATCTTGCTGAGATCAGATATCACTTTTACAAGGGGAGCCTGTTGTTCTCTGACAGCCAAGTGGGTGAGAGACCTCCAGCTAAGCTGTCAACAGCAAAGTGACTTTGAAGTGGAAGTGGAAGTCTTGGAGTTTCCTTATTCACCCACACAAAAAGCATTTCCTCCACCTTTTCCACTCCTCGGCTTTCTATTGTTCCCTGTCCATTTTGTGTTTGCCATACCGTTGTCTTTTCTGCTTTCCCTCCCTCCTGTTTATTTTCCTGTTCCTTGCTTCCAATACTTCTTTTGTACTTTGACTATTATTCTTTTCAGATACCTTTCCTTTCCTTTCCTTCCTGTCCTGTTATTTCTTGCCTTCCCTTTCTTTCTTTTGCTTTTCTTTCCTTTCTATCCTTTTCCTTGCCCATGTTCCCTTAGCCTGTGACTGATGCCTCATTACCACTCAGTGGACCTTTACAACTAATTGCTGGTGTGTATAAGGGGCCTTCTAGTGCCTTCCAAGTCTCGTCTTTGTTCTGGGTAATTACCCAGTGTCAGGTACCTGCAGTAACAGGTAAGGGACTGGTGAGGCTTACCTGTTACTTCTTACATGCTGTGCTTAGATTGCCTGGAAAATCCAGACTGACTTCATTTATGTATTAATATAAATACAAATAAAGGCAGTCTGGCATTGTGATGATAGGAGACGATTTCAAAAAGGGGGGGCTAACGAATGCAGCTTGAACGACAAAGAACCAATCAGCATAACACGGATGTGACGCACAAACAAATCGACCTTGAAGTCCATGTAGTCCAAACAACAATGTAGGAGAATAGGAGATTACATGGAGATTCAGTTTGGATTTTCCAAGCTAGTGCTTAGAGAGAGTTCTTTTTTTTATTAATCAGAAGTTGTATACCTGACAGGATATATTAAGGTTTTATTGTTCACAGTTGAAATTAATCTGTTTATCAACAGTATTTTGTATCTTTAACTGGATTCAATTCCTATGACTGTGATGCTTTTATATTGTATTGAGCAGTGGAGGATCATTTCAAACTGTAAACCTTAAGAACTGCAGTTTGGTGACAGTTACAGCGTTTATAAAGTATTAAATTAGGAAGTCAAATTAAAGGTATTTTGATAATAAAGATACAAGAAAATGAAAATAAGACCAAGATTAAGAATAAAAAAATAAAGGAAAGATAAACATTGCAAGTTAAGGAATGTAATTATGAATAAAACAGTCCCAATAAGTAAACAAAATGTACAATATATAATTTTTCTGTTGATAAAGTAATGTAGCTGCACAGTTTGTACAGCTGTGTCCAAAACATGAACTGTACAAATGCTCACATAATGCAGGATATGTGCAGTTTGCAAGGACAAAAGAAATGTTGTTGTAACACAGTAAGACAGATCTGGACGCTTTACATTAAGGGACATGTTGTGTATATGGAGAGAAGGGTTGATAAATGTCCATGTCAGGGTTTGCTGATGAGACCAGTTGAAGACGGGAAGAAACTGCTCTTGCGGTTTGAGGTTTTGGTCCTGAGGGACTGGAGCCTTTTGCCCGGGGGGAGTGTCTCTAAATGTTTATGTCTGGGGGGGAGGCATCAGCCCCTAGTAATCCTGCCCCTCTCAATGCCTTGGTAGCGCAGGTCCTGAAGAGATACAGATTACAGCCAATCTCAGCAGAACAAAACACATGCTGCAGTCTGCCTTTGTCCCTGGTATTGGCAGCAGTGTAACAGATACTGATGGATAAGGTGAGCATTTACTCAGTGATGAAGGTGCTGTAGTACACTATTATTGTCTTTGGCAGGTTGAACTTTGACAACTGCTATAGGAAGTACGTCCTCTGTTGTGCTTTTCTGGTTAAGGTCAGTGTCAACTGGGAAATCATGCAAAATAATGGGGCTCTCCTGAAATCTTCACAGCACTGCAAGTTGTTCTGACTGCAGCAGGTCATCAGGTGATCAGTCTCCCACCTATGGGCTTCATCCCAATCAGAGAAGAATCCAGTGTATGGAAGGTGTCATCAGTAAACTTAAGGACCTTCATGGGCTAGTTGCTGGATATGCAGCTGTTGGTGTACAGGAAAGAGAGTAGAGGACATAGACAGCAGCCTTGTGGAGAAATGGTGCTGATGATCCACAAATCAGAGACATGTTTCCCAGCTTCACCGGCTGCCTTCTGTTAGAAAACAAGTTTACTTTCAGATGGATCCTGGCCCACTCAGCTGGCAGTTGAGCTGGGATGATGGTATGTCCAGCAGCTGGATAGCACACCAGATTTTGGCATAGGAGATTGGTGGTTCAAATCCCAGTCAGGACACAGTTGTCCTTAATGGGTCCTTAGTGCTGCCCTCACTACCTACAGTACATTGTGTTGTTTCTACTCTCAGATAAAAATGTCTGCTTAGTGAAATTGTAAATGATTGAAGGTGTTGCAATATTCCACAAACTTGATCTTAGGTTAGGTTCCTGAGGGGTCCAGCTCAATTTCTTGGTCCTCAATTTCATCCTTCTCCTCAGGAAGGATGAAATTGAGGACCAAGTTTACTTCATCGTGTTATGGATCTGTTTGCTTCAGGTGAACTGCAGGGTTTGTGATCGCTTTGATGTGGGACGGTTCAAATGACTTCATTACCACAGAGGTCAGAACAACAGGTCTGCAGTCAATAAATCCTGTGATGATTGTTTTTTTTGGGGGGAGTCATGGATGATGCAGGTCGGGAAGTCTTCAGTGAGATTCTAAAGATGCCTGTAAATGTAGCATGCTGTTTTTCTGTTCTTTTTTTTTGTATATGCAGCCTTATGCCAACAAACTTAGATCTTCTTTGTACTTCATCAACTCACACGAGCCACAAAAATGTAAAACACATTAAAATGAATCATACTGTACTGCGTAAGACCTTGCTAAAAGTGATTGTTGAAAGCACAAAATAGTTTCCACTGTCTAGCTGGAGTTTGAATTAACCTTCGGAAACTTGCTGGCAGATTTGAAAGAAATGTTTTCTTTTAAAAATGTTAATAGTACCCCATTTATCAGCGCCATAAAATGTAAAAACAGAATGAATTGTCAAATTTTAGCTTTCTGAAGGTGCTTGAACTAATCTTGAAAAGTATGTCAGGGAGATGACCCAAAACTAAGCTGTTAATCACAACATTTCTTCAGATGTTTTATTTTTAAATTATGTTTTTCAAAATAGGTTGTTTAAACAAACCAGATTCTTTAAAAATAAAATAAAATAATGTGCTCCTTTGTACTACAGAGAAGCCGATAGTGACTCAGGTACAACCAAGAATCATGTTTATTTCCAGTATTAGTACTGTGATGGGAGCAAAAACATGCAGAAGCTGCGTGGGGTTCAAAGGGTTAATCACAGGTTGCATCCATCAGCAGAAAATGTGTGAAAATGCCGATTCATTCATATATTACGATAATGGATTTTTGTATTCAATTGGACAAAAGCGTTCTTACATAACTGTTATAGCTTTACCCAAGCATATCTTTAATATATTTAACAGCATAAAAAAAACTACATGGCAGCAGTCAGTTCATTTTTATGTCGGTCTAATGACCTAATAACATACTCTCCGGTCTGAATGTGCATGTCAAATACACTGAAACACACACAGATACTCGCATAACACCTTCCAACCAGTGGTCATCCAGCAGCGTTTTGAATACAATAGAGATGCCCAGTGAGTTGTCATGGCAACTGTGGCTGTCTGTTTAATCTCCGAATCATTTATTTAGTGCAACACTTACCCGATGCAGCTAATTCCCCAGAGGAGAGGGGAGGAAAAGACGGAAACATAAAGCCAAAGAGGAAGCGAGAGCACAGAAACATAAAGCCAGAGCTACAGTAAAGTGAGCAATATGAACCCGGAACACGATCAACAATTAAGGATTAAAGATGTGTGAGACATAGGACTGTATTATCCCCAAGTGCAAACACTGCAGAAAGGTGGCCATCTTAAGTGCATCCAAGGGGAAAACATAAGGGGAGACACGCAGAGGGAAAGACAACAATGCAACATAAGAGGGTATTCTGACGGTGTCTGCTGAGACCCTTAACACAAAAACCAATGAGCAGCTGTGCACATCTAAACAAACAAAAAAACAACAACAAGAGTGCTGCTCTCAAAGGATAACTAGAGGCAGTGGGCCATCAGTTTAATTTATGGTATTACAAATACACTTAATGTGCACAGCATCTGAGGCACTGTGAAGCACTCTTCAGTGAAATCCTCAACTGAGACATTCAGGCTTTGTAAACATCTGCCAGACTCCACATACATGCTGTTTGTGCAGTGTTTTGATGGAAACACTGATTGTTGTACCTCTGGGTGACATCACACAAAACGCAGCAGAGAGATTGACTTTGTTGGAGTGATGTTGGCGTTATCGCGGTCTTGTTAACCGGAAAAATGAATCTGATACATCTCCTTATCTGCCGGTGAAGTGTGATGGACTTGTCTGTTCTCCTTGTCGTAATTCAGCTTCTGGTGTTCCAATTTCTCTCACCAAACAAAACTTGAGATTATTAGGGCTTCCTGAGGGCCTGTGGATGTGAGATGTTCACTTTGTCATCATAATAGTCTGCTGAGGATGTGTCATGTCCTGTCACCTCTCTGCTCTTTGCTGTCACTGTATAGCCCCAAATATACTTTTAGAAAATAGTATTGCATTACATTTTGCCTGCTTTTTAAGAGTTAGAGGAGAAAATCTATACCACAATCTTGTCTGGATGTTTAGTGTGGAGCTGGAGCCAGGAGGCGATTAGGCTAACTTTCCAGAAATGCAGGAATCAGTGGGAAACAGATGGCTGGGCTATTCCATCAAAAGCTCACTAATAAACTTCTCATTTAATCTGTGCACAGCCTCAAATGTGAAAACAACAAAGTTGGCATCTGGAACAAACTTAGAGGCAATTTATGATAATTGTATTTGTCTGTGGAACTGCACCAATATATAAATACACAGAAACAATACAAGAAAGGGAATAGAAACACTTACTAACCAAGCATAAGGATTTTTTCTGACCGTTGGACTATTCCTTGTGTTTTTTACATTCACTAATGTAATTTTTTGATTCCTATAATGTTAATGAGTATTACAATGATTAGAACTAAGCAAAGAAAACACAAATACTGAACATGTTGGATGACCAGATTTTCATGATGTGACCTGATACTTCTTCTTCAGGATGTTGCACGGCAGGAAACATATTTTAACTGACTTGAACTTGAAACTTTAGGTTTTGGAGTCATCCAACTAAAACCAAATACAACGTAGGAATGGGAGCAGTTATTGCTCGATAGCTGCTCAGCTGCCAAAACTTGCTCGGTTTCTCTTACTGCACTATTGCATTTGGTCTTTCCACTGAGACATAAAAACAACATCTGGATGCGTCAAATTCAGACATGTTCTCTGTGGGATATTGAAACTAAATTTAGGAAGTGTAGTGAATTAATAAATGGAATAGATGAGGCAAGTGGAAAGAAATCTAAAAAAAAATAATAAAAAATCTAAATTACAACAGTGAGTATTGCAAAAAGTAAGTTGACATCACAGATGGATGATGTATAAAACTGTAACTTTGCAGACAAATGTTCCCTTTCACAAAGTAATTAATTAAAAAGTGCATTCAAGGTTATCGTTGTGCAGCTTGCTTAGTAAGGATATCAATAAAAGAATCTGCTGCAAGTAGTTTGAATCTTTATTTATCCCATTATTCATATTTTACATATTATTTAGTCATATCTGTATATTTTAGGTATATATTAATATACTTCCCCCACAACTCTTTTTGTAGTTGTGAAGGCTTAGTCTTAATCACCTAAATTGGGACAATCTCAGCAGGATCCCTTTGTCGAGACAGAACAAAGAGAGGACTTAGACTAATGTCTGCTTCGGGTATGTTAAGCATAGTGAAATGAAGCACAAACTGCACATCTAGTCGTAATTCGTTGGTCTCTGCGGCTCACGGTAGTTGAGTAATTTGGGCTGATAATGTGCAGATAATGTTGGAACGGGGGGGAAATACACTTGTAAAAAATCTCACAGTACATCTGGAACATCGTATAAGGATCATTAAGACATGACTTTTTATTAGTGACACACTCGCTGTTCTACCAGACATCTAATATCTCTTATAATTACACATGCTGAATAATTCCACCCAACACTACCCCCCTCCTCTGCTTCTCAATTTCCCCCCATCTATCTATCCTTCTTTCATTTCTACCACTTTAATTTCATCGTTATGTCTCTAATTAGCCATAGAGATGTAAATCCGTGCTTCACAGAGCCTCGAGGGGCTTTGGTTTGACCTATTACCCTTTACGACATTTCTTTTCTGGTCCCCTTCCCATCTCTTTGCGGCTTTCTTATTTCAGGCTTTTTTCCCTTTTCCCTCTCGTTTGCAACCGATGGGTCCCGAGGGCAGTAAGTGTGCACCAGCGCACCATAATTCACATGCAGCAGCCCCCAGGCTGTTAGTGGCGCAGCATGTGGTCTGCTTTTATCTCTCTCCTCTAACTCCCTCTCTGGCGAGGAAATAATTCATTATCATGCCTCCATTGATTTGCTCTTTCTCTTGCCTCTTTGGTGGAACAATCCCCCTTTCTCCATCTCTTTTTCTTATTTTAACACCCTTCCGCAATTTCAAACAAGTGTGTGTCCATATGGTTGTGTGTCTTCCTCTCTGTTGAGTGTGTGCTTGCACACGAGTGGTGCGCTTCCTCTTTTCCTCCTCTCATCTCCTCAACAAAATCCCCTCCAGCCTCCACCTTCATCAGCTTTGAAAATGTTCTCTCAGAACAAAGGAGATAAACACAGCAGAAAAGGGCAAGAAAAAGGGATTTTTTTTTGGTTGTTGTTGCAGGAAAAAAAAATATGGTAGCAGATTTATAAGACACAAGAAAACCCAACAAGGTTAGAGTGCAACCACATAATCCGTCATGGCTCGGTAACCTCAGCTTTTGGGTACCACTGCTGTTAACAGCATTTCTGTGAGGGAAAGTAAGAAACATTTTAACATAGATGCACTCAGAGGGAGTGTTGTTTTCTTTGGGCAAACATCTGTTCTGTGTAAATCATCAGCAAGTTGGTCCAGATGGTGTGGTTATAGTGATAAGGTTGTTCTAATAAAAGGGTTGTTTTCTCTGTGTTTGCATGGTGGGACTGAGCAGAGGCCAACGCTGACGTCATTAAGCTGAACTCAACAAACAAGACGACAAACACTCTGATCTTATAAAGGGATGAAAGGGAGTGGAACGGGGTAAAGGAGGGAAAGAACGAAAGTACAAGTGACGTGACGTAGTGGCTTCCAGCTGAAATACTTATTCATTAACAGTCAAATCACGCACACACTCATTAAAAAACCCAAACACCTTAGGAGCCATTCATTTTCGTTCTTCCATATTCAAAGGGATGAAACTGTGTTTGAAAGAAGAGAACAGGATTTGGGAGGAGGCCAATAAAAAGGCCAGAAAGGTGGAAAGGGTTTAGAGGAGCAGGTGATCCATAATTACATGTTTGCACATGTTAGTCAAGGTCTGGGGGAGCAGGTGGGGCAAAAGAGCAGCAGGGTAAGGAATAATCAGGGACTATGTGGAGGAGAACAGAAGGTGGAAAGAAAATAGAAGAGAAAATAGTTCATAATACGCAATATAAAAGTTTACGGCAGCCGTAAAGATGATGGGAAAGATACGAGAGATTAGAGATGATAAGTTTGAAAGGAAGCAGGAGGAGAACAGACCAAGAAATAAGTATGAAAAGAAGCAGAACCAGAAAAGGTTTGGAGTCAAAGCGCAGAAGAAGAGAAGATGGGCAGATGGGATGGAAGCACAAGATCACACACACACACCTTTTAAAAGTCTTAACACACATTCAGGGAAACAGTAACTGAGTGATTAAAGAGAATGAGTCATACTTCTTGACTCCCTGAATAAAAAGTGTCAAGTTGTACTTGAGTTGAGTGACTAACTGTAGAAGAGTTTGGCAGTCATGGATTGCTTTCTGTTGTGGATTTGTGGATTTTAGTAAATTTTACTTTACAACAACCAAAGCAGGCCTGGTTAATAAAGTCTACCATGATAACTCGGGGTCCAGATATGATAAAGGAAGCTAGTAATTTATATTTGCATCTGCAGGTATCCAAACTCATACTTGGTAACATTAGGTAACATTTGTGGCAGAATTATAATCCACAATCCAGATTAAATTTCTTCTAACAGATTTAGCTGATCTCAAATGCTTAGTTGTAAATCTCTGCATCCTGTTCTCGCTCTGATTTCATTCTGAACGTTCTGACCAGAAGTCATGATTCATATCTCCACCAGCTCCAATCAGAGTCACCAAATAAGGTTCAGCTTCTTTGTTCTGGAAACAACAGGGGCATTAATATGACCAGGTGGTTGTTTGCTTCACAGATGCACAGTAGTGGTAGTTGTTGACATTGAAACATGCAAAAAGGGAACATGACAGTGGCTTCCTTACAACAGTTATGAATGGACATAACTCAACATACTTTCAAATGTATTGCTTTAACAAAGTCCACACAATGTGACAATTATAGTCTTAGCAAGACTGACAGCTCGAGTACAATACTACTATACGACACGTCAAGCAAAATTTGTTGTTAAACTTATCAACATATGAAAAGAATAACCTTAAACAGAACAGATATCCAGATATATAGGTAAAATAAGGCAGAGGAAACTTGTATCATCTCGTAATTCCAGCTTACATCATAAAGTACTGACATTCACAATCCTCTCAGTCTGGTTAGAAGAATCACATTAGCGCTCCTTTTAGGATGTCGGTCTATTCATTCCTATTCTTCACCTACAATTTGCAAAATAACCTCCAAGATGCATAGTGCAACCAGTGAGCTTCATCCTTACTGTGTCAGTACCAATCACAACTTTACTTAGTTCAGGTGGAATAGGAAAGTTTGAATAGTACTGTTATTTCTTGGTTTAATGAAGTGATCTGTAGGATTCCTCCTGAAAGTAGATCATATGGCAAATTAAGATCGTCCATGATACAAGGTTGTCCACTCCGACTCTGAGTCATAAATGACTAGAATTGCCCCCTTAAAGGGGAACTTTGTTTTTTTTCAACTTGGGGTCTGTTTTCATATGTCATTTCATACATGTGAGTGATGGAGAAATGAATTTTCGACATAGCTCCAGTATTTAGCCAGGCAGGCAACTTAGCAGCTCAGCTTAGCAGCTCAGCTAGCAGCTCAGCTAGCGAAAAGTATGGGGCAGCTGGCCCCCCCGCGTCAAACTCCGCCCTAACGTGCTTTTGCCCCACACTGACCGGCTCAGATAGTCTCAATGAGTGTCCCACAACATACTAGAGATGAGAAGTGAACGAAAACTCACTTCAAGGTCACGAGTCACCTCGAGTCCTATGAGTTGAATCGGTGCTTCTCCATTTATTTTTTTTATTTGTACTGCTTTTAGAGTACAGATGCTGTAAAATAGTATCAGCATTACCAAATTACCAAACTAACTTTGATGGAAACAGTGCAGCACAGAAGAGCGTGATTCAACGTCCTCCTCTGCTGTCTCATGTGACTGACTGTGCTGGCAGCAGCCAGAGAGGACAGATGCTAATCAGCGCTAAAACATTTTATGACTGGACTATGACAAAGACGAACTTTGCATCAGTCCGTGTTGAAATCTGACATTTTCACACCATAGATGATGCGCATATTCATTAAAGCTTGAGTGTTACTCGTATCACATGAGGCTGTTGTAGGAGATTAGTGTTGAGTGCTAGCTGGATTGTGCTGTTACTGGGCAGAAGTTGTGAATAATATCTCTACTTATCATAATCATCTTCTTTATTTGCAATTATGTAGCATGATGTAATAGGACAAGTGACACCAAAAACAAAAGTTTTATGACTAAGATGTCTCATTAGCATTAGTTGTACATATCAGTATATGACGATTAGTGTTTTAGGAAGAATTTCTGATTTGTTTTTCTTCAGTTGTCATTAAATGATGCTGAACTTTTCTTTAGAAAAAATGCAGTACTCCTGTATAGCACTCACACTTCCAGCCAATATCATTTAGTGGTTTTCAAAGCATTTCGAAAGCCAGAGTTTTTGTTCAATAGACCTTGAAAGTGCGGCTTTGACAAGTAGAGGAAGCTGAAATAGTCAGACATTTTGAAGCGAGTGTGTATGACGGAGAGAGAGAGAGAGACAGAGAGGGTGATGATAGGGGAGCAGGTAATCCCAAATCTCCAAAGTCTTTATTCTCAGGAGTGCGGTCTGATTCTCTGGCTCAGCTCAATGTTTCACGCTCCCAGCTGAATGTTAGTACACAGTATCTCCTGTGGCAACAAGCTCCTATTCAACCCAGTCTTCTAAAACAACATGCGATGAGCTGGCTTGAGGGTTAAAGCTCAGAGGCTTTTTTGTACCAAGATGATGCAGTGTCTTTGTTTTTTTTCTCTCAGTTTGCTAGGCTAAATCCCAGTTACAAGTAACACGCAGATGGAACACCTTGATGTATTGATGTACTACACATCAGAAATCCAGAAAGAATTTCAGAAGCTTTTGAGATTGATGCCTTGATGCCATAGAACAGAGATATGACATCCAGCATTGCAGTGGGCTGTCGACAGATTCTGCACCGCATAAACCAGATGAGAGATAAAAACAGAACCATATCAGAATCTAATCCACTTCTTTGTGGCCAATGCATTCTAAAGTCCCTCTCTGGTCATTGATTAAACCCCTGCAAACTCACCAATGGGTATCTAACTTACATTTGTAGCATTTTTTTTTTCTCACAAAAATCATTCCTCCCTGCTTTAAAATGGCTCAGATGCAGCTATGCACTGTTGCTTCCTATATAATATGTAGATTTATGCAGTCTTCACCTCTTTCTCTGTCCACCACTACCCACTCACTGCAGCTAAAGCACACCAGCTCACCTGTACCTTTTCTTCTTCAAACACAAAACTACTGATTCTAAACAATAATAATATAGATTAACACCACTGTCCCTTCAAACCTCATTTCCACACTGCTTTGTTTGGTGTCCATAGCTCTGTATGACATATGAACAATGCCCCCCTAGTGTTCAACACAAGGACATGCTTTTCATTAGCCATAACAGAGAGGCTCATCTTATCAGTTTGTACCCTCAGTTTTTATGGAGTATATGCATGGAGCGTTACTGCCACAAAAACAGGAGCAATGATGCATGCCGAGAAATAAGGGAGAAAGTTGTCTTGTCAAGTGAGTAGCCAGTTTTGTGAAATAGTTTGCGAACGGATCTATGAACAACTATACAGTGTGTAGCTGTGTGTCATCCAGGTCACATGTTCTAAATTACTTTTTTTTTCTAAGTTTACAATTACAAGTCCACACAATCAAGCAACAGAACAGGCTGCTTGCTATTTTCCCCAACTTACTGGCAATCATAGTCCTGCCTTTCCTTAATCCACTGGACAAGTTTAGATTTTTCAACACACTCGAGGCAATTTCTGGAAAGAGAATAAACCGAGTTCTGCAAAAACACTGTACATCATGGAAGTTCTCATTAGAATAAAAAGGATCCTTGATTGATTGGCATTTATACACAGAGATATACGGAAGCGAGGTCTTATGTCTGAAGTCTGAATCTGTGGTTTCAAGGTTGTTATCAGTACATTACAGTTTCAAGGTGGAAGTGCTCAGCTATGGCATTGACTGCTTTTTCCCCACATCATGCTCCATCCTGCAGATAATAAAAACACCATATGGACATGTTAATGAGATAAACAAAACTTGATTTTCACTAAAGGGGGTCTTTAATTAACTTCGGCATCACTTTAGACATCACACAAATATTTGTTTTACACATCAGATGCAAAATCTTCATACGATCTAATGCTAAGGATAATGAATACTAATCATGATGGAGTTCCTCTGATGTTTATCTCGGTTTTGCTAACATCTTCTGTGATTCTATACCTTTCACAGCCTGCGATAGACAATAAATGATTGAAGACAATACAGAACAATTTTTCCAAGGTTTAAATCACTATATATTGCACAATAAGTTTAAAATTTGTGATGGATAATTACCACACATCATCAAAATATTAACTGCTTTATATTCTCATGCAAGGATGACAACTCAAAGATATAAACTCCTTCAAACATATATTAGAGCTTTATTGCAGTAGGAGATAGAACAGTCATCACAAAGGCTGTGTTGAATCTAATTAATAAAGTAATAGATAAAATAGTGCAATTAGAAAATATTAGGACCTCAGATATTTAATACAGGTAGAGGGTCCATGGCTCAGCAGTAGAATTTAACTATTGCACATTCTGCAATCAAGTTAAATAAAATATGACTAATGAAAAATTTACCCTGGGTCGAACACGCTGCATAAGATATATCCTAAATTTCCGTCTTTGTGATTGCTAATTGCATTGCATTGCATTGTATTGTAATTGCAAACTGTGATCCTGATTTGAAATTGTTCAACTCTAGCCTGTGACTGTATTTAGAAACTGCTTATTGCACGTTTGTGTATTGCTCTGTGAAGATCTGCAACAGTCTGGGACAAATTCAGAGATGTCATGCCTTCTCAAATACCTCGATGTTTTACAACTCATAATGGACTGTGTTTACAAAGTTGCCATCACGAGAAAGGTCTGAGTAAACACTGCCTTGGCTTCTGTGTTGTCCCTCTTTTCTCTGCATTTGCCTTCGGTCACCTGCATTGTTAATGTGACAGCCGGTGTGTGCGAAAATGAGCAACACTATCTCCTGTAAACAGGCCGGTCACTTGAGGTCAGAAAGGATTCGGTTGGGGATCATACCCGTGTCATTCTCACTTTAGTTCTGCCCTGCAGCCTCTGTGCTACCCACATACAGTTTAATCATTAGGCATGCAGGAATTTAGCCTGAAACTTTCTTAGTTATTTCCAAAACTCCTGTCATGCTTGGAGGATCCATAATAATTTAGTAGTGTGGGGTACATGTGGTGTAGACAAAGTTTATTCTCCCATAATTTATTACACAGCGGAGAGAGAGAGAAAGAACTCCAGGGGGAAAATGTGCAGCAATTACTCAACTTCATCAACTCATCAGCAGCTTTTTAAAACCCCTGTTAGTGATTATAATGGAGCCAAGTTGCAGTGCCTATTTAGTTCTTTTTTCTGCTAATTAATCGGCCTTCATTTTGCTAAAGTGTAAAAGAAGAAAAGATATTTTCTACTGGTCAGTTAATAATGTGAAAGGGAGAGTCAGCTTAACCAAGAAAGCGAGTTACATCAGAATGAAATAAAAAGAAAATTGTCGGGGTTTCAACTGTGAAGCACCTTCTTCTTCTTAGTTCAGCCTATTTACATAAAGAGTCTTTAGCCTATAAATCAAGAACAGCACTCTTTGAAAAAAAGGGGCACAATGTATTTTATTCCAGTGAATCTTCTTTTTTATGGTCAGTCATTCTGTTGAATAGTCCCCAAGCCACAAGGACAAGGGACTGTTTAACTTTAAATGTAATGAGAGTGTTAGTGTTATTAAATCATACGGACCAGATTAGAGACACATATTAAACATAATGATGCATGTATTCAGATATTTTAGCTTAGATTGTAATTATTAAATTACAAAAAGCAAACTTCCATCAGTGTTATGTTACTATTGTAAAATAAAATGATCCTAGATCCCTGGCACTCAGATATTTGCAGGAAATGTGTTGATACGTCAGCCAAAACTCAGCTATATTAATCAACAAATGTTCGGTCATAATTCTCCAAAGTCAAGCCTCTGTCATGAGATAATAAAGAACCCAAAATATGAGCCATAAAGCTATCTTCTTCTCCCTTTAGTATGTATTTTAAAAACTACACTCTGAAGGGCATTCTTTCAAAGAAAAATTGCCCATGTAGATTGTTTTAATTGTGGCGTTTCGCTGCTCGGTATGTGCTTCAAGGTCTTAGTTTACATTACTTGTTAAACATTTTTAAAGTGACACTTTTAGTAGTAGCTTAAACCCCACTGACTTTTTATGTGCTACTCAGCCTTTAACAACCGTATTATAAAGTCTTTCATAATGCTGGAGGAGCTTTGTTAAGTCTGAGAAAATAATTCAAGTTACATAACTTGAATATGTTAGCTTGAACTCTGATATTTCCAATATTTCAAATTTTTGAACAAAATTGAAAATATGTGAGTGTTTGCCAGGCAGGGAGGGTCTCACAAAAGACGCAATTGAGTTGTCGTTAGAAAAAGTCATTATACCAACAGTATCCATAATATTAAGAATCACTTTATTGGTAATATTATGGGTACTATCAACCACTAATGTACTTATGTATCATTTTTCCCAAAGACAATTTCAAGGACATTATCCCCTCTGAAACTGTAGAACCTGCACCTCTATGTAAACAGCCAACTATGACTGGAAGCTAGAAACATGTCATTTTTCACCAGTTTATAATCCCAGAAATCAATGAATCATTAAATGATTTTTTTCCCAAGAGGTTACAATACGGAAAAAGATGGAATTTACATATTATAATTTGTTACTTTTGTTTTTCACTTGTTGCCGTATTTGTCTCCTAACTGCTTTGTCTATACACAGCCTGCAGTTCAGCCCAGTTCAGATGTAAAGCCACTGAATTTTTGTCACGTAACTCTTCTAAAGTCACGTAGCATAAGTAAATGTTGGTGTGGTTTCAAATGAGGGAGCAGTCTCGTCAGCGGTCAGCAGCAGCTCTAGTAGCCTCCTCAATTTCAGTTCCTGTGATCTCTTTGATGTAGTCAAGCCGACTCGCTGCAGGTCTACCTCTCTTTCTCTTTCCATTAACCATCCCTTAAATAAATGTTTTCTCAAAGCAGTGATGTCTGGTAACATGACCAAAGTAGCTGAGCTTCCTTGGAATGATGTTACCCCGCAGTGTTTTTTTCCGACTCCTAGCTCCTTGAGTACAGATGCATTTGTTCTCTTTTCTGTCCATGGTATCCTCAGGATCATGGGACAGCACCACATTTCAGAAGAATTCAATCTCATTTCATCTGCTGACTTCATGGCCCAGGATTCGAAGCCATTTGACACCACTGCAAAGGCTGTTGATCTCAGTAGCCTGACCTTCAGGGATGAAGGATGTTTACTTTTCCATAGCTTGGTCATGCTTTGCACTATGTTTCGGGCCATTGCTAGTCTTCTTTTGATCTCTTGGTTGCAGTTCCCTTTTCTGTTGATGTCCGAACCTTGGAACTCAAAGCTTGCCACCTCTTCCATTGCATCACCGTCCACAGAAAAGATTCTATCTGCATTACTGTGGCTATCGTCAACAACCATGATTTTGGTCTTTTTCACGTTCAACAACAGTCCCGTTTCTTCACTTGCGGTTGTCACTGCTCTCAGCAGGTCCATCAGTTCATTGCTACTGTTATAGACCAGGGTGGTGTCATTAGCATATCGTAAATTTGTTGACTGTTGGCCACCTACTTGAACCCCTCAATGGAATTCTCCAAAGGCATCTCTCATGATCTGTTCAGAGTAGATTTTTAAAAGCTGTGTAAATAAAATGCATCCTGGTCTAACCACTCTTCCAATGTCAAACCAGTCTGTCACCTCCTGGTCTTCATAACGTTTACTGATCAACTTTACGATGTGATTGGGAAAACTTGCTTTCTTCGTGATATTCCACAGTTTCTGGTGGCAGACACTGTCAGACTCCTTGCTGTAGTCGATAAAACAAGTACAGAGGTGCCAAGATGTCTGCAGGCATCAGGAATCAGATTTTTATATTCAAACTCTAGTGATGCACCTGAATTGGGCAAGATGCTGTTCTGCAAGGCATCTAAACCCAACAGACCCTGAGCTGCCGTTCAGTGGTTTGCAGCACAATAGGGTAGTTTTACGTCAACTCCCAGGTGTGAAGATGTAGAACTGTGTAAATATGATATATAGCATTGCTGAAAAAGAACATCTATGCTCAGCAAACCCCTTTTTGGATCAATATTTAAAAAATAAATAAATAAATGAAGGTCAAACTTTACATCATTTCTGCTTTTGCAACACAGGTGTAACTTCTTATCTTTGCTGGAAACAGTCAAACCTGTGCCATTTTTCTCCTTACTTGAGGCTGGATCCAGTTTTGTATTTTTCACTCCTATTTAATCATACAGTAGTTATTTGTCAGTTTATTTGAAGCTCTTTCTATGTCTATAGAGATTGTTTAAACAGCATCTGACTTCTACCAACACCACAATATTGTGATAGTTTTACACTTATCTGACAAATAACCACAAAACCGATTAATGTAAAGCTTGTCACTAAAAACCTGACTTTTTTTTTAGAGGGATAGATGCTTTAACTGAAAATAATCTCACTTGTGTTCACTGAAAGGCGGGAGCATCAATATGAAGTATTGATTTCGTTGTTGAGATGTGAGTACTGTCAAAAAAATATAATTTGGCTGAAGGAATCATGCTGTTTTCTATGATGCCTGTGATGTGAAGGTCTGAGGACGACCTGCTGTGTTCACTCTATTGGAAATACAGTCTGCTCCAGTTTTCCGAAGTGGGGAGTAACCCCAGAGGTGTTGTTAAGCAATTCAGCTACAATTTCAGCATTTTTCCACTTAGAATTATTGCTAGTCTTAAAATGTTATTAACTGATGGTGGCGATATTTATCAGAACTATTGTATTTTATTCAGTGACTGTCCTGCTTTACCAAAGTAGGGTATATGAAGAGCATTTTAAAGCAGCAGCTTCTGCTTTAAGAACCGCCGGAAAATACATTGCTAAACACATATGGGCTTCACAACCTAGTTTCTCTATTTTATAGAAAAGCTGCTTAGTGATCTTAAAAAATGTTATACGTCCCGCTGCATAATGCAACATAAGTCTTTTCATTTTGCCACACTTTTAAAGCCACATTATATTCAAACTGAACTCTGTCGTATATTATTGCAAAAACAGAGCTTATAACTGGGCTCCAGTGCTTTGTTTGAAAAAGAAGAAATAATGCTCTTGTTTGCTTCCTTTTTCTTTACAGAAGTCTCATTAGGGTTCAGTTTTTTCTCACATTTTGCTTCGTCCAACATTAACCTTCGTGTTTGTCTCTGAAGAAGAGAACACATTTTCACATCCTCTCCCGATTTTACAATAAATAATCCAATTCAAAATAGTGTACCTTCTGTTGTGCTTTCGACCGCTTCTACAATCTGAACTCAAGAGTCCATTGACATCTCTGACCTTGGAGGTGGTTTCTCTGGAAAATAGCCCACATGGGAGCTGCATGAGAGAAAATTATTGGTTTTTCTATCCCTTTATTCTGCAGCTCTAATCAGGATATTGTTAGTTAATGCTTACATGTGTAGACATCAGAAACTTGGCTTGGACTGCACATAGCTGGAGACGCATTCATGCACATTGAAGTAGTTTTGTGCTCCAACATGGACCCGGGCTCCCACATGGAGGGGCACCTCATTCTGTATTCTGTCTCTGTCGAGATGGACCCTCAGGTCGGGTCAAGCTGTGGCTCCTGCAGTGCAGAGTTCTGCTGCAGGCCACTAATCTCTCTTACCCTCCTCCTCCACAAGGCTGAAAGGGCTTTAAAACGAGAAAGACCACTTAGCCGACCCTGTCAGAAAATGCCTTCGCAGTTTACAGTAGGAGGCGTAGTCGGCGGGGAGCGAGACGGGCGGATGGGGGGTCGTTCCTTCTCTCCATAAAGATGAAAGATTACCCAGATTGTCAGAGATCTTATGCTGCTATCAGATGAGAGTATAGCTTTAATGAATTGGGTCTCATCTGGCCAAATGAAGTATGGGAGATTAGCTCCAGACTGTCAGCTTGTTTCCATTAAGCCTCTCAGAGCACGATGACTTTTTTTTGGCCTTTGAGACTTAAAATGTCCTCAGTTTTATCAAACCAAAGGGTGTAAGGATAAGATTTCTTTCCAAAGCTGTCTCTTGAACTTGATTTTCTAAATTCATCATATCTTGTCATCTTCTTTCATCACCCTTTTTTTCCAAGCTGTAATCTTTTAAAATGTACAACACACAGTTATTTTATACAAGCCACAAAGCACATAAACCTGCATATATGATAATGGCATTTATTAGTTTGGAGCAGGTACGAGGTAACACCAAAACTTGCCAAACATCTCATCGTCAGACTGATTCGATTTTCAGCTTGTTGCCACAAACTAATACGGTTTAAAATGAAAGTCACAGCAAATTGACTCTATTTTATTTTTAACTCCTTTTTCCCCTATCTTTTTCTTAAGGCTTTCAAACAGACTGCCACTGTTCAGTTGCACTTTTAAAAGGAGAATGTCATCAAAAACATGACCGTCTACAAGCTCTTTCATCATAGTCAGTGTAATTTGATAATGCCAGAAGGTCGCGGTATCTTTGACCTTCAGGAGTCAGACCAAGAGAAACATTGAAAAAGCTGTGGAGAAATGACTTGGAGTGTGACCAGCTTAAAAGCCGGTATTGGTGTAGTCTTCCTTTTAACTGCAATACTCCGAGGCGATTTACAGGCTTGACATTAAAGAAGCTTTGTGAAAAAAGTTGGTGATTTTGTTTCAAATGACGGAAACGGCCACGAGCACTGAAACGCTGAGTGTCTCTTCACATGATAAAAGTTGCTATCTGTGAAGTGTGGAGGCTAACCTTTAGGTAAACATCTCTGTCAAGCCTCCAGGCATACAATGAATCTGTTTATTTTCTTGACAGGTTCCTCCTGCCCTCAGGGACCGAACAACACAGTAGAGAGGGTTCTGCCCTGTCATTACCAAATTGATGCCAGTTCATTATTGAGCTTCGTCCTGTGTGTGTCAGCTGTCGCCTTGCAATGCACTCTGGTGCTTAGCAGCACCACCCACCTTAGAAATGGGCTCTGTTGTTAGCAGCCTGTTCCTGCAAAATTGGTCATTAAATAATGCGGGGGAGACAATTGTTCCCTTTAAATGGCCTGGGAAATGTGCTGTTCCAGAAGGACTGTGGTAGATCTTGAATAATATATACTCTTGACAGCAGAGTGGTTATTTTTGTGCTTTTTTTTCCCCTATATGTATATAAGATTGCCTCTCAAGTACTGGGGAAGTATGTTATTTTATTTCTATAAAGGTGTTTTCATTTATGATGGCTTTTTAAACCTGTTTTTTTTTTTTCTTTTTCAAAAGACAGAAGTGTAATTTAACTGTCCGTCCTATTGCACTGCGTTCTATTCTGGGAAATGCTGGAGATTGTTTTTCTTAAAGCAAGAGGTGGCAATTTCCTCAAATTATCATGCACTCACCATAAACTATGCTATAACTATTTTATTTTATTTATGGATAAAATAGCACTCGTGATTCTGAACTTCCAACCACCTGGGACTGTGAAATAGCTTCAGTCTTTCTTTTTTTATGCTTTTGCAGCTGCAGAAGGTGAGCAGGAACAGCAAGATCTAGCACTCAAATGCCACTCCATTGATTAATACAGCTTGGAACATGTTGGTTTAAAATGCTCCTTCTTGCACATATTTCTAATATAAATTTCCAGGCTTTCTGCCTTGTTTGCTGCAAAGTTAGCTGGAAAAGCAGCAGTACTGTAGCTTTACTAGCAAGTCAAGACAACCATGCAAGGAAGAGAGAGAAGCAAATTAAAACCATAAAGAAGACGAAAAAGTGAGATGAAAGCTTAACTGACAGGCAATGAGAGAGTCACAGAGATATCAAGAGTGTGAGAGGCTGGGCGAAGGACAGAGACAGAGAGAAATAGCTCGAGATGCAAACATGGCATCAGAGAGAAAATGAGACGGTGGGAGGAAGAGAAGGAGGCAGAGTGAGATAGAGAGGAAGGGGAAGTTGGAGAAGCAATGAGGAGTGGCAGCGGAGGATTCCTCTGTACCTGTGGAGGAGATTAAGGGTCTGCATCCAGTGTGATTAATGAGCTGGCCGCTGATTGCTCATCCCCACTCTCCCTCCCATGAATAATCACCACGCCAGCACTCTCAAAGAGAAAGCACAGATTTATGCATATGTGTGTGTGTCCATGTATGTGTGTGTGAGAGTGAATAGGTGGTTGTGTGTACACAAGATATGCAGGAAAGTGTTTGTGTGTGAGAGAGACGGTAAATGAGCAGGATGCATGTACAATATGTGAAAGCGATGTGATATACAGGTTATGCATAGGATTAAAAGGCTGAGTGCATAGCTATTGACTGTGGGAAAATGAATGTGCACGTATAGTATGATAATGGACATGCGATTAATTCAGAGTGTCAATGTGTTTGAAACATGGATGATGTATTTACTAATAGCTGCAGCCCACCTGCAGAGAGCAGCCCTCATATTGGATGGACACTGACACACCAAGATCATTTGTACGCACCATGGGCTCCCAGTGGGAGTCCTGTCTGCTACATGTGCTGCACAAACACACCAGTGTCATCATGTTATTACAGCTGATACTGAGGTAGCTAGCATTTAAAAATCTTTACTGTTCATATGCGTGAAATCAGTCAGGACTGTTTATTGATTATATTGAATTTTGAGGATGCTCCATGTGATGAAGAACCTTGCTGTTTTTTTTGGTATCTGTTTCACAGAATTAGCTGTTTCCCTTTGATGTTGCAATATATCTTGTCGTAGCGTAGGAGGCTGTGGCTACGGAGGGAAAGTAGGGCTTCCATTAATCACAAGGTTACTCCTGTCCACTTGTCAACGTGTCTTTGAGCAAGACACTTAGCCCCATAGTGCTCCCGATGGGCAGGCCAGCATCTCGGGTAACATCTCTACCTTCACTGTACATCTCTGAGAATAAAAAATAAACCCACCGTTCGTTGTCTGTTAGGATGAAAGTGCACTATATAAGATCAGTCTATTTATCTTAACGTTTCACTCCTTTCTCAGTTCTGTGGACATACAAGACACATTATATGACATAGTATGTGTATCGTACTGTATGTTGTGCATTTCAGTACACTAGAATATGTTTTTAATCAGCTGTTAATATTATCATTATTATTATTATCATTATTATTATGACAGAACCTTGAAGTAAAATTGGACCACATTTTTCTCGATAATACGCAAACAGAAATCTATAGTAGAATTTGATGCTGTAAGTATTCATTTAGATGCATCTGTCTTCATCTTTCTTCATATTCTGCACGTCAAAGACAAGTGCATACACTTCTGAGCACACCGTGATGCACAAACGTACTCTACATCGTCAAGCATCGGTGTCGGTTTCTTTGGTGCACTTACTGCTAATGGCTTCCAGGTATTTTTCCTGGGATTGTAGAAAGTGATTGGAAATGTCCTCTGTGGCGAGGACCCTCTGTTTAGAAACAGCTTGACACAAAACTATTGTGCTGCAACGCCTGGCTGTCTAAGATTGTCTGTCATCATGCTTTTTGGCGGTTGCATAGCAACAATCAATGAGAAAATCCATTTTGTTTCCTGTTTAAGATGTGACGTTAGTTAGAGGCGAACCTTCGAGCATAGCTGCTTTGAATCCTACAAGCCTCTGTTGGTGGTTTGGCAGCTTTGCAAGAACATGTAGGAAGTGCAAAGACTGGCAAATCAAGACCACTTACTGTAGCAGCTGCTTTTCACTCAGTGACGAACCTAATGATTAATGCCTGAGTCTTAATTTACCAAATGAGGAGGGTTTTTTTTCATGACAGTGACATATGAATAATCGAGGATGCGTATATTTGCATACATGACACATGAAGGGAAGAGGATGTACTTGCCACATGAGTGACACACCCCCCCCCCCCCCAGAGGAAGTCTCAAGTGTCATTGCTCTAGACAGTGAGGACTTAACTCACAGATGGAGCCTGTATGTATGTTTGTCCTTTCAGGTTTAGTAAGAGACATCAGATTGGCTCATACACCATCTATTGTTCTGATAAATCCACAGACTAAACCAGAGAAGAAGGTGAAAGTAAACAAGATGTCTTTACCAATGCTGGTCGTCCAGAATAACCTTTAATGCATGTTTAGTAGACTTGCAATAATCCTCAAAACATACAGTACTTGCTGCTCTTTGCTAATTAGCCCTCTCAACCCCAAGTTGTTTCTGGTCATTTTGTGGTCCCGACACATTTTTCCTCACTGTGGGATCATTTTTCACTGCAGAATGAAGTCTTGCACCTCTGTGGAAACAGCATAACTATGACTCAAAGAAGAGATAACTTAGGTGTCTTTTGTGCACAGTATACCAGCGTTGTTTAACTGTTTGTACAGTTTCTGGCTGTAGATTTTGGTGATTTTTTTTTTTTTGAGGACATCATGACTTTCAATACCATCGACACATTTTCTTGTTCAGAGGGTGACATGATTCTCCACTTAGTTGTTAAATATCTAAAAGTCTGGTTTTCATTTGTGAACAATGTAAACAATGATCTACCAAATATCTGTTGATCATTCTATCAATTAAAAAAAATGAATAACATAGAACTTCGTACATCCATTAGTTGGATAGTGGTTCAGCTGTTGTTTTCCTTACAGAACTGAATTTCACACTGATTTATGCATCTAGTACATTACAATGTTTTCCTTGTATTATATTTAGAGTGAAATACAGATATGACTGTTATTTTAAAAAAGGCAAATTTAGTTTTGCATCATGATTAACTTGCATCATGTTACCATGTTTCCAAAATGCCTTTAGAGGAAAATTCAGAGTTCAATTATGGTTTCTTCTGTTTTTCTATTAAATACTCACACTGTTGGGAGACTCAGCTCGCTGCAATTTAAAAACATTTTATCAGAGACATGTGGTCGTTATTTCATCATTTAAAGAACAATATTTTATGCTATTCTTCTTCAAGACACTGAGATACAAAATTCTGACACTGCTAAAACAATGGTTATCCATGTAACCTGGGAATTAAAAACAGTTTTTACCTGAATGTAGACCAATTTCTGGAAACATGGACATTGTTTCACCCACATATCAACAAATCTAAACAAAACTATGCCTGCTGGGTACCTGTCAGCTTGTTTTCTTGCTTCCTTGCCAGACTCACATGACTCCTCACATCCCACTCCTTGACCTGTAGCTCACTTTCCATCGGTCTTTTCCTATCTCCTTGCTCTCTGGCCCTTGACACCTCTCTCGTTCCTTCTTCGCGTCTACAGTCGGGATGTTATCTGTCTTACCCTCTAAAAAAGTCATGGTGTTCTGCTTCTCTGCTTTGTGGCTTGATGTCTTATTCCAGCTCATGAGGGGCTGGTCTCATACAAGTGGAAAGGGACAACTCTGTGAGCTGCAGTGTTGAGCTCACCACATTAGTTATTCCCTGCGAGATCCTCTACGTGCTCTGCATCAAATTTCTCTCCTCCTGACTCACATGCGGGCACATCTTTTTGCTTTTATTATCCTTGTTGTGTCAGTCTGTTTTTCGGCATGTCTTTTGCATACTTGTCCTCTTGCATTTGAACTCAATTTTTGTCCTATTTGTGATGTTTCCTACTTGTACTTTCTTTATTCATCCTATTTCTTACATCCTCATCTCTGTATTTATTTATTTCTTCCAGTATTTGGCTTTGCCTCCTCTGCTCTCTTTACTTTCTTCGCTCTTGCTCTCTTTACTCATGTTGTACTATATAGCACTCCAGAGCGAGATACAGCAAACCTCCCTGTTGGCCCTGTCAGCCTATCTGTAGCTTGGTTAGCAGCTCTGATCGATCAGTGGAGCTCCTGAATTCCCCAGAGAGTCAATTACTAACTTACACATTGGTGCTATTTTGGGAAAAATGGGGAAAGTGTAGGAATCATTAACTAGCTAATGTCATGACAACCTTCCCCAGCCAGCCGGGGCAGAGCAAGCACTGCCTGTGTATGTGCAATTTGTCTGGGCGATCTGAGAACAGGAGAGAACACGGGAGGATGTTTGAACAGTTTTTGCCGAGTTCCTCTAAAAGTAGGAATAATCTTCGTGGTTGAGTAAAACAGAATTGTGGTACGGAGTATCAAAACTAGCATTCAATGCTTTACAATACTTGTATCCTCAATTTACTTAGCAGATATTTTGTAAATTAAGTCCTTATTTTTGTGAATTTAAGCTATTTTCCATTTAAATTCTTATTAATGGGATCAGTAATTTTAGTATTAATGTATTTGTAAAGTTTATTTATGCTCATTTGTTGAACCTGAAAGATGAAGATGGTAGAAAAAATATTCTCAAGGTCAAATAGTGTGTAGTGAATAAGTGTAGTTAGTAAGGCAAAAATCTAGCTTTTCACTTTATTAACATGTCGATCTGGTGATTTGTTATGCCGGATGACATGTTATGAGCAAACTAAGCAGTCAGTAGAGCTGAGCTGAGTTTTATCACCTTAGAATTGCACTATACTAATGATGGAAACACAGATTTTGACTTCTGGGGTTTTCCCAGTCTTGTCAGTTTCCACGGTGGGCCTTTCCTTATCATGATTCTTCCTTGTCTCTGGGTTAGGGTTAGGGTTACCCTGTGACTCTCTTCGACCCAGTTTCCCAAGAAAAGTGACAGCACAGTCATCATCAAATTTTGTAATTAATTCTACACACCTGTTTCTCATCATATAAAAGGGCATTAAATTTTTTTCTGTCCTTTCTTGGTTTCGTGACTGTAATCTCAGTAGGTTGAGTTAGGATGGCCTCAGGAATAATTTCATGGTGTCAGGATTAATTTCACAACCGGTCCATCTCTCATGAAGGCAGATGTGTTTTTTTTGTTTTTTGCATCAGCAGAAAGTTTGAAAGTTGTGACTGACCTCATATAAGGTGAAGCTGCTCATATTTGAATTGACAGAATGTTATTTGATTTGATTTTGTATGTAGACAGCAGTGTTACAGCTCTCCATTAGGGGTTTTAAGCTGAAGGTTATCTTTTCACCACCATTAGTACTGCCTCACAGCAGGGTAAAATGAAAGTTTTCATTCTAGTACCTGATAAACACAGTTTTATCTAAAGCTCACCAGCCAATATTTTAAAACCACACCTATTAGGTACGCAAAAATGCCAAGATGATTCAGAAATTCAATAGTAGAGGTCGACGGTATGGGTTCTTCATGCACAATACCAATATAGATCATTAGCTATCAAGGAGACCAGTAGTTGATATTTGAAACCAATATACATTTGCAGTAAAAGTCAAAACTTATTGGAAAAACACAAAACTTCATTGAAATGGCAAATGTGCTTAATTCATATTTTTTATCCAAAACCGGTCAAAAGAAGCAATGATACTTACATTGGAAAAATGCTAAATATCGGATCTGATACTAGACTGTAATTATCGTAAGCATAATCAGTTCACCTCTCTTTAATTCTAACTTATTTTCTCTTTTTCTGTTTCTCCTTCGTGCTGATGGTCATTTTAATAGCAAGTACATGACTCTGGAATTCAACTGGTTTCAAACTTGGATTTTAAAGCCCCCATGCAAATCAGTTACTTGAGACTATAGTTCCAACTTCTTTGCACCAGTGCATGCTTATTTGTGACGGTCCATCCCTCATAGCAGTTAGTGTTTTATCTGCCATAGTCTATTAATTACCGCTTGTACTTTGAACAGAGTCAACTTTGAAGAGATTTTCCTCACCAGCAGACTTTTAAGTGGCGGCCTTAGTACTCTACCTTAAAAGAATCAATAGAAAGTTGTGTTAGATGTCCATCTGAAAAGTCAACTGCTCTGTAAAGACATAGAAAACCACACAGGTCTTGCCTTCATGCACTGGATTAAATTCAACGTGAGCAGTGGTCTAGTTGAAATTCACAGTACCACCTGAAACCACCCCTCCAAGTCATGTCAGATCAATGCACTTCATCCCTCATCTGTCCACATGGCACTCAAAGCCTGCTCTGCCACCCAAATTACCGATCTGCTGAATTATAACTTTGTTGGACCTGGCAGTGCACTGTACCCAAGGCGTTCTGAAATATCACTGACAGACCGAGCTGTCAGGCCGAATATATCTATCACCTGGAGAGCTACGTGAAACAGACAGCTAATATCCTGAGGTCTTTTACAACAGCGTTTGTCAAAGTCTGTATCCAGACAGGAAGTTCGCCACAAACATTTCAAAGTCTGTTAGCCATCTACTTCAAATCTATTTGGACAATGAAATATGTGAATGCAGAATCGAAGATTTCTTGTGATATTGGCATCATCTTTGTTGCTGTCATAAAGGTCCTAAAAGCCAGTGTTCAGAGCTACTTCTTCATATAGATTTGTGAATCATGATCCTGTAGGCTCTAACAGAATGGGTAGAGACCTAGAGAAACTAGGTGTCTGGAAACTTTAAAAAAAAATGTCACTGACTTTCTACTATCCAGAAGCATTCTGATAGTAGGTAGTGATGGAGAAATGTGACTTACATCAGTGTAGTTTATTCTTTATCTACTCATCCACTCCATTTGTGAGCTAAGAGAAGCTCTGTTTGGAAGACAGCATGCTTAGCATACTTTCACATTTATACTGCTTTGTTAATTTTAGATTTAAAAAAAAAAGCAGCACCATGGTGGAAGGACAGTTGCAAAGTCTTAGAGTTCCAAGATGACTGGTAGACACATCTTTAGGCAAAATAAAATCCAAGGTGACTAACAAGAAACCTATAATGAACTGATTGAGTTTATGGCACTTGAGAGATGCTACACATGAAGCAAAACAGTCTTAAAGCTGTATATCTTCAGATATTACTTCCGTACATAACTAGACTTACCTAGAACCTCACTGTCATTTGATGTTCAGAACTTTTCTTGGGAAAACTAATAGACTGTATATGAAAGATGGATGGAGCCTTAAAAGCAGGGCTGCCAACTCTCACATCTCATTTATGTAAAGATTAAACTTCAGTGTCTTTCATTGATGTTAAAGTGCAGTTTTTCAAATGTTTGTTGCTCATGCTCCCGACCAAACCAGTCCAGGTGGAAGACAATGTGAAGAGAAGCTCCAGAGGATGAATATCACACATTTACGTTGGAAATAAATGTCCTTTAATTAGACATTGTCATGCAAAAGTTGGATTTCCCTTTAATGATGTTCAAATCTTTGAGAGTTTTGTTGATGTTGGTTTCTAAATGTTTTCTGACACTCAGCTCCAAAGATTAAAACCTTTTACGGCTCACAAGCTGCAACAGTTCACACATAATCAACTATCTTTCTGACTAAACTAAGATAAAAGGTGAAAAACAAGACACATACAATTTTAATTCAGTTTTATTTATATAACGCTAATTACAGGTGAAATTGTCTCAAGATGCTTTATTTTTATATTTTTTTGTCATATTCAAAATATGACAACGTAAGAAATTTAAACCTTTAATCTAATCCAATTTTTTATTTGTTTTTTAAGAGACTAATGGACAATTAAAGTAACTTTCTCCACTAAAACTAATAAACATGAGGTCAAATAGAAGGAACAGTTTTAAATCCTGCAGTGCCACCATGACAAGAATAAACTAAATCTGCTGGTGGATTCCATTAAAGTCCTCATAAATGATCATAAAGTGTGATACTAAAGGTTTGTGGTGCTAAAAATCCCAAAGTAAAGATATCAAGTTGAACATCTGGATGGAGGTTGATAAAAGTTGACCTCCCTTCATTTCTCTGGAGCGACTCCATGGATTTTAGGGATGCTGGTTAAAGACCTGCTCTTCTAGTCGTCTTCCTTCTAGTCGCTGTAAAAAGTCACTCCATCCTCACCGACTTCAACACCTCTTCATGGCATCTTGTTCTGCCTCCGACCTAGTGGAAACTCCAGAAACTCGGGAAACCTGTCGAGACTCGGATTTTCAAAAAACTCGTCGGGCGGGGGAAGGTGTGGTGGGCGGTGGAGGAGTAGAGGGGGGCAGTGGAGGGAGGTGGGGGCGTAGAGGAGGGAGGCCGCCACCCACCTCCCCACCTACTCTCCGCCCTGACTCCACCCAGATTCCGCCTTGGCTCCACCCATGTCATCACTTTATTAGGAACAGAAACTACGATGTCAAAGGGACGACGAATTTATATATTTTTTTTTATCTGATCTGTATCTCAGTGAGTTAAGGGATTGCCTATGGAGCTGCAGGTTGCCGGTTCAAAACCAGATCTTTTTAAATTTGATCAAAATCCTGACAAAGACAAAAAATAAAGAGACCAGTGGTAGGTCTTGAACCTGCTACTTTCCATTTGGTAGTGCCTCTTTTTACCCTCTGAGCTACTCGCTCAGATACTAGTTCTTCTTTTTTTGCGCATTTATCATTATTTTTTTTGCCATTTTCGAGTTTGTTTTTTTTTTACTTGAGTCTCGACTCGACTGTTTTTCTCAGGAGGTTGGGTTGGACTTCAACCTTTGTGCTGGAGGGTTGAACCACACTTCCCTATTCTTTTCCTGTTCCTGTTTACAGTTGTGTCATTTATTCTGAGTTTACAGTCTTTATTATTTATTTTTGGACCTAGTTAATAAGTTATTCACCCTGCTCCTGTGAGGTCCAGTCAGACCTGGCGTCGTCCTGATTTTAGTCCATGTCGCCCTGCTCCTGTGGGACAGAGTTTAGTGTCTGATTGTAATGGCAGAGTCTAAGTCAGCTTTATTGTCAGTTCTACTCCATGCGTACACATACAGTGAACTGAAACTGCATTTCTTTCTGACTCTAAAACATGAGAACTAAAAGCTATACAATCAAACATAAGAGAAACACAAAAACAACAATCCTAATCTAAGAGTGCAAATTGGCATTTAAAGCATTAAAGTGACTTAGTGTTAGACAGTCTATGTAATTCTGTTCAATGAATGGATAATTCATATGGATAAGTTATGAAGATATGTTCTGTTTTTGCTTCAGCACTTTTTATTGTTTAGTTGACTGATGTGGTCAACTTGAAGCTGTTGAGTGCATTAGAATCCTCCAAGAAGATGTCACAAAGTGGTTGCTGGGGTTATTTCAAATATGCATATATTTATGGAAAATAATGAAATGTGTTGTGCACGTCCAGCCACAGAACTTTCATCTATATTTTACATGAAGAACCATTTTCAATACTCCCTGCTCTTGCTCTGTTTTTTTTCTGCTTTTTTAAGCTCAATGTTTTTTAATCATCCCTTAATGTTATCTCTCTAATAAGATTTCAACAGGCAAAATGTTCTTAAATTACACCAGAATGCAGGAAATAGGATCAATAATTTTCAAAATTTTCTGGGGGAGGACCCCCACACCCCCTGTCAGCATCCCACACAAACCAAATCTCACTCTAAGGTCTGGTCACAAGTTGGCAGCCTTGTAAAAGTCATGGCAACACTACAGTGCCTGACATCTGCATTATTAATAACAGCTAGCAGGAGGTAAATTCTCAGGTTGCGACTAAAATTCCAGTTGTATAGAAGATTATGTGAAAATAAACATACTTTGTCCTTGTTTTTTAATAACTTTTTATTACTTTTTGAGTACAACAGGGTGTTTAATTTGTAATTTATACTCGAATTTAGAGTATAATAGATGATACATGAGGATATTTTTGATCCATTCCTCATTCATTTACGTCTGGTTGCAAAAGACAAGACGGCCACGACAAAATTCCAAACTCAAGGCTTCTAACCCATCTGTTTACAGTCTATTGATTGCCTTATTAATCAGTTAATGCATAATAGTATTTATTAAATACTTACTGTGCAGTGGACCATATGTATAGTTTCAGTATGGTTTGGTGTTTTCTGACATATTCAGTTTGCTCAGGGAGTTGCTGTCTGACTTTTGTTTTGACTGGAATTCTTTAAGTGATTTTTTTTTCCTTTGTACTATTGTGAAACACAATATTATCTATGAATGTTCAGTTTCCAAACAACCCAGGATTTTGCTCCAGTTGTTTCTTTAATTGTATATCCTTTCTTTATATATCAATTCAGTTTAGTTTTATTTATATAGCGCCAATTGACAACCTATGTCATCTCGTAGGACTTAACATAGTAACATATCTGTACTAAAAGGTCATGCAGCAGTATAGAGGCAGTTAAGAGTCTAGTAAATGCTCTGTGTATGTATGTGTGTGTGTGTGTATACGTGATCTGCTAAGTGTTATGCTTGGTCAACTCCATTAAGATTTCTATCAGGTGTCTGTGTCACTTTTATTTATCGACCCAAGAATATCCTGTGCCCAATCCAGTATTGACTTAAGGTCACATACTGACGTATATCATGTCAGCGCCGACGTGCCTGAATTTTATAGTCCCACAATATCTCACTGCCACCAGCATACCTGTCCCATCTTTTTGCTAGTGATGAGTCTGTACAGATAAAAAAGGAAAAGACAATCGGAGAAAGGAACACAATTGGGTTCCATTCTGCAATATGTTACTCAGCTTGCTTTACAATAAAGGCCATATTTTAATGTAGAGTTAAAGCACAGTTTAAGGTGCCAGTGAGAAAAAAGGATCAGTAAATGGCAAAGTTTTCAGACTTTCACTGCGACTGCATGTAGATTTTGTGCTTTGCCACAGAGCTTGGCGACAGATACTATTTATGGCGCCAACGGGAACCAGTGAAGAATAATTCTTAATTTGCCGTAAAGGTGAATTGAATTGGATGGCCATTTCAATGAACATAAATTTCCCTTAATGAGAAGAATGATATTTGGCTAGCTGTGTGTCCTCTGACACGTGGTCTTTTTTCATGCTGGAAATCCTTCACTCCAGGACAGCTGTTTATCCTCCCCGGTCCACTAGTAATGAGATGGATGCTTAGAAATGTATTAAGCCTGGCTACAGTTCCACTACATCAGCACACTCATTCTGATTTGTGATTTTCTCTGAAGCCTTTTTTTCTCTTCTTTCTCCATCCTCTCCCTTTTTTCTTAATCCTTTCTTCTTACTATTGTCTCTTCTTTGCCTCCATTATCCCTCTCCATCACCGATAATTTCTTTTGATTCTCTCATTCCAACAGAGGTTGTCCAGTTGAGCCTGGCAGAGGACCAGCAAATCAGCGTCTCCACGGTAACGGTGGGCCTGAGTGCCGTCCTTACCTGTGCCATCCAGGGGACGCTGCGCCCACCAATCATCTGGAAGAGGAATGGCATCATATTAAACTTCTTGGACCTGGAGGATATCAATGTGAGTAAAAATTGCTGTCATCTTCATGGTTGATGTTGCTTTTTGTTGTTGGAGTTGATGGTAAAGAAATTGACTGTTGGTTTGTTAATTCAAGATGTTCTATACCCTGCAGCTCATGCTGTTGGGTTTTCATTTGTTGATAAGGTTTTAGATATGGAAATAAAGCTGCAAGGGCACTCAGACAAAGCAAACACATCAACAACAGCAGACAAGATCAAGTGCTTTGTCCTGCAATTTTAAAGATGTCAAACAGACAACTTGTCTGCAACAAATTGCAATGAAAACAGTATTAATAGTTGTCATCCCATTGGAGTTATGTTTGTGTTCATCTGATTAAAAGTAACTCCAACTTCCACACTCTTTAGCTCTTGGTTTGCTTCCACTATCTCCTGAGAAAGGTATTTGATTCTTACCCCCTAGATTGGCATTTTTTTTGTCTACTTTCCTGTCTGTATACAGTAGATCGTAAACAACTCCGTCCTCCTGCTGAAAAGGAGAAGGGTGCTGTGAGTGAACTAAATAGTAAAGTCCTATAACTATAAATAGTGCTGATTCAAATTCTGAGTCACAATGAGTGGCTGATTTAAAATTACACAAATCATTGAGTCAGTTATACTACATAAATCATGTTTATAAACTTAGAGTGAAGCAGTGATGCTCAGTAAAACCCCTCATCTAAATCTGAGGAGCCCATAAAATTCCCCAACACTGTGCACAACCTTAAGGTCGGTTGTATGTATATCTTATCAAAACGGTTCTCTGAGAGACTTACGTGGACTGCCTAATTAATATTTGATCAACTTTAGCAGCATGGGGGCACAGTTGGGGGGCTTTTCATTTTGACTGAAAACAAAAAGTCTATTAACATCTTTTTAAAATTACAAAATCACATTGCTGCTATTGAACTGTAAGGAGTTTTTCAGTTAATTTCTAATCACAAGCACATTGTTTCGTCTTTGTTTTTGCACTCTATAGTACTTGTAAAATGCTCATCACAGATCTGTGATCTTGGGAGGTGTGCTAATAATCCTATGTTCTTGATTGAAAAGAACCTCTTACCATGTGAAGCCTGATTATCAACCAGAAACCAACTAAGAAAGAGAGAGTAAATGGAAGGCTGGGTGGCAGGCAGATAGGTAGAAAAAAGAAGAAGAAATGAAATGGGGAAAACAGCGATTCCTTAGCACCCTCCATGAAATGGTACAATTATAGCCTGCTCACTGCTTAATGAACTATGCAGCCATGCGCCTGTTTAGACACATCTGCACAGGTGACAGCACAGCGCCGGCTTGCTTTATCCACTGCCGGATCACAGTTCACTAATTGCATGCTAATGAGTGGCCTTGTTGGTCTGCTGTGATGATGAGCCGATAAACAAAGTCAAGTGTTAAGGTGGAGACTGGAGGAGAGGTGATGGCAACAGAGGTCCCTCGGGCTCTTGACCGCGCATAATGAATTTCCACAGAGCTCAGTGATCTGAGTGCAGGAAGGAGAGAGCAGCTCTGGCTGTGTTTCTTTTCATTTGGTCAAATCAAAGAAGAAACAAAAATATCCCAAAATCAGTAATAGAGGTAACATATGTGCTTTGGCTGAGTGGAATGTCTGTATAATGTGAGAAATTGGACATTTGAAGCAATATGAAAAAGTTTCATGGCTAGTTGGTCCATTTAACCAGCTCCTTTGGGACAGTGATGTAAGGTCCAAAACATTTTGTATTTTAAGTGACTTCCTGGCCAAATAGAAGATAAATAAGCCACTCAGTAATGAGAATTTAGATATTCTCCATACTTAGCATTCAACATCCAAGTTGATTCTTAGATTGTAGTTTATTTAGATGCAGTGAATAGAAATGTGTAAATGTGTGTGTTCTATATACAGCACAGTAATATATACAGATGCTAAGCAGTTAATAACTAGGGATGTCCCGATTTTTATGCTCCCAACTCAAATCATTTCATATTTAATATCTTCCCATACAATTTTTCTAGATTCTTTTTATACATTTACAATTCACGTATTGCAGATTAGCTGTAGTAGAGCATTATGGGAGTTTAGTTGGTGAAGGAACACCGTGATGGAGACTTGGATGAGACTTACTCATCTCCAGCCCATAGATGAGTATTAAATTAAGTTAAATTAAAAGAGAATTTCTACATTTCAGTGGAAGATCCTATGGCCATTTATTTGGTCTTTTTATCGTATTTCTGCAAAACAACAAACACAAACTAGGCGTAGGTTTGTGTCAGTACCGATAACTTGAAAAACCCCATCCCTAGCAATGTGAGCAAAAAACACCAATAAAACGGCAAAAGTTTGTTTCCACAAACAAACTCCAGCTCTGCTTCATTCCATACCTATCCTACCTTGATGATGTAGCCCCTTTGCCCTTCATCCCTCCCCTCATGGCATTCGTCCAGATCTCCCACTAGCAGCATCTCTCTTCACCCCGTCTGTGCCCACAGACCTCCCCTTGTTGGAGCTGCAAATGACAAAAACCTGTGATTGCCTTTTCAGTTTAATGGTCTAAAAACAACCACGGCCCTGTGTCCCTCACCGCCTTCACCTAGGCGACGCTCCCCTGGTTGTTTGTTCCAAGAGCTGACAAATGTTATGTCAGGGGTTGCATAGAGATCAGTGCATGGTCTTTGCCTGGTAGCTGGTCAAGACCAGCCACTACAAACCTTAATCCTGCCTTTGTTGTCCTCTATGCATTTTCAGGTTTTACTTACCGTAATATCTTCATTTACTGTGTATCAAAGAGAGGTCATACTTTTATCCCTTTTTATGTTCATGTATGTCCAGATTTATTTGCATGTGGGAGGTTCTCGTTTTTGAGTTGGTATGAAAGAATATAATCTGTGTTCCTTGATAAAATGCTAAAATGATTAAATTCAAAGCAAAATGGTTCATTGAAAACAACCTTTTCCTTGTTCTTTATTAAAAATGTTTTTAAAACATATTGTTATTCTCCACATGGAAACATTTAATCGTGATAAACTATTCAGTTACATCACCCAGCCAAATCTACAGCACATGGTTGACTTTTATTGTGTAAATATAAGTTGAACAGTCAGCCCCTATTGTCCAGGACACCAACAAATAGATGGTGGTGGACAGTGTTCCCACAAACTTATCTGTAACTCTCATCTGTCAGAACAGTAAGTTGCAACAACATAAGGGAAAGCAGAGGGTGTCAGGCGCTAACGATGACCTGTCTTCTTTTTTTACATTTTGTACAAGTTGACTCGGAACGCTGTAGGTCAAAGAGGAGACAGGGCGAGATGAAGGAGGGGACATTACTCTCCTGTCAAACTGCTATCAGCACGCCGTTTTCCCTCTGTTGAACTGTGCTGAATGGAAGCAGGATTGTTTTCAGAAGTTTCATTTGACAGTGATTGAAATCTTCCTGCACTCTGGCACATAACCTCTGAAGCTGAGAGCTGAGCCTCCATTACAATCAGTCTCGTCTGTCTGCTCCCTCTAAGTCTGGTCGTTGTTCTCCTTCTGTCTCTCTCCCCACCTTCCTCTCCAACACATCGTTTTCATCGCACCTCTTTCTCTGTTTTTCACTCTCAATCATAAACCTCTGCATTTTACATTTTGAGTAGAGCCGTGTTCTCCTAAAAAGTAACTGCACTGTATATATGAGCAGGTTCAGACCTGTGTCACCACAACTGATTGCATGAGGGCAAAAATAACAAAGGCAAAACTATAAACAGAAACAGACAAAATAGCAATGTAATTTATTTTTACACTTAGTGAGATTGGGAACTTGATTAATTCGGATATTAAATGAATAATGTATATTTCTTTTATTAAAAACAATTACCACAAAGCTTTTATTTGCATGTACATTGCTACCACTCAGTAAACATATAATGAATGTGGCTCTCAAGTATATTCAAGCAGCTGTTTACTGCATCAGAACTATTCTGCATATTCTGAAAAAGCAGTGATGATTACTACTGAAGAATAGGTCAGGGGAGACTCTGATTTAGTTTTGCATTTAGAAAGCAAAACTTCAATGGGTTCCATTAATTTGAGTGTGGCCACTGGCCAGCTTTGTGCATAATTTTTAGACCGCTCTTTGTAATACAAAAGCATATAATTTTCCTTGAATAATAATAATAAAAGCCTGTAATTTTCTCCCGCTAGTTTTTTTTCAGTCCGTGTATCATCACGACATTTTATGAACTAAAAGATTAACGACTAATACCATTATGTTATGAGGAGCTTTGCAGGACAAAATCTCCCATTTACAGCCATGTCTTCTTAGTCACTTCTGACAGCAGCTAGCCAGACACAGAGCAGGCTCAGTGAGCAGAGCGAAAGACAACTTTATGGAATTAGTCAGATTTGAAAAGTCATCTTTGTCTGTTTTAAAAGAATTTTCACTTCTTGCAAATGTGAAGGTGTTCAAATTCTTTCTCTTTTTTCCCCCAATTACTCTACCTCTGTTAAAAATGAATGCTCAACCAATTGTGGCCTTTGTCCAGTTGGACCAAAGTCAAATTTAAAGTTAGTTTATAGCCTACCAAAAATGTCAATTCAACTTCCATTAAGAGGTTAGAATCAGCGGTACATCAATGATGATTTGACTTTTAGGAGACAGCCTTACTCTACACCTCTCTTTTCACAGGAACCACAAGTAATAGTAAAGATTTTAAGCTGAAATATATCTGGCATAACCTGCCCAATATATCACAATCATATTTTTTAGACCAATTGGCCCATTAAGTTTTAATTGTTCTCACCGGTGCACTTGTACCTCTCACCCTAGTTGTAAATTCTGAACTTTAAAGACTGTCCAAGGCTCCCCTGGCTACCTTACAAGAAAGTCGCATCACATTTTTCCTGTCACAAAGCCACCTCCTGTCAGGTCACATTAATTTCTAGAGACCTCAGGAAAAAAAAGAAGCTGCCGTTTGTGGTTTCTGTGTCATGACAGAGCTGGATCCGGACATCTGCTCTGCCACTTGGTGGGACAGCAAACTATTTAATGCCTTAATCCGCCCTAAGCTGTAGCTGGAACCCCCTGGTGACTGCCGCATGCTGCACCAACAACAACCAGCTCCATTCATCAACCTAATGGGCTTTATATTTTTAACCCTTGCCATTTATCAGGCTGAGGCAGCGTGATGAGGGGAGAGAGGAGGATCAAATTCCCCAACGCTTGCTTCAACTCAACAGGGACACCGTTGATTCATGGTCTCTCTTCCTTTTCACATCACTCTTTTTCTCTCCTGTCTTTTCCCATCACTCCCTGCTGTTGTGGGCCTCCTCTCCCTGCTCTCTTCAAGCATCCTTATGTATTCTATCAAGTTACCTTCATTTTTCCGCCTCACTCCCTGTGGAGGTTTTCTGCACCCCATTCTTCACCACTGTTCCTTCTCCTAAACCTCTCATCCCCTCCAATCTTCCTCCCTTCTCTCTTTCTTTACCTAATTTTCCTCTTCCATCTCTCCCCTGTATTCCAGGACTTTGGGGATGATGGCTCCCTGTACATCACCAAGGTGACAACCATCCACATGGGGAACTACAGTTGCCATGCCTACGGCTATGAAGACCTCTATCAGACACATGTGCTGCAGGTGAATGGTTAGTAATGGCTCATTTCTTACTTACAGTGGTGGGAGAAGTGTGGACAAAACATTTCAGTTTTGTAGTTTCTGCTACTCTGTTGTTTCCCCGTGAGGGTTCATTCTCTTATCACCTTGTTCTGTTTATAATAAAGAGGTCAAGTGATTGGCCTGGTTGGCATCCAGGGCCAATCAGTTGCTTTGTAATCCTTGGTTCTGTGGTTACAGAACAGTTTTGGAGGCAATTAGGCCAGCCTGCTGTTGACTGAAATGTGTGGGAAACAAATAAGCTAAAGCTATTTCTCAGAAGCAAAAGTATGAGGATAAAACATGACTGCAAATGTTACAAGTACATTCAATGTTTAAATACTGTCACTGAGATGTCTTATTGGTCCTATGTCCATTCTGCAACGTGGCAGTAACCCCAAATACAGCCGGAGTCAAACAAGAACAATGTTCAGCAACAACAACGACCAGGAGTCCTGCTTCATTTTTCTTTTTTCTAAGACTTTATGTAAGATTTTCCAAAAGTGGAAAAAGAGATACATCACAATTTTAATCAGTCAAATAGGATCGTACCATGGGGCTCCTCTCACACTACAAAACTTTCAGCAAGGCTGCCATGTGTGTTTGCAGCCTTCAGTGCCGTCAAACTGATGTGAGTTGTCATATAAACTCCACTGTTATTGTGTCATATGAAGCATCACACTTTCAGATTTGAAAAGGTCAAACCAGGGAAAATTTGGCATTTTTTGCTCACAAGTGACAGTAGTAATTAGTCAAATAGGCTGATTAATTTCCTCCATCAATTCATAATTTCAGCGCTCATTTATTAAAACACCATTTTGTCCTGATTACGTACATCTTCCTTCCTAAAGTAATAATGAGGAAATTTTTTAAAGAAGTTTCTGTTTAAGAGGCTTAGCATCTCCAGTTATAAAGTATGACTTAAACAATGTTGCACGTAAGATCAGGGCAGTCAGACCATTCACAGTGCACACCTGAAAACAGCATCATTGCACATAAAGCCGAAATGAACCGAGAATCTGTGCAGCATTATTTATTTGATTCTGTGCTGTGAATTAAAACTATTTAAGCTACTCACAGTGATTTTGGTGAACAAAAAAGTGTCCTCCTCAAATTAACCCTCTGAACTCCAGACAATTTCTCTGCATTTTTTTTCTTCACATTTTTACTCACTGTGCGCTCATTTTTCAGGTGTTACCAATGTCAGAAATATCACGAGTTAAAGCTCACATTTCAAGCTTTCCAACAGAACTGTATGTAGTTCAAGAACCGTCAGTTGGCATTATAATATTTCCTTCTGTTTTTACTATTTCTGGCTCCTATAATTAGTGTAATTTTGGCTGACATTTTTAAAAGACCACATGCATTTCAAACATGCTGGTCGATTTTGAGGCTCAGAGGGTTAACCATCTACATTAAGGCCCTCATCTCTGCTAAGTTTAGACTAAAAAGTAATGCTTGGGTCTCTCCAGAGAAGATCCAAGGGGGATGAATTTTAAACCTGAAACAACAATGGAAACCACTCAGGCACCCAATTTCTTATAATTTTCGTGCTTTTGTTTCAGAGTGACAGATAAGGAAATTAGGTATATTTTTTAATTCAATTAAATATGCTTCAATTAAGGAGTTACAATAGGTGTGATTGTTTTGTTTTTCTGAGATTTTAATTGAAAAGGAATAAGCTGAATTTTAGACCTGAACCTGAAGGCGGAGAGGGAGCGATTGGAAGGGAGTCACTGAGACAGACAGTGCCTGAAGGGCAAGTTATCAGGAGAGGGCAATTACCAAATGTTTGTGCTGGGGATTCAAGGTATTTCAAATGAGATAGGACGAGGAGAGATAAGGTGGAATGGAAAGGAGCCAAGTGCCACATTATACTAAGTGGGCGGTTTGCATCCTGTTGCGTTATCAAAGCAATAGACATCCTTTCTTTGGTGTGATGAGAGGAATGACAATGATGGAGCTTCAGTCTTGGTGAAGTGTCCACAGTCACAGTGTAGGACTCTAGACTGTGGTGTTATCAGACCCTAGAGTATGATGTCAGTGCTGTTCAGAAAAAAATGTGTCTGCTATGTAAAGCAAACACAGTATTAAAAATGGAAGAAACAAAGAGTTGCTGCAGCATTATGGGTGCAAAACAGAAAAAAAAAGAGAGGCCGACTACAGTGATTCAGTCAAGGAGAAACAAAGGTGGAAGTACAGAGGTGTAGTACATTTCTGTGTGTGTGGGAAGGAAGATGAGATGGATAATTTACTGATCAAGATGTGAAAATAACAACAGCTGTGCCACAACTATCAAGAGTCACAAGTCAAAAAGTAACTAGTATCTACAGTCAGGCAGTTGCAGTGCGGTGAGAAGTGCAAAATGTAAGTATAAAGTGAGATAAACCGGAAATACTAAGTTCTGTGGTTGATAATAATTAGACAAGACACACTTCAGGGGGAAAAAAACAACAATAAAACACATGCAAGCAACAAATGCAATATTAATATTGCAGGAGGAATAAGGAGCAAGTTTGTAAATTAGAAGGGCGAGGTGGCTGAGCTCGTGTAAGGAGGCGTCGTCAAGATCTGGCAGCTGCCCCGAGGTTTAGAGGGTGCCCAACATCATAATCCGAAAAAAATGACATCTTACCTGTTCATGTAAACTATTACCTCATATTTCATTTCCCCTTCGATTCCTCCACCTTCATTTGCGGTCCTCTTCCCGGAGGAGGTGGTAAGTGGCAGATACGTCCCAACATCTATTTCATGTAGGACTCGAGCTGTAATAAAGCAGCCCCAGAGCGCTCGGATTCTTGTTATTTGTGAATATATTCACATTCCATGCTGGGGTGAGACAAATTCCTCTCTGCCCACTGCGTGTGTGGGTGTTTGTGTTATAGTCCCCCAGGAGTTATGGTCTACCATGAAACAGTGTGTAATTATGTTTTCACTTGTCCTCTCTCCTTGTTTGTGTCTTTGTGTTGGTGTTTGTGTGTCCAGTCCCTCCAGTGATCCTGGTCTATCCAGAGACGCAGGCCCAGGAGCCCGGCGTTTCTGCCAGCCTGCACTGCCACGCCGACGGCATCCCAAATCCCAAACTCCTCTGGCTGAAGAACGGCATGGATCTGCAGCCCAGATCTTCTAAACAGCTCACTCTCATAGGTGAGGAGTGTTTGATTATTTTGGGGATTGCTGTCAGCGTATTTTGAGCTTTAACAGACACTGTGTGTCACATCTCGTGGAAGCAGAGTTACATATGAGCAGCACTGCAGTATGCCAACACCACATAAATCCTGAGAGAGTGAGATGGCACAGTGATGTGGGCAATGAAAACAAAGCCTAAAAATCAAGCTGAGTTTTTGTCAAAGTAACTTTTTTTTATTGAAAACTAAGCAGTGCCACTCATCAGCAGTAATATTCTGTTGTGCTTTCCATTTATTTGCATTGTATACTGCAGAGATGAAACCAAGATTGTGGTCACCCTCTTCTATCGTCTTCATTTTGCTCCCCTGGCAAACATACTTATTCTTTCAAGGTGAATGAGCTGGAAGATCAAGAGAGTGAAAATAAAATGAAATATACTCCGTGACAGGAGTCAGCAGCTACTCATCTGCGTTAGAAGGGGAGTTTTTTTTATTTTTTTAAGATGTACTCTTGATATAAGAGAGAAGGAGCAGAATGGAGCACGACTTTTCTTTTTATGGCCTAGTTCTCATTAAGGGAGAGTTTATTGGCTGTGTGTGGGTCATTACCTATGGTAATAGCCTGTTATCAACCCGCAGACACTCAGACAAGGGAGGTTCTGCAAGGTTCACCACCACATAAACACTGCAGTGGCTACGATTTCAGATTTACCAGCTAATGCGGGTGATGGCAAGGGGCAGGAGTCCTACTTAGAGCGATAATTCGTGATTTTTCCATTAAAAAACATTTGCAAAAGTTAGAAGAATAGAGTGGGAAAGTAGATTAAGTAGTTAAGATTTCCTTTTTTTTTGTAGCCATGTCTGAAGCAAAAAAAAAAGAGGTGTAATAATCCACTATTTCATTTCTACATATAACATCAGAAGTGTAATAAAGACAGTGCTAGAGTCTTGCCCCTATCATCATTTTTTTTGATAGATTTCTGTGAAATCTGAACAACACACTGACGGTAGATAGTGCTGAGTATTGATTGGAGGCCACAGCTGAACAGTGAAGGGAAGAACTGTTTTGTGTTGCTGAGTGACTGAAACCGAGCTGTGGAGCTGTCCACGGTGCTGAATCCACTCGAGCTTGTAGCACATCCCTGCTTGATATTCCCTCTAGTTCAGTCTATTAGAAAGCAAACTACTGCAAACACAGCTGCAGGGATACCTTCATGTGTGAAATAGATTATTTCTCTGAAACAGATGCACTGTGGGAAGAAGGTTTAGTGCACTATTCATACTGCTTTCAAATAAATTACACAATTATCAATGCAGGCTGTATATAAAAGATGTACGTAGCCTCCAGGTCTGAAGAGTGAAACAACACAGTAGTGGTGCAACCCTCTTGACCTCAAAATTGATAATTACACCCTTCATCAGTGCTAGAAACTGTAAAAACAGGAAAAGTTGCTTGATTTTCAACTTAACAATGGTCCTTCGACTACTCTGCCAAAACTTAACCAAAAAGCTGAAAATTGTGATATTTTATCAAAATCACTTTAGTGTCTCAGTTAAAATTTCACCAAAAATAAACTGTTTGCACGAACCATATTCTGTAAAAAAAAAAAAAAAAAGCTTCACCCCTCCTTTGTACAGCAGTAACATCATTAATGCTGCAACCAACAGTCCCGACAAAAAATTAGGGACTTCTCAGTTGGGCTGAACTGCAGGTTAAAAATATTCACATTCCAAACATTGTTTGTTTTTCATACCGTACATTGGGCTACTTTTCAGCACTTGCAGCCATGGCTTCACTGTTTCCATAGAGGTGCAGGACTTCATATTGCAGTGAAAATGAGTCAACAGTGAGTAAAAGTGACAGGAGTAAAGTAAATAAAAATAATAATGTAAACCTGCATTCTTTTCAACAGCCAGCAGTGGGCAGCACCTCTGGCTCACAAAAGAAGTCAAAGTGTATAGAAGTCTTTGAAAAAATAACTCTGATTATCACTTGAATTATTTTCTCAGTACAGTTTTTTTCCACATTAGCCTTTGGTCTAAATATTTTGATTAAAGCATGATGGTCATTTAGCAAATTATGGTCTTCTTTAAAGTTAACTAGACAATGAAACAATGTTTGTTTTCAAAAGAGCAACATGTGCGACTTGAGGTCGCTAATGTACAAACCAGTGGGTGAGGTTGCATGAATGAAAACTGTGGTTCAATGTCTGACTTGTTTAATAATAATAATAATAATAATTAGGATGCAGACAATTATTTCTGTTGACATGGAAACAGCTGAAAATACATTAACTAGGAGCAGATTACAGTCGCTGTTTGTGTCAGTGTGTGTGTGCGTTCTCTACCAGCACAAAGGACACCTGATCAGTTAGCCTACACACAGAACACACAGTAAATGTATTTTTCAAATTTTGTAATTATCTTGGTGTATTAAACTGTTAATACAAAGTGTCCCAAGAGTCTAATCACTTCTGATATTCTGTGTATTGTATCTGGTTCTGTTGTTTTATTTATTTACACTCTCTGAAAGTGAACCAAAGCAGTTAAGTTGTGTGCTGCAAAAATGTAATAAAACTGTGAGCTAAAAAGCCATCAAAGCTCAGGAGGGCTAACAAGCGCTGCTGAGTCAGGTGAAACGTCCTCTTCACCTGTACAGTAATCCATCTATACGGGGCAGTTTAGGAGAATCAATTCAATTCAGTTTAAAACAAAACCAGTCAAAACTCCTGTCTCCACAAAGTGCTACAAAACATGCAAAATAGGAATATAAAGACTAATTTAATGAGTGGTTGATTAAATGGTTTTTAACAAGAATTGATCAGAGCATAATTATGAATTAGAAGTAATTAAAGTGGTGTCTCACTCTATGAAGGCCTGCTTTAAGGCAGTTTTCACTTCAAAGCATTCCGCACTTTTCCCCTGATAAAAGAGAATTATTATCAGAATCCAAAAAGACATTTCACTAATGTGAAAAGCTTTGCGTCAATGTCTGTAATGTCGTGTGATTTTGCAACCCAGTAGGCATAAATTAGAAAGTCAAGATAATTTTTTGATGTAAAAATGGAGCACAGCATGTTTTTGGAAGTGTGTGCTTCATTGCCGTTCCTAACATCGTGGGCTCTATGTCTGGACTGATTTTTAAAATTTCCCTTTTCAAGTTTAAACGGGTAGAAAATAGAATACATCCAACATGAGAGGGACTGAAGGGAGAACATTGTGAATGTTAGATGTCATAAGAGTTCATTGTTTTTATAGTGACTTCAAGAGATGTACAGAAAGGGATGAAAAATAAAGCTTCTTTAATGTTCTTCTAACACAACATGGCCCATGAAAGCTCCACCGTGACATGTACACATCATGAAACCAGTGTATTGCTACAGGATCAGAGTGCAGCTGTACATCACAGAGCCTGATGCTACAGCAGACATCAGAGAGCTCTCCTCTGATGACCTCCGTGTCTTAATTCCACCAGCATCGCCACACACCACAGCCTACAGCTTCAGACAAACAACGCAGCATTGTAAAATCTAAGCTAATAAAATCTAAGCTAGTCTTCACTTAAGTACCCACAAATAAACAGTACACTCATGAAATATAAGAACAGTATTTAAAAGGCAGCAAATACTGTCATGGAAGTTGTTTTACCGTTCAAACACACTCAGCCTGAGAAGAACGAGGCACAAAAAGATTTGTGAGTTATCTGATAGCAATATAACAACAATTATAAGGTACGCTTTCATCCCATTTCACTGTGATATAGATGCAGATCCTGACGAATGCAGTTTGATATAGTATTGTACGTAAGGACACAGTCAGATAACAATACAAACAAAAGATGCAGTAATATTTGTTTCGAATTCACTTTCACCCAACTCTAAACACTGTTCCTAAAGTAAAGCACGGTTTGTTTGCACGCTGTTGCAGTTCTTTACTTTGTCTGGTGTTTATAACATTCATTCCTCAGCATCTGTAGGAAGCATTTGGGCCCATGCTTATTCATTTTCCCTTCATTTATTTTGTTTGGTTTGGTTTTGAACATCACATTTGGTTGATCGTGAATGTGAGCGACTACCTGATGAACACATTTTGGTTTTATTTCTGTTGTATCCATCGGATTACTCCCACACACTTTCGGGGGTCAACTGAATTTTACCGCTGTGGAGGATTTCAGTGCGTATATATACATTAAATCTGCACTTTTATTTTCAGCTTCACTGTTCTAGATGTTTAGAGGGTCTTGGGTTGACATTTAATGTTTATCAACTAAGCTGAACAAAAAGTCAACAATTTTTTTTCTCTCTGCATAAACCTGTAAATCATAAACTTGCAATAATGCAGAAAAGAATTATCACAAGAACACATGATTTTATTCCTCTCTTTTCGTTTCATCTTGTAGCAAATGGCAGCGAGCTCTTTATTGGCAGCGTCCGGTACGAAGACACCGGAGCCTACACCTGCATCGCCAAGAATGAGGTGGGAGTGGACGAGGATATTTCCTCACTGTTTGTGGAGGATTCGGCCAAGAAGACTCGTAAGTCCTACAGTTTCACATTTCACTTTTTACCGTAGAAAATAAAATTGAACACGGTAACAGCAACTTTTAGAGCTGTGGTCTCTGTGTTGACTGGTTAGTCAATATGCTCTCATCCGACCAATCTCTCAATGGTGTTCTGTGTTTCCCAACTTTAAACTCAACCAACTTACAAGAGACAGCCAGGTCAACCATATATAACATTTACGGAACGTTTACTTAAACTAATTAACATGTTAAAGCAACTAATGTGACTGCATTCTTTAAACAATGTGTAAGCTTTGCAATTTAAAAATCCCAGCTAATGAGCTAACAGCCGTATCATGTAAAAACCATAGGTTTGTCTTCTTTATATTCCTTAACAGGACCATGAGCTGTGATGTTTCTGTTTTCAGTTGTTATGTAAATACAGGCAGGTGCATGCACTTCAACTCAGTCTGTTATCATTTTAGTGTAAGAAAAACAGGTTAAAATGATTTACTATGCTGCAAATACTTGCTTTTATTTATTAATTAATTTAGACTAATAATGGCAGCAGGTAAAGTGCACTCAGTGTGCTGTGGCTGATTTATTTAATCTAGAGATAACATGATGTTTTTTCCTTCCACGAGTAGATACAATTTTAGTTGATTTTCCATGGTTGACTACATCCCCAGTAACTTTACATTAACATATCTTATCTGTGTAAGACATTATTCCAAAATTAATTAGGGCCTTCATGTTTTGCTTTGAATTGCATGGTTTTGTAAGCTGACTGATATCTCCACAGTTTTAAACAATGTTTAAGTAATGCGAGTTACACAAAGACAAGACGCTTGCACAGGAGCAGCAACAGTAGCTTCAGCTCTCCATCCATGTCAACACAAAAAGCATTCAGGTACTGTGTCAGTGTGTTTTCGTAGCATTTGGTCAAGATGCAATCACTGTAGTAGATTGTGTAAAAGAAAATAAACTTAGTCACAAATGATTAAAAAACCTCGAGAGATGAGAAAAGAAGCATCCCGTTTTAAATCCAATGAGCTGAATGAGTGGAAAAACACTGTTGAAATACCTCCTGTGTAGCATCTGCAAACGTCCCATGCATCTCCTGCATTTTCCTCGCAGTGAGCACAAAAGCTAAAAAGCAAAAACTGCTTCATGTTAGCCGACACTGAGCTGATTCCTTATGTTTTCAGACTGCAAAAAAATTAATATCCATTGCTAACAGTAATGGATATTAGATCAACAGTGAAACAGTGCAGCACACCAGACTACAGAGTGGAAGTTCTAGCACAGCTGCACTTAAGAGCCTGGCTTCTTTTCTACAAATGCTGAGATCAGACCACACAGAAGAAGCTCTATCACGTCCCAACCCAACAGCCCTGGGGTTTCCAGATCAAAAATGAACGCCAGACACAACAATGGCTCATTTTATCTTATTTCTTTTAAAGTGGGAGAGAACAGATGGAACTGGGACATCTCACAGTTTGATGGCTTATATGAAGTGTTTGATGTGGATGACCCAGAGGAGAACAGAGAGCCTCTTTGAGAGAAATGCAGCTTTATTGCATTTCAGTCAACCTCTAACCATTTTACTACCACTAGGAACATTTTACCAAAATAATTACACCTGTGGGTGTGCACACATTTACAGTTGTTTAGGAACGTATTCAGACTCCTTCAATTTTAAATTAGTAGCATTGCCCTTTGGTCCCATCAGCCAGCCTCCAATAACCCACAATGACAAAGTGAAAACACATTTTTAGAAGTAAAACCTTCAAAGTTTTATTCAAAATTAAAAACTGAAATTCCTAATTTACAAAAGAATACAAAAAACAGAAACCTCTTTGGCAACAGTGGCAGTTCAAACCTTGTTGGGTAAGTCTCTACAGGCTTTGCACACTTGGCTTTGGACAGTTTATCTTATTCTCTCTGGCAGATCTCCTCAAGCTCCTTCAGACTGATTTGGAAGCATCTGGGAACTGTCATCCTCCGGTCTCTCCACCGGTGATCTATGGGGTTTAAGTCTGGGCTTTGAATGGGCCACTCAAGGACAGTCAGACGCTTGTCCTGAAGTCACTCCACCATTGTCTTGGCTGTATGCTTTGGGTTATTTTCATGCTAAAAATGAACCATTGTACCTGATAATCTGCACTGTGGAGCAGGTTTTCTGAAGGGCTGTTAAGTAGAGGCTATCAGCAAACTTTGCTGTATCCCAAAAGATAAATAGTGCCTGGTGTTCCCCAAACAAAATGTCAGAGTTCTGCTTCAAGAGTTAAATCTTTATTTCATTAGATCAGACAGTCTTCTTGTATGCTTCTGTGGCTCAGGTGGTAGAGCGAATTGTCCAACGATCGAAGGGTCGATGGTTCAATTCTCGCTCTGTCCTAGTTGTGTGCTGTTGTGTCCTTGGGAAAGACACTTGGCCACCTTGCCTCCAGTGCGGCTACTCAAACTGGTGTATGAATGTTGGTGGTTGGCATGGATTGGCAGCCACGCGTCCGTCAGTCTGCCCCAGGGCAGCTGTGGCTACTAATGTAGCTTACCACCACCCGAGAGAGAATGTGTGAGTGAATGAATAATGGGTCCATTGTAAAGCGCTTTGAGTGCCCTGAAAAGCGCTATATAAATCTAATCCATTATTAGAAAAACCTTTATGATGGACTGCAGCTGAGATGTTTATCTTTCTGGTCCTCCAGTCCCTGCAGATAACTTGTGAAGCTCTTTTGGACTGACTGTTGGGGTCTTGGTCACCTCCCTGACTAAGACCTTTCTTGCTCAGTTGCCTTGTTTTGGCAGAAGAGTCCTCAGTGGTTCCAAACCTCTTCCATTTCTGTTCTTGTAGCCTCCTTGCTTCTGCGAACACTCTAAGCTTTAGAAATAGTTTTATACCTTTGTCCTGATCTTTACCTTGCCACATTTCTTCATGGTGATTCACAGAGAGTTACTTAGATTATATGACTCAGTTTTTGACTTGGCATACAGTGTGAATTTCTAGACCTTTTACACACACATGTGCGTCTTTCTAAACTGTCCAACTATGCCATGACTCCAGTCAGGTTCCAGACATGTCACAAAGATTGTTTCAGAAAAAAAAGATGCATCTGACCACAACCTGGATTGCCACAGCAAAGGATCTAAATACTTTTTTAAATGTGAAACTTAAATTTTTGACTCTTAAGAAATTTGCAAAAATATTCCAAAAACATGTTGTGATTTATGGTTAGTATGGCTGATGGAGAAAAAATGGCATACTTTGATTTATTTAAAATGTAATTTACGATGCAATAGCATGTGCAAAAATGAAGGAGTTTGTATACATTCTGAAGCGACTGTACATTTGTTGTACTGAAAAAAAAATACAAATTCAGCACTAAGTGACAAAGATTGTTGTTGTCAAGTCGAACAGTGAAGTCAGTCTGTGCATTAAAGGCATCACAGATACAATAATTGATCAGAGTCTGAGGTGTAGCGTGCCAGATCTTTAAGCCAATCACAGCAACAATCTATGACACAGCCCTAATCCGACCATCTCAAAAGACAAAGACATTTTGTAATCTCATCCTAGCAAAACAGTTGTTTTATGGAAGTGTTTCGGTTCATTTCATTCAGTTTTAATGACAAATCAATGCAAATGGTTAGTTAGGGGAAATGCAATCACTAAAGAACATCTAAAAACCAAACAAAGACCTTTTGTTTTAGTAGTTCTTTTCATTCTGCATGTGATCTGACTGGTCAAGCTCGAGTTGGACTTCTTTCTGTGTTTCCGTAATGCAAAAGGATCAATTCTCTGTTCTGACTGTGTGGGCAGTCTAAGAGGCTCTGCTCAATTTTTTTTGAAGAGATTTCACTGAAATAGAAGGTTTTAAACAATCGGCTCACATATTTTACGTTTCTTTGATATTCAGTCTTTCATTAGATTGCATCATTCTGATGAGTGAATGATAGCTACCTAGAAAGAGCTTATCAGGCCAGTTGAAATTAAACTGAATAATCGATGCCTTGTCTCCTCTCAAGACAAAAGTGATCTCATGATTTGGGAGGAAATATGGACCTGTCAGGAGCAGTGAGGAACATTTTGTAGCTGTCAAATATGTTTTTCTTGACTTGGCATGAGATAAATCACCTCCTGTTTCCTGGAAGATGTCTCTTTTTTCTCAGGGTGAATTAATGTTTTTCTCTTCATTTCTCCCCTTCCTTTTCTTTCCTTTGGCTCGTCGGCTGATTCTGCAGTTGCAAACATTCTGTGGAGAGAAGAAGGTAATACATTACAGTTCTCAAATTGCCTTTGTATTCTTTTGAATAAGAAACTGCGGTGAGCATGTTTTGTTGCTCTTCAGGGCCTGCAGCTGGATATTTACAACTTCCCAAGATGCTTGCCCTGCTGTCCACAAGAATCACAAAGTTCCTTTCTCCCCAACAAAACTTTTCTTCAAGTCTTGCTTTCCTCCCTTGCATGCCTAAAGTGTTTCATCCCTTTGCTGCTTTCTAATAGTTTTTGCTTCAGATCACCTACGGGGGAAACACACAAGCAGGAATTTCATGTATTTTGCAAATAATACCACAGACCCAGGGTGGTGGCTGGAATAAAAATAACTCTGTGGTTTTCAGCAATATACAAATCCATCCTGTGTTTATGCTGTATATATTATTACCACATCAGCATTACCACAACTACAGTTTTACTACTTTATTGGAAAACCCATTGCGGTTTCCGAGAACACTACAAACCTAATCTGTTCTATATACATCACCGCCACATCAGGTTTACCACAAAACCAAAAGAAGCTGGAGTGGTTTAGAGTAGTGTAAGCATTTGGATTATTTTAGTGTTTATCAGCACTGAGAAGCTATATTTGCCTCATTAACATTGTGTGTGAGCAAAAGTGCTTATTTTTGCGTCTGTATGAATACATGCTCGTATATTTTGCGTCCTTTTTCTGACAGTATGTCTCAGACTGTTGAGCAATACACATTCTATGACATCTGACTGTGTGAAAGTGCAAAAACAACGTCTTAACAGTCTGACAAATCAGTCACTGACAGTTTTTTTTTGTCGATGCATGCATCTGCTAAATGTTTGTGCAAGCTGCAAGCGTGTATACATGCTTATGCTCATCATCTCTGCTTATGTGATATATCCCTGACAGCGGTATGAGCTTCTTGCTCATCCAAATGCCTTAACAGCAGACCGTGATCTCTTCTTTGAAGATTATCCTTTTTTGGCAGTTTGCCTTTGTCACATAGGTGCAGTATAGACAGACAGTAAAGGTGGGGAAACAGCGCAGAGTTGCTGTAAAGGTCCAGCCAGCCTGGAATTGGATCGGGGACTTTATTGTATTTGTGCCCATCAGGTGTGAACCCTACAACCTTCAGCTATCAGGTTGCCCCAGACTGTGATCCTCGCTAACTCATCAGCTGCTGTTTACACCGAGCAGACGAGATGTGAAATGTTTCCTCACTCAGACAGTATATTTAATTTGATAGCTCCAACTACAGCATTCTGTGGACACGTTGCTGACAAGGCCCTGTGTAGGCATTGTCGAAACAACTGGCAGCCACACACTGCCCATCCCCGCTAACATGATAGCATCCAGGCAGGAAAATTGAAATGCCATTAGCCAAAGCCAGATAACATGGGAGTGGGGTTTTCTGCCATTTTTAATTTGTACCTGTTGCCTTGTAAAAAAAACCCAAAAAAAAACATTTTTGTCAAAAAAATTTTCTGTCTTCCTGTCTTGTCTTCTAGGACTGAGTGTGGGGAACATGTTCTACGTGTTTTCTGATGAGGGCATCACGGTGCTTCAGCCCAGTGAATGTGAAATACGCAGACATATGAAGCGGACAGAGAGGATTGTTGCTACCTATGTAAGTGCATGTAGATTTAATATCAAAATCAATTCAATTAAAATAAAAGTACACAAAATGCACATACACTAATGTGTGGCCTGTAGTTCAGCTTCAGGCTCCCTCCATGTTGCACTAAATAGATTTCAGGATGCTTGCGTTCACAACTGCTGAGCCAGTGGCTTTATAAATCAAATTATGTCTAAGGCAGAAAGATGATGCTTAGTGCATGTTTTTATATTAAGGATGGCAGGCACTCATCACATCAGGTACATCGCGAAGAGCATCTCATTCCCAGAGAGCAAAGGGTCTAAATTAGGCCTTTGGACCAAAATACAAAAGAGCGACGACAAGGCACCAGTTGTTATAGTCCTCAAAGTGCAAAAATAATTGTCCATTAAAAGTCCCAGCTCAGTGAACACACTGGATAAATCATCGAGCCCTGTCGATCTGAAAAATCAATCTGTCCAACCATCTTTATGTTATATTTACTCATTCAAGTCTGGTGTGGAAGAAAATTGCCAACAAAACAAAGACCCTCCTTATCCTCTCCCTGTTGTCAGTGTTACTCCTCACCCTACTAAATGTAATGGGATTACTTGTGTCCATTAGTCAACAGCTGGCAACAATAGAGTGTATAGAGCCTATACCGCCGACCCTGGGGTTTTTAATCCACTAGAGAACATCCCTCTCTCAGAGCAAAGGGCGTTAGATGGTAAAAGTTGCTTGTTCCTCTGAGGGATTTGGGTTTTACAGGAGCCTGTAATTGTATTAGAGATCAATACAAACTCAGTAAGCCATGTGTTAGCCAGTTCCTGCTATAAACAGCAGTTTCTTCACTTTGGTGAGGTGGAGAGGAGGTGGAAACTCCTGCAACCTTTGTGTGTGTGTGTGCATTAGTGATTACATCAGTATATATGGTGTGAGTGAGCAAGTGTGTACATAAATGTCTTGTCAGCAAAGATGGTGGGCTGCAGGGCCTGTAGAGAAGCTATGTGACTTAGTGGTACATTAATCTGTCGATATTTGTCTCAAACTGAGGTAAAATCCCAAACTTTAGGACTGGAAACACTGTTTGTTAATGGAAATGACCATAAATTATTACCATTGCTAATATCACAAATGCAAATGTATGATTAGAATGACATATTATACAGAGGTAAAATCATCTGTATGCATTTTGGCTTTGGCTGTGCAAAATGGTTTAACCCCAGGCAGTTTCTCTATGCATTTTTTTCTCCTGTCACATTTGTATTTGCCATGGGCTTGTCATTCACTGCAGTATGAAGTTCTGCGCCTCTATGGAAACATATAGAGAGAACTCATAAATGTCTTTACTGTAGTTTAACAAAGTTAGAATGCCATAAATCAGAAAAAAATAAACAGAAGTTGAACTTGATTGTTTATTTTCCCAAAAATGAAAAAGATAAAAAAAACTGTAATCAACACGTAAAACATTTTTTCCAAGTACATATGTCAAAAAAATGGTGTTTCTACATACTATAGATATTTTACTGCTGAAATGTTTAATGTTTATGTATTTGTCTACTATGCTGCTGCATAAACACGCCTGCAGTTTAGCATATTTTAGCCAAAATGTCAAAGAATTTCAGTCATGCGACTGTTCGTTGCATTTCAGTCACTAATGGCTTCACAGTTGTGTAGGTAGTTTTTTAATTGAGGTATGTAGCATAAAGTTATTTTGGTGAAATATTCAGATTTTAAAATTAGAGTTGGTTATGTTTTCTGACAAAACATCATGTGGCCAGTGAGTAGTTCAAAGTAGTTAAAAGCATGGTAAACAATTCTGTTTTTACAGTTTCTGTCTACATATTGTGTCATTTTGATGATTTCTTTAAAATATGAGATGGTTTTCAAACCTGCCACTGGGCATTGGGAGCACAATATCTTTCCACTTTAAGTAATATATGTCAATAAATGCTACAAATGCTCATCTGAATAAATGTAACACAGTGATACATCAAGTAACTTGCCAAGTAACAGATTGTTGTCAGTTCCTTAAAAGTGTGGATTTCTCTCCTTTCATGTCAGACTGTATTTCATTGTAAATTCACTACATTTGGCTTCTCACCAACTTTTTCCTTTCACATGTAATTGGCCCTTTGCTCACCCCACATTTTCTATCTGCTTCTCCAACGCAAAGATGTCAAAACAGTCTTCAAAATAACAAAATTCTTCACACACCTTCAATAACAGTCGACGAGATGGCCGAAATGTTTGAGTTACTGCCGAGCCCTAATCATTATTGATGGATGGCAGAGTATAAAGCACCATACTGCTGATCTACGACACTGTGCTAAATCCTGCCAACCTTTTCCTCCCTTCATTGCTCTTCTACTCCTCCCATCATCTCCTCTGTTCTCTGTTGCTTCTTCCCAGGAGGAGATGTGCCCTAAAGGTGAGGGGGTGTCACCTCAGCACTGCATGTGGTCCTCAGCAGTCAACATCAGGGATAAGTACATCTACGTGACCCAGCCCCTCCAGAGCCGACTGCTGGTTGTCGATATTCAAGCGCAGAAGGTGGTGCAGGTGGGTGGAGCAGGTCATCAGGCACGCCTCTAAGGGCACAACAAAGGATAGTCTTAGTAATTATTTATTTATAAGGTAGGGACATTTTAAAGTTTCTTTTGAAAACTTTACACAAAGTTTGAGACCTCAGAATCATGGCAAGATGGAAAAAAAAGAGTGATCTCCTAATCTTAACTCTAACACACAAGTCCATTTTTTTTTTAGAAACACAGTAGTACTGCTGTGTAGTTGGTTTCAATCAATTTTTTCTTATTTTGACCGTCTCCTGCCACTTCAAGCAAACCTGACAAAACTGCAGGTAGCAGGAGTGATGTTAGCTCTGCAATGGAAAGAAAAAATAAGAACCCACACATAATGCTGCTTCCCTTGGCCTGGGATGCAGTGACTCATGACAAGTCAGCCAGCCCTGCATAGTTAATTTGCATATTGAGATTGTATCAAATCACAGACACAAACAGATTTCTGTAGCAAACATCCAGACAGAATCAGAACACAATAGATGCATAAAATAACCCTGTTTTCTTCATTTCTATCTGTGAATCAAAAGCATCCTCCATACCTAAAGTGAGGGAGCTTCAGTTTTAGTCTTCCAGCACATGATTGTCACTATCAAGTGCATATTGGATTCTTTTGTCAAAGGTTTAGTGTATCCTTTACTGGGTTAAGAAGAGGTGATGTTTTCAATCAGCTTACAGACAGAGTTGGTAAAATCTGCAGCAACAGTTAGCATATTAACAAGCACAACTGACGTTTGTAGGCTAAAAACAAAAAGTTGTCATAGCCTTGTGTCTTTTCCCTAAAAGTGACCATTTAATCAATCATTGTAAACTGCTTACACACCATGGAACTGCAAGGGACCCGCAACAGAGTGCTTCTATCTGTATCTGTATGATTTAGGACATTTAAAACTTTTACATTAACATCTTTCCAAGTGCACTTTTACTCTAGTGTCTAGCCTTCCTGTAGCTAAACATGTCAAATATCATCACACTGTGATGTGCACTCAGTTCAGACTTGCCACACTATTGAACTGCCACCAGTGCAAAAAGGCACATGCAAGGTAAAATAAATCAAATGCACCTCAAGCGCTTGAAACAATATGGTACCCAGGTGGGTGCTAGCTGCCTTGCCATTTATCTTGCCTGTAACGGCTGTTTAGAGACTAAATCCCTCAGGGGTCCTTCCCAGGGTCAGCATCATTTATACTGAGGTGCAGGATGAGAGGAAACAGGCCTAACTCAAGGAGAAGTAAGTGAAAGAGAAGAAGGAAGATGAACCAAAGTCTGAGTCCAAAGAATGAGAAAAACACAAAATTAGCAAGTAGCAGTGCAAAAATGTCAGAAGAAACAAGTAACTTCACCCTGTTATCATCTGAGGAAATAGGGGACTAAATGTGATACTTAACAACTTACAGAAATCTTTCTGAACGCAGGTAAAAGTCCACTTTTGTCAATACTACGTGCTTGACTTTGGATACATCTTTGTTGTAGATGTTTTTTCTTTTTGTTTCAATTCAAACAACACCAAATACTAAATTACATAACATTTTCTCACAAGTCCTTCATACTTGAAGTGATATAATGCAGGGAGAAACTTAACTGACACATACAGCAAGGTATTCTCACAACATTTAAAGATCAGGTCACCTTTGATGTATCATGACTCATCGGCTGCCCTTTTTCCTCTTTTACTCTATTCAGCACTGTAAAACTGCCATCCGACCATTCATCGTCCTCTCCTTTTCTCCCTCTCTCTTTCTTGAAGACCCTCTCTGGCCTCGGGATGCAGAAGGTTAATGCAGCCTCCTCTTTTTATGTTTTTCTGTTATCTGAAGGCCTTGTTCAGCTTCTTTTCAACAGTGTCCTTTGCAACAGTAGAGAAGATGTTAGCCTCTGTATCTACTGACAGAAGTAAAACATGAAAAAAGCAATGCCTTTTAGAACTAGTTATGTCCAATCATCATGTTTTTAGAAAAGAAAATCAAGTACCACTTCTTTTTGTTTGTCAGAGAGCACACCAACAATTTCTTGGTAAAAAAAAATATGCACAGATTTCTTGTCGTAAAGCAAAAACAGGTAATTGAGTATCACTGATAAGACTGTTATTCCTGCTGAGCAAAGTTGTGGCCACTCTTGGGACAACTACTCTCAAATTTTAGAGTAAAACACAATAGATGTCTCCTAAATAGCAGTAACATCAAGAGAAAAATGAAAGCTAAAGAGCAAATTTAAATCTATGTAAAAAGGCTGCATTGTTGATTGTATTCTTTGGTCCTTCGTCTCAATGCTATTTTTTGTTTACTCTAGTGAAACGCTGTCTTGTGCACCTTTTTAAACAATGTTTCATTCTTTTTCAAAGCCTTGACTCTTCAGGCACAGCTGTGATTCCCAAAAGACACTAGATGAAGGCTGTAAACATGCAGAGAAGCTACAACAATAAAGCCTTTCATAGTTTTCATGCTGTTCCATGCAGCGTTGCTATCTTTCTAACCTTGACTCTGAAGTGTCAGACCTGTGCCAGATAAGCCTCCCACTGGGTCGGAAAACAATTGCCACATCAGCTAATTAAAAAGAATGCCAGATGGTAAAAACCTCTGGTTATGTAGTGACTGTAACTTGCTGTGGCAGTTCCTTTTGAGACTGCAGTAAATCAATGAGAGACGGCATCAAAATGTTATTTATTATTCCATTGCGCTTTTTCTTTTCTCTTGGCCTAGATGAACATCTTCATTCAAGCAGTTTAAAGATGCTTTATGTTCTATGAAGTAAAGATAATCTTGTTTCCTGAAAGAGGACAGTGGTCCTCTGTGGTACCCAGGTGCATTTTTATTTCTGTTTGGGCAGTAAATACTCCCAAGTGACCTCCAAGAGATCATCTGCCATAAAGTCAGCATCCAATATTATAAAACCTGTGTAACTGCATTTTTCATTGAGTTTCCGCAGCTACAGCTCTTTATCATCTGTTTATCTTACATTGCTATCACTTGGCTTAGGGTTCTATAGCATTTTATCAAAATTTAACCTACTTTCAGCGTCCATCCATTCTCTATACACCGCTTTATCCTCACTCGGGTCATGGGGGGAGCTGGAGTCTATCCCAGCTGACTCGGGCGAAGGCAGGTGACACCCTGGACAGGTCACCAGTCTGTCACAGGGCTACATATACAGACACACAATCACACCTACGGGCAATTTAGAGTGACCAATTAACCTCAGCATATTTTTGGACTGTGGGAGGAAGCCGGAGTACCAGGAAAGAACCCATGCATGCACAGGGAGAACATGCAAACTCCATGCAGAAAGATCCCAGGCCCACCCTGGGATTTGAACCAGGGGTCTTCTTGCTGCAAGGCGAAAGTGCTAACCACTACCCCATTATGCAGCCCTACTTTCAGTGTGCATATCAAAATCAATTCCCTTATAAAATCTAATTAGGTTTTGCTTTGAACATTTAGAAATCAGTGAAGTTAAAAAAAAATCAATAAAATCTAAGTTCTCTAATCAGTTTGATGACTAAAAAACGTAGAAGCCGAACGGTAACAACACAAGATACGGAATGTTTAAATGTGTTTTTGAAAAGTTTAAATAATTTACTACCTGCATGTCTTCTACATTGCTCTGTGATCATAATGTGGGCAAGGAGAGGAAAATAACTGTTTTTAAAGAGATTTGTTACTGAATCAGGTATTTTCCAACCTGAAATTGAATTGAAGATGCAGCCAGCTGTGAAAATCAGTTCCTTTCTAACAAGCAAACAACTCTTTGTCATTAGCAGCAAAAATCATCACTATACGAACACAGAAGAATGTCCACACTTATAAAGCCTACATTCATTCACATCACGGCCCTTAATTCCAACTTAAACTGAGTACTTACAACATGTTGGACTTCAAAAGGTCCACTGGCTCCCAGACTGCTGCAATGAGGCCTCACATTAGGTTCACCTCTGCTCCCGTCATGTAGGAACCTAAAACGCACACAAAAAGGCAAATTTTCCACCATCTCCTACTATACATAGACGCATGCTGAGTTGACACTTGGCTGACCAGTGCAGATCAGAGGGCTGGACCTCCCATTACTGAACACGGAGCTTGTGGTCTCGCTCCACTGGTGAGGATGTCAGCAGCTTCCTGTCCACCCAGCCAAAAGCAGGGTAATGGATTGTGTTATTGCTTGCTGTTGACAATGCAGCAGATCTGAGGCTGAGTATTTCCCCCACTTCTCCCATCGCTCTCTTTTCACTGTCCATCTTTTCTTTCTTCTTTTATTGTTTCTGTGAATTATTCTAGATCCTTTTTGTTCTTTTACTTTCAATTTAGTGAAGGTATGTATTGTTTGTAGTGTGGAAAAAAAATGCACACTATATACGCTACGTCTTTTGTTCTTGGTACTCCGTCACTTCAGATGCACTAAGGGCTGAGAGCTAAGAGCTAAAAAAGGCTAAAAGCTAAGAGCTTTCTGTTCACTTGTAAGCCTAGTAGTAGACTGTATCATATATTTTGAGCAAGACGGTGTATTACACCTCCACAGTTTATTCCTTCATCCCTTATGTGCATTCAGTTCTCAGTCTTACTAAAAGGTTCTTACAGGCGAGTTACTTTAGGATTGTACGAGTGGCAAAAACTTGATAATGCGGTATTTTCTTGCTCTGCCATATATGTCACAATAGAAAAAATACAAGAATTTTTTACCAGATGACTTGAATAATACCATTTGTGGGTGGCCAAACAGATTTGTTGTGGTGGTAACAAATGCAAGACACTGCTGATATAATACTAGTTATGATATACAATGAATAGTAAACTTTTCATTGCCCTCTAATTTACACTCTTTATAATGGCAACACTGGTTCTGAACAGTTTCAAATACTGTTTATTATTTAGAACTTCATGTTACTTGTCTTATCGCTCATGTTTCTCTTGGCTTTTGTGAGTTTGTAGCCCCGTGAACAGAGCTTTTTTCTGTCCAGTTGAAATGTAATTAATATTTTTCTTTTCCCCACACTCTGTTTATGTCCTCCAGGCAGTAGCAACAGATCCTTACCCAGTGAAGATGCTGTATGACAAATCACACGACCAAGTATGGGTCCTAACGTGGGGGGATGTAGACAAAACACACCCAACACTTCAGGTAAGTGTGTCGTACTTAATAGTAGTTGCTTTTCAAAAATGAGCCAAATAGTTCATCTTAAACTAGTATCAGTCAGCTAAGTAGGAAAAAGAGTAAGTAATATAGCATTAATGGAGCAGAAATCAAATGTTAGTTGTGGTGTAGTAGCAATCTCATGAAGTCACACTCAGTGTGTGCGTTGTAAGTCGTAGCTTCTCTGCTCCGTGTTTTGGTAGCTGGTCTGACTCTGTGTGCATCTGAGTCCCTCCCTTTGAAGCTGTTGTCCCTTCCCGCACTTAGACAGACTCTAAACAGATTGAGAGTGAACTCCCACACTGCATTAAAAAAAAGTAAAAGTACATTCCAAAGCCGTCTATCGATGTCCCTTACAAAAAACAATAAATTAAGTATTCTATTTCTGTTATTTGCCTAATTTATGTGCACACAGTGTTATCATCTCTACTGCTCTTTTGCTGTTCTCCTCCACTCATGTCTGCCCTTTTTGTGTGTAGGTGCAATTGAGTAATTAAATCAGTCTCCATTAATCAGTCTTCTTAAAAAGCAGGGCACCACCTCTATTTTTGAAGGGAAATAGACACATCACAATATCAGTCTCCTAATATACACTTAACTATCAATTTGGAAGTCTGATTAAAACCTAAATTAATAACTACAACAGCAATTACCACATCGATAAGTAGTAAAGTTTGAAGGAGTTCTGGAGAGTAGAGGTTGACAGCCTTCACTCTTGTTTAAAATTAAACAACACATATATATTCAACGAGGCAGTGACCCAATAAAAGACACACAGATGGTCTCCAACAGAAAACCGCTATAAGCTACACTTTGCTTGTGACAACCACGCAAACATCGGCTGCACTCGACAGGACAAATGTTTCTGACAACATTTGGGACCAGAAATTAGCCATACAGTTGCTGAATTTGTGATCATTTTGAATCAGTAACATTGATAGATGCATGTTAAAGTGGATAGATTGATAAGCCTCAACTGTATGCAAATGAGGACCGGGCGACGAGATGCCCCACCTCTAGAAAGGCATCACTTTTAAACTGACCGTTCTTGATCCAAAATGGAGTCAGGTCGAGCACCTACAGTGCTTTTTTTTTTTTACCTCAAATGTTTTCAGAAACAAGCCACCACATTGGTCCACTTTGAAATCCAAGAGCAGACAGTGCTGGATTCCTGTTGAAGAGCACCTGTCAATCACGGATTGGGACACTGCTTAGTTGTACAATGATCAAGCAGAAACAATCCTCCACACCTAAAAATGTCCATGTAGACACGTACCACTACACAGACAAAAAAATGGCAAATTTGGAATTGACAGATCCCGTGGATACATACAAGGAGAACAATGGGAGAAATGCAGTTTGTTGCTGCTGATATGTGGTTGTAGATGCAGGAAGTCACAAGAGGAACAGTGTGACTACATAACATTGAATCACACAAATGAACAAATCAATCTGTGTAGTTCCTTTTGGTAAGTGTTTGCTTGTTAATTGCTTACTTGAAACTGTTGTATTTTTCTCAGGCTTAGTTTTTTTCTCATCCTTTAAGTAAAATGTAATGTTAGTATAAATATCCAGCACTAGAATCTCACTTTAAAAAATATAATAGACTTATTGTGGGAAGGAAGTTAATTTCTGTTATGGCCTCATTGTTTTTTTTAACTCAGATCGGTGATTAATCTACATATGTCCAGCTTAGTGCAGCTCTAAAACTACAAGATAGCCTTTCTTTGTATTGTTTTGTTTCTTCACTTACTATTGCGGTGTGGGCATTTGTGAACTCTGATGAGCGATTATCTTCCTGGGAGAATGTAATCTATATGAGCTGTAGAAAGTTGACCAAGTGAGGGAAACGGTGCCTCGTAACTAATTGAGAACGGTTGTGTACCTACGTCCCTGTTTATGTGATAAGTATTTACATGACAACATCTAATCTATGTATGTTTTAGAGCATTTACCAAGCCAGCAAAAACAACAATTCACAGCTGCAGTGCGGTCGGTTTGTGCCTGGCGTCCCTTTGGACCGCTGGTGTTGGAGGCTTCACAAATGAGAAATGATCACAGGTGTGGTTGTATTTAATCCACCTCGGGGGATTGGGTGAGATGAGGAAAGAGAGGAGGATGCAGAGAGGGTTGAGGAGATGGAGGAGAGAGGAAATGCACCACAGCGGGTACCTGTGGGAGAAGGTGTGATGCTGTTTTTAAAGGGACGGTATTTATGTTTGCCTGTGCAACAGCAGAGGATGCTGCCAGGAGTAAAGCCACCGAGGGATCCTATTGTAACGTCTGTAATAGACACAAACATGTTTATTGTTCTGCTTTGTCCCACTGGAGGGAAGGATCCTATTATAATCGTGTGAGGTGTGGTGTTTGGTCTTTGCAGTTTGGGCTTGTGCTGTGTCTATTCATTACGAGGGCTGCAGAGGGATGATACATTCTGAAATGTATTATTCTTCTGAGGATCTTTCAAGCGAAATGACTCATTTTATATTCTGAAAATCACTTGAATGCATAAATGATTTTTTCCCCCAGTGCAGTTATTGGTTTTGAACACTAGTGGTTTCATATAAATTTTTAATAGTTAATCAGGACTCGTGTCGCTGTTAATGGCACCGCAATCGTTTGTCAAATGGTTCTATAAATAACACGTCTTCATGATTGTGTAGTGTCTCATTTTTACACTATTATTTCTGGATGTTTTTTTACCCACATTTGTGATATAATGGTCAATTGTTTTGGATCTAAAGGTGCCACTATGGTTTGGCAAAAATAAGTAGTGACAATACAACCATCTGTGGGTGTTAGCAGTTTTCTACTGATTTACAATCTGCATGTGTGTGCCGGTTGCTGTGTTTTGCACCTTTTTTTCACAGGAAGCAGGTGTACAAACAGAAGATTTGCTTTTGTGTCAGTTAAGGGGCATGATGATTATGCTAGAGTGATTTTAGGGTCTATCAGAGTCTTAATTTTAAATAAAGCAGAAAAAATTATGAGAAAGATGTTTTTCATCACAGACAAAACAATTTTCTCCTCATATAATTTGAGTGAACTACTGAGAGCAGCTTTGCATAACATTTCTCCCTTTCGGGGCTGCTGGTTGAGCTGCCGAAAACATATTTTTGTGTTTTTCATTTTATTCATTTCCCCTCTTCCTGCAGTCATTCAGGAGTAATGAATAATTACTGAGCAGGGCATGAATCAATCAAAAATGCAATTGCAGGGAAACCACATAATGGATTGGAGGCCACATGGATCACACCACAAATAAATGGTCTGATAATGTCATTATCATTTGGACTGAAAGTAATTGACCTGTTGAGCTGCAGCCTGTCACTACCAGAGGCACCGCTTCGCTTCAGCGGATCATACATGTGCATGAGTGTCTCTGTTTGTGCATGTTAATTCGAGCACTTGAGATGTGTTAATGTGTGTAGGTCTGCGTCCATTTCGGTGCGTGTTGTGTTTTTAAACAGCCAAGTTGGAGGATGGCTCAATACCTCTCTGTAAACATTAGAGGGAGTGTGATTGTCAATTCATTAGAGAAGACAAATGGAGGAATCTCTGCCGGGCAGACAGAGACATGGCCTTTCAGACTGTCGGTCTCATCTTTATCTACGTGCCAAGAAGATATTTAACTCACAGGCACATTGTTTTTTTTCTGTGCACGCACACACAGTGTTTCCCATCTGTTTTCTTCCCATTTGTCTCTTTATTACGTTTTCCAAATATGTATTTTACACTGATTACTATTGCAAATGAAATCATTACTACTACAATTTGTCACAACAGGAAACTGCAATTATTTACTTTAGGCTGGAAAATCATGCCTTTAATTTAATTCTCTTCACAAAAGGTGTTTTTTTTATCGTAAAATCACGTTTAAAGGTTTGGATTTTTGTTAAGGGTTGCACAGTGGTGTAGTGGTTAGCACTTTGGCCTTGCAGCAAGAAGATCCCAGTTCGAATCCCGGCCTGGACCTGGCATCTTTCTGCATGGAGTTTGCATGTTCTCCCTGTGCATGCGTGGGTTTTCTCCGGGTACTCCGGCTTCCTCCCACAGTCCAAAAATATGCTGAGGTTAATTGGTTATTCTAAATTGTCCGTAGGTGTGAATGTGAGTGTGATTGTGTGTCTGTATATGTAGCCCTGTGACAGACTGGCGACCTGTCCAGGGTGTCCCCTGCCTTCGCCCGAGTCAGCTGGGATAGACTCCAGCACCCCCGCGACCCTAGTGAGGATAAAGCGGTGTATAGAGAATGGATGGATGGATGGATGGATTTTTGTTAATGCTTGTCTCCTTGTCTTTTGTTTATCATTTTTGCTCTATCAACCTGCCGCTCGTCAGCCTTATCTCTCTTTAGTGAGAAGGAAGTTGTAAATATTACGTGTAACATTAACAAAACAAAGAAAGAAAAGAAAAAAATATTGCTTGTGTTATTGCATTTTTCCTGATCATTTATATTTTTAGAAACAAAAATCTTCTTTTAAATTGTAAAAATAAGGCAGACATTTCAAAAGTTAAATTTGTTGTACAAGAACTTGGTAAAGTTATGATTTAAAGAAGTGTGCGGCGGTCTAGTAGTTAAAGCAACCACGTAACTGTAACATCCCAGATTTGATCCTTGTTTCTTCCTTCTTATGTTTTGAATCTATGACTATATTTTTTTTAATTTTCGTTTTTCAGGTTACTTAAGTGACTCTGAGTTAAGTCAGTCTATCTAATCATTGTTTACTGAAATGGCATCAGCTCAAGACTGTACTTTTACCATGTTGAGAGTTTCTGGATGTAGACCACCCATTTCAAAGTGTGGAACGGAAATGCCAAAGTATCTACCACAACATAGAACAGAGAAGTACAGATTATAGCACATACAGGGGAAGTATAAGGATGCCATAACTCCACAACATCCCTACAAAACAAATGGTTGTTTGCTGCTATATTAATGTTCAAAATCTTGTGTACAGAACGTTTAATCAAATGGTTATTATGTTAATCATGGCAACAAAGGTTACACTTAATTGTCAGATAGAGGTGTCAGATCAGAGACTGGCTTTTCTTAGACACTGACAACAAAGCGGGGTGATTTATAGCAGTCCTACAAACAGAGACATCAGATCAGAAAACACATGTCTTTCTAGAAGGCAGCTAAAAACAACATATTGTGTTCTATGAATGCTTGATGATGTCTGAAATACAATGTGGCTCAATTCCAACTCTTGTTTGCAGGAAAGTCACAACTAATTATGTGATATTGAAAGAACTTGACGTGACTATCTGATCTATATATTACCATGCATACATTTACTAATGTGTCATATATACCACAGGGAGTAAAACACACAAATTATTAATTTAAGCTGCAAAAATCTGGACCGAGCATTGACATTAGTTTTCCAGGGAATCCATAATGTGCTTCATAGCTCCCCAGGAGCAACAAGACGGGTATTTCTAACAGTACATAAGAAAGGCACAGTTTCGGTCACCATGTAACATCTGCTGCATGAGGTAATACGAAAATGAGATTTACTGAATTTCCTAAATGGCACAAATACACCGGAGTATTCGAGGAATCCCATTTCATTCAGATGCACTGCAGCTGGATGGGAAACTTAAAAAAAAAAACATAATAAACACTACTCAAGGCTTCTCCAGAGTGAATGTTGTTGAAAGGCAAAAGCTACTCAGTCAGAACCAAATCCCCCCCAGGTATTAGGTCAGCCAGCGAGGCAGGGGCAAAGAAAAACTCAATTGGGCCTCAGTGCTGAGTGTGTGGATATGAAATCCAAGGATGAGCGATAACAAAGGGAAGCCTGTGGCATTAAGTTGAGAGCACCTACAGCCCTGAAGACCACAGCAGCTGCCTAATAATACATGAGTGATAGTACATTGAACCTCATTAACTCCCGTCATTGTATTCTGCAACTGTTGTAATGACTTTTTGTTAACGAGGATTCTTTTCATGTCTTGCTAGCAGTGAGAAACAGGCTGATGCTTTATGTTTAAAAATGGATGAGATATTCAGGAGGGTGGGGATGGGGGGGGCACTTCTGAGGAATATTGCAGCAGTGTAGCAAAAGTAACAACTTGGCAACTTAAACTGCTATTTTTATTTCCTTGCATTTGATAGTTCTGAGGAAGGAATGTGGAGTCTGGCCCCCCACTGGGCATCAGGTAGAGGTTCGACTTTAGTAGTGTAGGCGTAGACATCAAAATAGATTTTACACTTGGCTGTTTCCCTTTAAAAAATATTCTATATGCTCTCCAGCAACATTTGCTTAGGTGTCTAAATCTAGAACAGTTTTAATAAGCAGAGTTTGAAAGTATAAAGCAGAGACTGCCAATGAGAAGGAACTGTTTTTACTTTGGAGGTGGTATTATGGAGTTGAAGTTGCCTGTTTGCTTTTAATAAATGCGGCCCCATAAACCACGTCACTTCGTCCTTGACTGTGACCTGATCACAGAGGCATGCATGATGAAGCATGTGTCATGGACAAGGCAGTGAACCAGGAGCACTTTACAAACATGCTGATTCAGTGGCAGGTGTTAGACATGAGGGATGGGGCTTTTATTGTGCCGTGTCCTCTTCAGACAACCATCAAGGAATACGATGCTTTTACAGAGAACTGGGGTAGGTAGGGTTTCATCAGCCCGAGTCATATGCCGTAGATGGTTATCTGTTACAGGATTAATGGGGATGTCACCTGAACAAGCCCCGGCTGTTAAAAGCTGACGTACAGTATGAGCCTTCAGTTCACCTACAGAAAGGAGCTACAAGGTCCTACGTTCAGTTACCTAAATAGATTCTGGTACATATTTTGAGCAAGACAGTAAGCTAAACATTCTGAACCGGATTATTGAGGCTGTTACAGACTGTTTTAAACACTTACAAATAATATAAACCTTTTTGATAAAGATCCCCCTGATTTGTGTTATTGTTACAGATGAAGCATAAACTTGTAATTCAGTTTATGTGGTTTAAGCCAATGTCATTCTGCCCAGTTTTCATCATCATCAGTGTAAGCACTCCAGTAGAATTCAACTTGACGTCTTTTCTTCTTGAGGCTTTTTTACTTCTCTTTCAAAAGGCTGGCTAAGTTCTTACTGAAAAGTGGAGACTTCTAGGTAAAGAAGTTTCACTAAACTAACTTGAGGAGGGATATCAGGACTGTGTGTGGCTGACTGGTGGTGGCATAGAACATCTCCCCTGTTTAGAGATGGCTGTTCCAGTTTAACATAGATTGCTTTCTTCACTTCTTTCAAGGCATCTGTCTTCACTGTCCAGGATGTGGACATATTGGCACTGCAGGAGTCTCTCTTATCATTTAGAATCAGCCCGAGTGCTGAGCCTTGTTCTGAGGAGATGGCGGTCCTGTGCGGTGTCATGTTGCTGTGAATGATTGTATATAGATGCCTGTGCACCTCTTTCTGCAATGGACTGCATATATAAGATTGCTTAGCTTGGATTTGAGTGTTCAGTCCTCAGAGTGAACCAGTTTTTGTCTGAGTTTTTCTTACACACTGGCCACATCCAGAATGACAATGTTGTTACACCTGTTCTGGTTTTCTTGTCTGTTTGTTGTTATGGTGTTTAGGTTGTTGTTTTCTTTGCCAGATCTCTTTTGCTGACTTAATGAAGGCCCTGTTGAGATAGCCCCCAGCTGTAGGTGCTGTCTTAATATGCATGTGCTCCTTTTCTTTTCTCTCTGCCTTGGGAGGGATATTCTTACCCAGATGGTGTAAGGTTCTGGTGACCTCCAGTTTCTGCAGTACTTTTTGGTCTGTGTGTGTAGGTCTCCAGGAAACTTCATTGTTGAGGCATCCATCCTCTTAAATGTCCATCACACAGTCCAGAAGAAGACCTTTTCACATATGTGAACCAGTGGATGAGTTTTGTTCCAGCCCTCTGAGTAGAGATTGGCCACAATGGGTAACACTTGAGAGCCCATGGTACAGCCATGTTTGCCAGTGGAAACCCTCATTGAACTTCAGATAGGTGTTCGTCAGGCAGATGTCCAGCAGGGCATATATCAGATTAGGGGTGAAGCTGGTTCGTTCTTTAAAACAAAATATAGCTACTTTGTGAAGTCATTGTTTTATGATGGGCTGCACTGCCTCAGATGTAAGAATACATTTTTAAAGTGGGAGGGGAGACACTAAATGATAACTTCTGGGACTTTCATCAGCAAAGTTTTTATAACTTGTTGACAAAATTTGTGGAACTTTAGAAATGATGTGAAGTGTTTCCAATGAGAGGTCCCAAGATGATGAAAATAAGATTTCCAGTGTTGTAGGTTACTACAGTATGTTGATGCTGCAGCTGATTGCAGCTGAGTGAAGCTCCTTCTTTGTGCATTTCTGAAAGTCCATGTATGCATCTTGTGGCTTCTATAGGGTAACGTCGGTATTATGATGTACAATCAATGGCTTTTCTATTTTCCAGTTTTTGCAGGCAGTCTATGACCTTCCTGTTGTAACCACTTGCAGCATCCCCCTTTAGAATCCCATAGGTGGTGTTGTCATCGAGTGGTGTATTTATGTTGCCATAGTAATCGACGGCATAAAGGATTAGTGTGACTCTTTCAACTGACAGCAGGATGGAGATTTTCCTGCCTTCATTTCCTGGGTTTTGAGGTTGAGGGAAGTTATTTCTGTGATAGAGAAAGTTACTGAAATGTTCATCCTGAAATGTTCTGCGTCTGCCCAGTTGTTGTTTTTTATATTCTGTGGTTGTAATGTTGAGATATGGCAAAGTGAAGTCCTCCAGGTGTGGGAAGTCCCTATCACATTTTTAAATTTCAAAACTCACTTAGCCTGAATGTCTACTAAACTACTGTTTATTTATTATTTTTGTCTGAATGGCTGGAATTTCCATGTTTGTCGTTCCTTGCCCCGTTTTTGGTGAGCTAGCTGTGCCCTTGTCAACAAACTTAGAAACCTTCACTATGACTGTACTGCATGACAGTGCCGTCAGTTCCTTGACAGTCTGATCAATCCTGCCCCTAAAAGCATCAATAGAAAACTAGAACATGTTAATCTCTCGCTCATTAGCAAGTTCAGCACCCTCAGTAGTATCTGTTTTGCTTCACTTCTTTTGGAGCCGAGGGATAAGCTGTTGGGGACAAGTCTTTATATTCTGCATTGAAGTTGAAAAGGAGGTGGTTCCCTCGTCTTTCCTCTGATACTCCACAGCATTCAAATCATAGGTTCTCAGTCATCCAGGTCATGGGAGTCGTAAGTCCTCCAGTAGAAGGCAACTGTATGGTTCTTTGGTTATTGAAGTCACAACCTTTCCTTCACAACACTGTGTTTGATTGAAACATTTCAACACAGACTGCATCCCTGATAATTTAATCTATGACGTCTTGGTTCCATAAATGAAAGGCACTACATTCACTTTAACAGCTAAAGTGCACCTCTCTCCCGCTGTAGTTTCCTGTTGAACACAATCATGCAGTTAGTTTACTATCAGCCTCCCCATGCTGTATGTCACTGATAAATCGGTAGCAGTCTAAAAGGTGACCAGTACAAGAAGCTAAAAAGAATGTTGAGGTTATTCAGACCGTTTGTCTCCCAGAATTCTCCCACAGTTTTTTTTGGTGGTGTCCTTCACAATATAAAGGGATCCTTATCAAAAATGTCTTATAGTTATGTGTTTCAAATTCACAGACAAGACCAGGAACAAAGTCAACATCTTTGGTGTTCCTACTTCACAGAGAAATGGCTTCAATTATACATGCAGGCAGAAAAGAAACTGATATAAACACATCATTCTAAACTCTAATTGCCTTTACTCAATTTTTATATCCAATTATATATATGATTTTTATTTTTCTACATGATCAAACAGCTTCTGTATATATTTACAGTCACTATGTTTAATTTTTGAGAGCATAATGGAGTTTTCTATCTTTATTTTACTATTTAATATTCATATTGACTTTCCTGTCATTGTGTATAGGTAATTCCTCAAGCCAGTGTGGGTGAAGCACATCATGCCATTCGCACGACTTTCCAGAGGGTGAACGACTTCTTCATTCCTCCGACTAACCTCATCATCACTCACGTGAGGTAAGGCAGCATACATTCAGCCACCTCTGCCCTTAAAGCACAGGCGACCCTATTGCTCGCTCATCACAGCTGTCCTTCTGACGCAAAGGAGAAAAGCGCAAATGAGAATTCTAATGAGAATCTTGATGTGTATTAATCACTGCCCCCAAAAATCTAGAAAGGCTATTAACCTTCGCTTTGAACTTTGTCGATTTAGGTTTGCCTTTGTCTTCCTCAAAAACGAACCTGCGGTACACAAGATTGATCTGGAGACCTTCCACCGCGTCAAGACCATCAGCCTGAAGAACTACAGCTGCATACCACTCAGCATGGCTTACACACACCTGAGTGGCTTCTACTTCATCCAGTGCCAGAGCAAGAGCCTTCTGCAAGCCCCGCCACAGCTAATCATCGACAGCGTGACAGACGCCGTGATTGGTCCGAACCTAAATGTCACGGGCCAGGCTTTCGTGTCACCGGACGGCCGCTACATTGTGACACCTGACCCGCGGAGTTCAAAGCTGATAGTACAGACAGTGTCATTCCAGGGGGAGCTGGGTCTGAACCAGGAAATAGACCAGCCTGTAGCTGTCTCTGATCTGGTTTTCCAGCCCTCCTTCACAGAGTCCAACCAGCATGTGGTCGTGGCCACCTCGGGCTCAGGCACGGACCTGCTGTTTGCCGATCTGTCCTCGGGCCGCACTGAGGTTCTCCAGAGCCTCAAGGAGCCCCTGGGTCCCCATGCCTGGCCGTGGGGAGGCCCCAACAGAGTGGTGGTCTCCAGCGGGTTGTTTGGACAGTACCTGGTGACACCGTCAGTCGAGTCCCTCTTTGTCCTGAACGGCAAACAGAGAACGCCGCACTGTGAGGTGTCAGACATCAAGAGAGGGAACACAGTTGTTTGGGTGGGGGAGGTATGAGTTAAAAAGAAAAAAAAAAGCAGGAGATGTAGAAGTAGAGCAAGATGTAAGTGGGGAAAAAAGGAGAAGGAAAGATCAGGCCAAATTACCTATTATTAAGATTTATGTGAACATAAGTTGTGGACTCAACCCTATGACTGAGTGAGACTGAAACATGTCTGGGTTTGTTGTAACAAAATTACACTTAAAAATAGAGTAATTGAAAAAATATTAAGAAAATCTGTTGTGATATTTCTATTGGGAGAAAGTGTCAATGCCGTTCAGTGCAACAGTGATCTATGTGCACTTAACTATACAGAATTGTACATTATTGCACTTCCTTCCATGTTATCACAGCAAATAGGTACCTGAAGAGGGGTTATTAATGAACTATGAACTATGCACAATGCTCACTTTTTTAGACTAAAAAGCTTTCCAATTTTTGTTTATCTCAACAATGTTTGTCGTTTTCACCAGTGCTGCATATATTCACCACAAACTGTCAGTCTGTCCTGTCTGCCTTTAGTGTATGCGTGTTCTGAGTCCTTTTAAAAGCTACCAACATCATCTGTTTACTCGCCTTCGTCATGGTATTGTACTGTACTCTCCCTCTGAAAGCTTTCATTCTTCTCAAACCGGCAGAGGTTGGCTTTATGCACATGTGTAATACCCTCTATTTACATTGTCTATCCAAAGAGCCCAATTGGTCCATTAGCTGTCGATGTTGGTGTTTTGGTCGCAGAGGGAGCCTAACCAGAAATGAAAAGTACATCTTCTGGTCTCTTGCAATGGTATAATCTGTCCCCTGTTGTCTCTCACATTTAGTCTGAACCTGGACAGCTCTGTGCTGTGAAGCCTGAAAATGCCACTTATACCACTTAGCAGATTCCCTCAGGGTAATGACTCCGGTTTACACTGACCCATATGCTGAGGCCGAGCCACAGTAGCATCAACTCTGCTGCCTAACTGGCTGTGAGCATTTGTACATCCTCTCAGAGAGCCATGCATCAAGATCAAGCTCCAAGTCAGGTAGACTGACACTACTCATGTGGTATTCAGCACCAGGTAAAACTTTTATTAGTTACTGTCAACATCAAACAATACCTGGATAGCAGCTACATATGCACAGGAAAAGATATTCTGTATCTCAAAGCCTGGCAACCTGTTTCAAAAGTAGAGATGCGTTTTCACAAACATTGCCAATATGTACTGTATTAAACATCTTTCCTGTTTTCGGGAATAATTACTGATTGTCAAATATCATAAATGGCTGTACATGTACAGATGTGTTTATTATTGTTTCTCAGAAATTGCATTCCTACCTTTGAAACAAAAAACTGAAATTACTGTCTCGAGGCAGTAACTGAACAAACACCAGCAACTCTTTACATATAGCAGATATTTTTTTGTCTGTGGAGAAACTGCATCATCTTTTGTGTAACTGTGTTTTTCCTCTTGCACTAATCATCATTATGATGATCCATTAGCAAGACAGAACAGCAGCTTTTTGCAGATGTAATAGCATTATCAGAAATTACTGGAAACATAATGTCTCTTAAGCATTTCTGCCTACTGACAGTAGTGCCAGTCTACATACGAAGGCTCCTGATGGCTCTTGCATATTGGTCTAGAATGGGTGCCAAAGCTGGGGTAATGGATTTTTTATTTTTATTTTTTACTCCTTAAATCAGAATCTGCAAGAATTCTCAATAAGTCAGTTCTTATTTTAAAGGCTCCTGACTTTACCTGGTTGATGATCAAGTAATTGTATGTTGGGAAAACTAAAAATGTCTTACATTGTGTTTCACAAAATTGCTAGTTCATAGAAATAGTCAGACAGCAGAATTGCATCTTTCTCGCCAGTATGAAAAAATGAGAACCAAAAAGTCGACCGACTTGATAATACCACAGTGAGCCTCAAGCAAAAACCACTCAAACATTTGGCTTTTATGTGGAACATTCAAGTCATTTAAAGAGAGTCTGACTCTAATCAAAGACTCAAGAATTTACCCTGGATTCACAATGCCTTCATCTGAATGAATTTGGAGTTTAAATTTGATACTGAATGTAATAAAATATGTCTCCAAGATGACCTTAATGCTTAAAATTACTATTTATTCACCAGGTCATGATGACTCCCAGTTTCATGGGAGGTTCTGTTAGAATTGATTTTAGTACAGCATGGTCAGTCCTTAAACTCAACACATTTGTGTACTTGAGAGAGTTTAGTGAACCGATTCAACAGAAAATGTTCTTGCGTGAGCCTCAGTGTGAACTTGCCTTTGAAGTAAAATAAAATTTGGGAGGTACTTTGGCATCGCAGCACAAATACTCACAGCCTTTGGGATTTTGCAGTTGCTGACCTTATTTTTGGCGGGTCAAACACATTTGAAAGAAGTGAGATTAAAGTTGCATTTATCTCCACTGACCACGATGTCAAAGTCCGGCTTTAACGCATTTGGCGTGAGTCCTCTAGGAGAAGCAAACCACTGTAAATCCAACTGGAGTCTTGTTAATGGAGTTTACTGTATCTGCTTGTGTGTGTTTCCCCTCTCCACAAACAGCAACCCAAATTAAATATTAATCATCTTCTCCTAATACGTAGTTGTGCCTGTAACTCCCCAATGCGATGCAATGTGTAGGGTAGAAACCAAGCTGTGCAAGAAAAGAAAAAGTAAACACAGGAGTGAAGCAGATTTGTCGTTCTTGTTTGTGACTTTGGTATTTGCTGCTAATCTGCCACGAAAACCTTTCTGGCATGATGGTCTTTTTGAAGGCAAAGACTCAATGATGTTGATAATGTTTCCTAGACCACTGTTGCACTGAGGAGAAAAATGTATATCTGCGATACATCAAAGCTATGTGAATGGAAATTTGTTAAATTGGTAATCTAGTTTTCTGTCTAAATGAAAAAAAAATGATTCAGGCTCTGAAGTTTCCTAAAGTCACTACCCCATCCAAAGTCGCTTCCCAGATGGCACTAAATGAGTAACCTACAGTATTCAACAGCTCAGAGACATGCATGTAATGAAAATAGATCTTCAACATGATTACCATTGACCTCTCAGTGATCTTTCACAGTCACATACAGTTTACCGTTGCTTGTGAAAAAGTCACTTTTCTGCCCTCTCATTGTCACATCTGTCAGCTTCTCTCTTACGGTCGATTCAGCAGTAAGACATCGCTACTAGAGCCAAGGAGAGCAAGAGCAAAGAGACTGCACCTGTGCTTGCTGATATAACTACATTATTGGCTAGCTCACGTTGTTTGTTTGGATCTACTTTCAGTGTCACATGACTATTTCCGTACCTCTCCTTTAACCCTGAAGTAAGGGGCTGCAGAGCTGAACCGCTTGGTGTGATAGACATTGATAGGAACCACTGTTGTAGATAACATTGTTCATGTTTAGAACACGTTCGGACATGACAAAACTGACTGTACAGTTTTCTTTATGCATTTTGTGTGTTCTGGTTTATGAGGGAATTGTTTTGTAAGAAAAAAATCGAATTAAATATATTGTAAAAATCAAGTTGCCGTGTCTTGTAAAGTAACTTTCTACCAAATGCTGATGCAACTAACAATTAGTTTCAGTATCCTTGAATGTGTTGATTACTTTCCCAGTTAATCAGTTAATCTTTGAAATGTTGGACTACAAACAGACGTCAACTGTTTGGTTCAGCCAACAGTCCAAAACCCTAAGCTATTCGGTTTCCTTGCATTTATTACGACGTAAAGTAAGAGCGAATGTTCCATTGCTTAAAGAATCACTGATAACAATTATCAGGCAATTAGCTGAACCTTGAGCACATATTGGACGACATACTAAACAATGACGTTTTTGTCACATTTTGGACGTCATACTAAACTATGACGTTTTTGTCATATTTTGGACAACACACTAATCTATGACATTTTTAGTCACATTTTGGACGTTATTGTCCCATTTTGAACGACATACTAAACTATGATGTTTGTATTCACATTTTCCACGTCATACTATACTATGACGTTTTTGTCATATTTTGGACGACACACTAAACTATGACGTTTTTAGTCACATTTTGGACGTTATTGTCACATTTTGAACGACATACTAAACTATGATGTTTGTATTCACATTTTTGACGTCATACTACACTATGCCATTTTTGTCATATTTTGGACGACATACTAAACTATGACGTTTTTAGTCACATTTTGGAAATCATACTAAACTATCACGTTTTTAGTCACATTTTGGACGTCATACTAAACTATGACATTTTTGTCACATTTTGGACGTTGTCACATTTTCAACGACATACCAACATTTTGGACGACATACTAAACTATGATGTTTGTATTCACATTTTCGACGTCATACTAAACTATGACGTTTTTGTCACATTTTGGACGACATACTAAATTATGACGTTTTTAGTCGTATTTTGGACGACATGCTAAACTATGACGTTTTTGTCATATTTTGAACGACATACTAAACTATGACGTTTTTGTCACATTTTGGACGACATACTAAACTATGATGTTTTTAGTCACATTTTGGACGACATAATGAACTATGACGTTATTGTCACATTTTGGACGACATACACTAGGACGTTTTTGGTCACCATACTAAACTATGACGTTTTTGGTCACATTTTGGAAGACATACTAAACTATGACGTTTTTGGTCACCATACTAAACTATGACGTTTTGGAAGACATAGTAAAATACGATGTTTTTGGACAACATACTGAACTATGACGTTTTGGTCACCTTTTTCATTTGATAGGCTAGTGAAGAGAGCAACAGGAAACAAGCAAGAAGAGTGGGGGAAGACATGCAGCAAATTGCTGTGAGCAGGAATCGAACCCAGGCGGCTGCATCGGATACCAGTTTGTGGTTCACCCGCTTAACCCATTGAACTATACGGGAGCCTGGTCATTTTTTGGATGACATACTAAACTATGACGTTTTGGTCACTTTTTGGATGACATACTAAACTATGACTTTTTTTCACATTTTGGACGTCAAACTAAACTATGACATTATTGTCATATTTTGGACGTCATACTAAACTATGCCGTTTTTGTCACATTTTGGACGACATGCTAAACTATGATGTTTTTGTCATATTTTGGACGGCATAGTAAACTATGACGTTTTTAGTCACATTTTGGACGTCATACTAAACTATGACGTTATTGTCATATTTTGAATGACATACTAAACTATGGCGTTTTTGTCACATTTTGGACGACATGCTAAACTATGTCATTTTTGTCACATTTTGGACGTCATACTAAACTATGACGTTTTTAGTCACATTTTGGACGACATAATGAACTATAACGTTTTTGTCATATTTTGGACGACATGCTAAACTATGACGTTTTTAGTCACATTTTGGACGACATAATAAACTATGACGTTTTTGTCACATTTTGGACGACATACTAAACAATGACATTTTAGTCACATTTTGGACGACATAATGAACTATGACGTTTTTGTCATATTTTGGACGACATGCTAAACTATGACATTTTTGTCACATTTTGGACGACATGCTAAACTATGACGTTTTTGTCATATTTTGGACGACATACTAAACTATGGCGTTTTTGTCACATTTTGGACGTTATTGTCACGTTTTTAACGACATACCAACATTTTGGACGACATAGTAAACTATGACGTTTTTAGTCACATTTTGGACGTCATACTAAACTATGACGTTATTGTCATATTTTGAATGACATACTAAACTGCGGCGTTTTGTCACATTTTGGACGACATGCTAAACTATGTCATTTTTGTCACATTTTGGACGACATACTAAACTATGACGTTTTTAGTCACATTTTGGACGACATAATGAACTATGAAGTTTTTGTCATATTTTGGACGACATGCTAAACTATGACGTTTTTAGTCATATTTTGGACGTCATACTAAACTATGCCATTTTTGTCACATTTTGGACGACATGCTAAACTATGATGTTTTTGTCATATTTTGGACGACATACTAAACTATGACGTTTTTAGTCACATTTTGGATGACATACTAAACTATGCCGTTTTTGTCACATTTTGGACGACATGCTAAACTATGACGTTTTTGTCACATTTTGTACGTCATACTAAACTATGACGTTATTGTCACATTTTGGACGGCATACCAACATTTTGGACGACATACTAAACTATGACGTTTTTAGTCACATTTTGGACGTCATACTAAACTATGACGTTATTGTCATATTTTGAATGACATACTAAACTATGCCGTTTTTGTCACATTTTGGACGACATACTAAACTATGACGTTTTTAGTCACATTTTGGACGTCATACTAAACTATGACGTTATTGTCATATTTTGAATGACATACTAAACTATGGCGTTTTTGTCACATTTTGGACGACATGCTAAACTATGTCATTTTTGTCACATTTTGGACGTCATACTAAACTATGACGTTTTTAGTCACATTTTGGACGACATAATGAACTATAACGTTTTTGTCATATTTTGGACGACATGCTAAACTATGACGTTTTTAGTCACATTTTGGACGACATAATAAACTATGACGTTTTTGTCACATTTTGGACGACATACTAAACAATGACATTTTAGTCACATTTTGGACGACATAATGAACTATGACGTTTTTGTCATATTTTGGACGACATGCTAAACTATGACATTTTTGTCACATTTTGGACGACATGCTAAACTATGACGTTTTTGTCATATTTTGGACGACATACTAAACTATGGCGTTTTTGTCACATTTTGGACGTTATTGTCACGTTTTTAACGACATACCAACATTTTGGACGACATAGTAAACTATGACGTTTTTAGTCACATTTTGGACGTCATACTAAACTATGACGTTATTGTCATATTTTGAATGACATACTAAACTGCGGCGTTTTGTCACATTTTGGACGACATGCTAAACTATGTCATTTTTGTCACATTTTGGACGACATACTAAACTATGACGTTTTTAGTCACATTTTGGACGACATAATGAACTATGAAGTTTTTGTCATATTTTGGACGACATGCTAAACTATGACGTTTTTAGTCATATTTTGGACGTCATACTAAACTATGCCGTTTTTGTCACATTTTGGACGACATGCTAAACTATGATGTTTTTGTCATATTTTGGACGACATACTAAACTATGACGTTTTTAGTCACATTTTGGATGACATACTAAACTATGCCGTTTTTGTCACATTTTGGACGACATGCTAAACTATGACGTTTTTGTCACATTTTGGACGTCATACTAAACTATGACGTTATTGTCACATTTTGGACGGCATACCAACATTTTGGACGACATACTAAACTATGACGTTTTTAGTCACATTTTGGACGTCATACTAAACTATGACGTTATTGTCATATTTTGAATGACATACTAAACTATGCCGTTTTTGTCACATTTTGGACGACATACTAAACTATGACGTTTTTAGTCACATTTTGGACGACATAATGAACTATGACGTTTTTGTCATATTTTGGACGACATGCTAAACTATGACGTTTTTAGTCACATTTTGGACGACATAATGAACTATGACGTTTTTGTCACATTTTGGACGACATGCTAAACTATGACATTTTTGTCACATTTTGGACGACATACTAAACTATGGCGTTTTTGTCACATTTTGGACGACATAATGAACTATGTCATTTTTGTCACATTTTGGACGTCATACTAAACTATGACGTTTTTAGTCACATTTTGGACGACATAATGAACTATAACGTTTTTGTCATATTTTGGACGACATGCTAAACTATGACGTTTTTAGTCACATTTTGGACGACATAATAAACTATGACGTTTTTGTCACATTTTGGACGACATACTAAACAATGACATTTTAGTCACATTTTGGACGACATAATGAACTATGACGTTTTTGTCATATTTTGGACGACATACTAAACTATGGCGTTTTTGTCACATTTTGGACGACATACTAAACTATAGCGTTTTTGTCACATTTTGGACGTTATTGTCACGTTTTTAACGACATACCAACATTTTGGACGACATAGTAAACTATGACGTTTTTAGTCACATTTTGGACGTCATACTAAACTATGACGTTATTGTCATATTTTCAATGACATACTAAACTATGGCGTTTTGTCACATTTTGGACGACATGCTAAACTACGTCATTTTTGTCACATTTTGGACGACATACTAAACTATGACGTTTTTAGTCACATTTTGGACGACATAATGAACTATGACGTTTTTGTCATATTTTGAACGACATGCTAAACTATGACGTTTTTAGTCATATTTTGGACGTCATACTAAACTATGCCGTTTTTGTCACATTTTGGACGACATGCTAAACTATGATGTTTTTGTCATATTTTGGACGACATACTAAACTATGACGTTTTTAGTCACATTTTGGATGACATACTAAACTATGCCGTTTTTGTCACATTTTGGACGACATGCTAAACTATGACGTTTTTGTCACATTTTGCACGTCATACTAAACTATGACGTTATTGTCACATTTTGGACGGCATACCAACATTTTGGACGACATACTAAACTATGACGTTTTTGTCACATTTTGCACGTCATACTAAACTATGACGTTATTGTCACATTTTGGACGGCATACCAACATTTTGGACGACATACTAAACTATGACGTTTTTAGTCACATTTTGGACGTCATACTAAACTATGACGTTATCGTCATATTTTGAATGACATACTAAACTATGCCGTTTTTGTCACATTTTGGACGACATAATGAACTATGACGTTTTTGTCATATTTTGGACGACATGCTAAACTATGACGTTTTTAGTCACATTTTGGACGACATAATGAACTATGACATTTTTGTCACAGTTTGGACGACATACTAAACTATGACGTTTTTAGTCACATTTTGGACGACATAATGAACTATGACGTTTTTGTCACATTTTGGACGACATAGTAAACTATGACGTTTTTAGTCACATTTTGGACGACATAATGAACTATGACGTTTTTGTCACATTTTGGACGACATAGTAAACGATGACGTTTTTAGTCACATTTTGGACGACATAATGAACTATGACGTTTTTGTCACATTTTGGACGACATGCTAAACTATGACATTTTTGTCACATTTTGGACGACATAATGAACTATGACGTTTTTGTCACATTTTGGACGACATGCTAAACGATGACATTTTTGTCACATTTTGGACGACATATACTAAACTATGACGTTTTTGTCAAATTTTGCACGTCATACTAAACTATGACATTTTTGTCACATTTTGGACGACATACTAAACTATGACATTTTTAGTCACATTTTGGATGACATACTAAACTATGCCGTTTTTGTCACATTTTGGACGACATGCTAAACTATGACGTTTTTGTCAAATTTTGCACGTCATACTAAACTATGACGTTATTGTCACATTTTGGACGACATACTAAACTCTGACATTTTAGTCACATTTTTGACACCATACTAAACTATGACGTTTTTGTCACATTTTGGACGACATACTAAACTATGACATTTTAGTCACATTTTTGACACCGTACTAAACTAGGACGTTTTTGTCACATTTTGGACGACATAATGAACTATGACGTTTTTGTCACATTTTGGACGACATGCTAAACGATGACATTTTTGTCACATTTTGGACGACATATACTAAACTATGACGTTTTTGTCAAATTTTGCACGTCATACTAAACTATGACGTTATTGTCACATTTTGGACGACATACTAAACTATGACATTTTTAGTCACATTTTGGATGACATACTAAACTATGCCGTTTTTGTCACATTTTGGACGACATGCTAAACTATGACGTTTTTGTCAAATTTTGCACGTCATACTAAACTATGACGTTATTGTCACATTTTTGACACCATACTAAACTATGACGTTTTTGTCACATTTTGGACGACATACTAAACTATGACATTTTAGTCACATTTTTGACACCGTACTAAACTAGGACGTTTTTGTCACATTTTGGACTACACTGACATTTTGGACGACATACTAAACTATGACACGTGATATTTTGGGCGAAATACTAAACTATGATGTTGTTTTTCACATTTTGGATGTCATACTAACCTTTGACGTTTTTGTTATATTTTGGATGACATACTAAACTGTGACTTTTTGTCACATTTTGAACGATATACTAAACTATGCCGTTTTTGTCACATTTTGGACGACATGCTAAACTATGACGTTTTTGTCAAATTTTGCACGTCATACTAAACTATGACGTTATTGTCACATTTTGGACGACATACTAAACTATGACATTTTAGTCACATTTTTGACACCATACTAAACTATGACGTTTTTGTCACATTTTGGACGACATACTAAGCTATGACATTTTAGTCACATTTTTGACACCATACTAAACTACGACATTTTAGTCACTTTTTGGAGAACATACTAAACTATGACGTTTTGGAAGACATAATAAACTATCACGTTTTTGGTCAACATACGAAACTATGACGTTTTGGTCACCTCTTTTGGGCTTTTTTTCATTTGATAGGCTAATTGAGAGAGCAACAGGAAAGAAGAGTGGGGGAAGACATGCAGCAAATTGCCATGAGCGTGACTCGAACCCAGGCAGCTACGTCGGAGACCAGTTTGTGATTAACCTGCTTCACCCATTGAGCTATACGGGCACCTGGTCACTTGTTGTATGACACATTAAATTATGACGTTTTTGTCACATTTTGCACGACATACTCAACGATGACCTTTTTGTCACATTTTGGACGCCAAACTAAACTACGACATTTTAGTCACTTTTTGGATGACATACTAAACTATGACGTTTTGGTCATATTTTTTGGGCCTTCTTCATTTGATTAAGAGGGTGACAGGAAACAGGCGAGAAGACCTACAGCAAAGGACCGTGAGCGGGAATCGAACCCAGGCGGCTGCTTCAGAGACCAGTTCGAGGTTCAACCGCTTAACCCATTGAGCTACACGGGAGCCTGGTCACTTTTTGGATGACATACTAAACTATGACGTTTTTGTCACATTTTGGACGACATGCTAAACTATGACATTTTTGTCACATTTTGGACGACATACTAAACTATGACATTTTTAGTCACATTTTGGATGACATACTAAACTATGCCGTTTTTGTCACATTTTGGACGACATGCTAAACAATGACGTTTTTGTCAAATTTTGCACGTCATACTAAACTATGACGTTATTGTCACATTTTGGACGACATACTAAACTCTGACATTTTAGTCACATTTTTGACACCATACTAAACTATGACGTTTTTGTCACATTTTGGACTACAATGACATTTTGGACGATATACTAAACTATGACACTTGTGATATTTTGGGCGAAATACTAAACTATGACGTTGTTTTTCACATTTTGGATGTCATACTAAACTTTGACGTTTTTGTTATATTTTGGACGACATACTAAACTATGGCGTTTTTGTCACATTTTGGACGTTATTGTCACGTTTTTAACGACATACCAACATTTTGGACGACATAGTAAACTATGACGTTTTTAGTCACATTTTGGACGTCATACTAAACTATGACGTTATTGTCATATTTTGAATGACATACTAAACTATGGCGTTTTGTCACATTTTGGACGACATGCTAAACTATGTCATTTTTGTCACATTTTGGACGACATACTAAACTATGACGTTTTTAGTCACATTTTGGACGACATAATGAACTATGACGTTTTTGTCATATTTTGAACGACATGCTAAACTATGACGTTTTTAGTCATATTTTGGACGTCATACTAAACTATGCCGTTTTTGTCACATTTTGGACGACATGCTAAACTATGATGTTTTTGTCATATTTTGGACGACATACTAAACTATGACGTTTTTAGTCACATTTTGGATGACATACTAAACTATGCCGTTTTTGTCACATTTTGGACGACATGCTAAACTATGACGTTTTTGTCACATTTTGCACGTCATACTAAACTATGACGTTATTGTCACATTTTGGACGGCATACCAACATTTTGGACGACATACTAAACTATGACGTTTTTGTCACATTTTGCACGTCATACTAAACTATGACGTTATTGTCACATTTTGGACGGCATACCAACATTTTGGACGACATACTAAACTATGACGTTTTTAGTCACATTTTGGACGTCATACTAAACTATGACGTTATCGTCATATTTTGAATGACATACTAAACTATGCCGTTTTTGTCACATTTTGGACGACATAATGAACTATGACGTTTTTGTCATATTTTGGACGACATGCTAAACTATGACGTTTTTAGTCACATTTTGGACGACATAATGAACTATGACATTTTTGTCACAGTTTGGACGACATACTAAACTATGACGTTTTTAGTCACATTTTGGACGACATAATGAACTATGACGTTTTTGTCACATTTTGGACGACATAGTAAACTATGACGTTTTTAGTCACATTTTGGACGACATAATGAACTATGACGTTTTTGTCACATTTTGGACGACATAGTAAACGATGACGTTTTTAGTCACATTTTGGACGACATAATGAACTATGACGTTTTTGTCACATTTTGGACGACATGCTAAACTATGACATTTTTGTCACATTTTGGACGACATAATGAACTATGACGTTTTTGTCACATTTTGGACGACATGCTAAACGATGACATTTTTGTCACATTTTGGACGACATATACTAAACTATGACGTTTTTGTCAAATTTTGCACGTCATACTAAACTATGACGTTATTGTCACATTTTGGACGACATACTAAACTATGACATTTTTAGTCACATTTTGGATGACATACTAAACTATGCCGTTTTTGTCACATTTTGGACGACATGCTAAACTATGACGTTTTTGTCAAATTTTGCACGTCATACTAAACTATGACGTTATTGTTACATTTTGGACGACATACTAAACTCTGACATTTTAGTCACATTTTTGACACCATACTAAACTATGACGTTTTTGTCACATTTTGGACGACATACTAAACTATGACATTTTAGTCACATTTTTGACACCGTACTAAACTAGGACGTTTTTGTCACATTTTGGACGACATAATGAACTATGACGTTTTTGTCACATTTTGGACGACATGCTAAACGATGACATTTTTGTCACATTTTGGACGACATATACTAAACTATGACGTTTTTGTCAAATTTTGCACGTCATACTAAACTATGACGTTATTGTCACATTTTGGACGACATACTAAACTATGACATTTTTAGTCACATTTTGGATGACATACTAAACTATGCCGTTTTTGTCACATTTTGGACGACATGCTAAACTATGACGTTTTTGTCAAATTTTGCACGTCATACTAAACTATGACGTTATTGTCACATTTTGGACGACATACTAAACTCTGACATTTTAGTCACATTTTTGACACCGTACTAAACTAGGACGTTTTTGTCACATTTTGGACTACACTGACATTTTGGACGACATACTAAACTATGACACGTGATATTTTGGGCGAAATACTAAACTATGATGTTGTTTTTCACATTTTGGATGTCATACTAACCTTTGACGTTTTTGTTATATTTTGGATGACATACTAAACTGTGACTTTTTGTCACATTTTGAACGATATACTAAACTATGCCGTTTTTGTCACATTTTGGACGACATGCTAAACTATGACGTTTTTGTCAAATTTTGCACGTCATACTAAACTATGACGTTATTGTCACATTTTGGACGACATACTAAACTATGACATTTTAGTCACATTTTTGACACCATACTAAACTATGACGTTTTTGTCACATTTTGGACGACATACTAAGCTATGACATTTTAGTCACATTTTTGACACCATACTAAACTACGACATTTTAGTCACTTTTTGGAGAACATACTAAACTATGACGTTTTGGAAGACATAATAAACTATCACGTTTTTGGTCAACATACGAAACTATGACGTTTTGGTCACCTCTTTTGGGCTTTTTTTCATTTGATAGGCTAATTGAGAGAGCAACAGGAAAGAAGAGTGGGGGAAGACATGCAGCAAATTGCCATGAGCGTGACTCGAACCCAGGCAGCTACGTCGGAGACCAGTTTGTGGTTAACCTGCTTCACCCATTGAGCTATACGGGCACCTGGTCACTTGTTGTATGACACATTAAATTATGACGTTTTTGTCACATTTTGCACGACATACTCAACGATGACCTTTTTGTCACATTTTGGACGCCAAACTAAACTACGACATTTTAGTCACTTTTTGGATGACATACTAAACTATGACGTTTTGGTCATATTTTTTGGGCCTTCTTCATTTGATTAAGAGGGTGACAGGAAACAGGCGAGAAGACCTACAGCAAAGGACCGTGAGCGGGAATCGAACCCAGGCGGCTGCTTCAGAGACCAGTTCGAGGTTCAACCGCTTAACCCATTGAGCTACACGGGAGCCTGGTCACTTTTTGGATGACATACTAAACTATGACGTTTTTGTCACATTTTGGACGACATGCTAAACTATGACATTTTTGTCACATTTTGGACGACATACTAAACTATGACATTTTTAGTCACATTTTGGATGACATACTAAACTATGCCGTTTTTGTCACATTTTGGACGACATGCTAAACAATGACGTTTTTGTCAAATTTTGCACGTCATACTAAACTATGACGTTATTGTCACATTTTGGACGACATACTAAACTATGACATTTTAGTCACATTTTTGACACCATACTAAACTATGACGTTTTTGTCACATTTTGGACTACAATGACATTTTGGACGACATACTAAACTATGACACTTGTGATATTTTGGGCGAAATACTAAACTATGACGTTGTTTTTCACATTTTGGATGTCATACTAAACTTTGACGTTTTTGTTATATTTTGGATGACATACTAAACCGTTACGTTTTGTACGACATACTAAACTATGACGTTTCAGTCACATTTTTGACAACATACTAAACTATGACGTTTTGGACAACATACGAAACTGTGATGTCTTTGGTCGCTTTTTGGACAATGTACGAAACTATGACGTTTTGGTCGCCTTTTTTCATTTGATAGGCTAATTAAGAGAGCAGCAGGAAACAGGTGAGAAGACATGCAGCAGATTGCCGTGACCAGGAATCGAACCCAGGCGGCTACGTCGGAGACAAGTTTGTGGTTCACACGCTTATCCCATTGAGCTATACGGGCACCCGGTTGCTTTTTGGATGACATACTAAACTATGACGTTTTTGTCAGATTTTGAATGACATACTGAACTATGACGTTTTTAGTCACATTTTGGACGTCATACTAAACTATGACATTTTTGTCACATTTTGGACGTTATTGTCACATTTTGAACGACATACTAAACTATGATGTTTGTATTCATATTTTCGACGTCATACTAAACTATGATGTTTTTGTCACATTTTGCACGACATACTAAACTATGATGTTTGTATTCATATTTTCGACGTCATACTAAACTATGACGTTTTTAGTCACATTTTGGACGACATAATGAACTATGACGTTTTTGTCATATTTTGGACGACATGCTAAACTATGACGTTTTTAGTCACATTTTGGGCGACATAATGAACTATGACGTTTTTGTCATATTTTGGACGACATGCTAAACTATGACGTTTTTAGTCACATTTTGGGCGACATAATGAGCTATGACATTTTTGTCACATTTTGGACGACATACTAAACTATGACGTTTTTAGTCACATTTTGGACGACATAATGAACTATGACGTTTTTGTCACATTTTGGATGACATGCTAAACTATGACATTTTTGTCACATTTTGGACTACATAATGAACTATGACGTTTTTGTCACATTTTGGACGACATGCTAAACTATGACATTTTTGTCACATTTTGGACGACATACTGAATTATGACATTTTTAGTCACATTTTGGACGACATACTAAACTATGACATTTTAGTCACATTTTTGACACCATACTAAACTGCAACGTTTTTGTCACATTTTGGACTACACTGACATTTTGGACGACATACTAAACTATGACACGTGATATTTTGGGCGAAATACTAAACTATGATGTTGTTTTTCACATTTTGGATGTCATACTAAGCTTTGACGTTTTTGTTATATTTTGGATGACATACTAAACTATGACGTTTTGGACAACATACGAAACTATGACGTTTTGGTTACCTTTTTTCATTTGATAGGCTAATTGAGAGAGCCACAGGAAACAGGTGGGAAGACATGTGGCAGATTGCCGTGAGCAGGAATCGAACCCAGACGGCTGCGTCGGATACCAGTTTGTGGTTCACATGCTTATCCCATTGAGCTATACGGGCACCTGGTCGCTTATTGGATGACATACTAAACTATGACGTTTTGGTCACTTTTTGGATGACATGATAAACTATGGCGTTTTGGTCACATTTTGGACGACATGCTAAACTATGACGTTTTTGTCAGATTTTGAATGACATACTGAACTATGACGTTTTTAGTCACATTTTGGACGTCATACTAAACTATGACATTTTTGTCACATTTTGGACGTTATTGTCACATTTTGAACGACATACTAAACTATGATGTTTGTATTCATATTTTCGACGTCATACTAAACTATGACGTTTTTGTCACATTTTGCACGACATACTAAACTATGACGTTTTTAGTCACATTTTGGACGACATAATGAACTATGACGTTTTTGTTATATTTTGGATGACATACTAAACTGTGACTTTTTGTCACATTTTGAACGACATACTAAACTATGACGTTTTTGTCACATTTTGCACGTCATACTAAACTATGACGTTATTGTCACATTTTGGACGACACACTAAACTATGACATTTCAGTCACATTTTGGACAACATACTAAACTATCACATTTTTAGTCACTTTTTGGACAACATACGAAACTATGACGTTTTGGTCCCCTCTTTTGGGCTTTTTTCATTTGATAGGCTAATTGAGAGAGCAACAGGAAACAGGCAAGAGGAGTGGGGGAAGACATGTAGCAAATTGCCATGAGCGTGACTCGAACCCAGGCAGCTACGTTGGAGACCAGTTTGCGGTTCACCCGCTTAACCCATTGAGCTATACGGGTGCCTGGCGACTTTTTGGATGACATACTAAACTATGACGTTTTTGTCACATTTTGCACGACATACTAAACGATGACCTTTTTGTCACATTTTGGACGCCAAACTAAACTATGACATTTTAGTCACTTTTTGGATGACATACTAAACTATGATGTTTTGGTCATCTTTTTTGGGCCTTTTTCATTTGATGGGCTGATTAAGAGGGCGACAGAAAACAGGCGAAAAGAGTGGGGGAAGACACAGCAAAGGACCGTGAGCAGGAATCGAACCCAGGCGGCTGTTTCAGAGACCAGTTCAAGGGTCACTCGCTTAACCCATTGAGCTATATGGGAGCCTGGTCACTTTTTGGATGACATACTAAACTATGACGTTTTGGTCACTTACTAAAGTATGACATTTTTGGTCACATTTTGGACAACATACCAAACCATGACATTTTTGGTCACTTTTTGGACAACATACTAAACTACGACGTTTTGGTTACCTTTTTTAGGCCCTTTTCATTTGATGGGCTAACTGAGAAAGTGACAGGAAACAGGGGGAAGACATGGAGCAAAGGGCCATGAGCAAGAAACGAACCCAGGCGACTGTGTCGGTGACCAGTTTGCGGTTCACCCGCTTAACCCATTGAGCTATACGGGCGCCTGGTGAGTTTTTGGATGACATACTAAACTATGACGTTTTTGGTCACATTTTGGATGACTTACTCAACTATGATGTTTTTGGTCACTTTTTGGACAACATACTAAACTATGGTATTTTTGTCACATTTTGGACGTCATACTAAACTCTGATGTTTTTGTGACATTTTGCACGTCATAGTAAACTATGACGTTATTGTCACATTTTGGACGTTATTGTCACATTTTGAACGACATGCTAAACTATGACGTTACTGTCATATTTTGCATGACATACTAAACTATGCCATTTTTGTCACATTTTGGACGACATGCTAAACTATGACATTTTTGTCACATTTTGGACGTTATTGTCACATTTTGAACGACATACCAACATTTTGGACGACATCCTAAACTATGACGTTTGTATTCACATTTTCGACGTCATACTAAACTTTGACATTTTCATGGTATTTTGGACGTCATACTAAACTATGACGTTTTTGTCACATTTTGGACGACATACTAAGCTATGACGTTTTTAGTCACATTTTGGATGACATACTAAACTATGATATTTTAGTCACATTTTTGACAACATACTAAACTATGACATTTTTGGACAACAGACTAAACTACGTAGTTATTGTCACATTTTGGACTACATACTAAACTATGACGTTTTTGTCATATTTTGGACGACATACTCAACTATGATGTTTTGGTCACATTGTTTGGGCTTTTTCGTTTGATAGGTGAATTTAGAGAGCGACAGGAAACAGATGAGAAGACATGCAGCAAAGGGCAGTGAGCAGGATTCGAACCCAGGCTGCTGCGTCAGAGACCAGTTCGTGGTTCACCCGCTTAGCCCATTGAGCTATACAGGCGCCTGGTCACAGTTTGGATGACTTACTAAACTATGACGTTTTTGGTCACATTTTGGACAACATACTAAACTATGACGTTTTCGGTAACTTTTTGAACAACATACTAAACTATGACGTTTTAGTCACTTTTTGGACGACATACTGAACTATGACAATTTTTTCCTCATTTTGGACGACATATTAAGCTATGACATTTTAGTCCCTTTTTGGACAACATACTAAACTATGATGTTTTGGTCACATTTTTTGGGCCTTTTTCATTTGATGGGCTGATTAAGAGAGTAACAGGAAACAGGCGAGAAGACATGCAGCAAAGGACCGTGAGCGGGAATCGAACCCTGGCGGATGCTTCAGAGACCAGTTTGAGGTTAACCCGCTTAATCTATTGAGCTATACGGGAGCCTGGTCACTTTTTGGATGACATACTAAACTATGATGTTTTTGGTCACATATTTTTGGGCCTTTTTCATTTGATGGGCTGGTTTAGAGAGCGACAGGAAACAGGCGAGAAGAGTGGGGGAAGACATGCAGCAAAGGGCCGTGAGCAGGAATCGAACCCAGGCGGCTGTGTCGGAGACCAGTTCGTGGTTCACCCACTTAACCCATTGAGCTATACGGGCACCTGGTCACTTCTTCGATGACATACTAAACTATGACGTTTTTGGTGACATTTTGGAAAACATACTGAACTATGACGTTTTTGGTCACCATACTCAACTATGACGTTTTGGAAGACATACTAAACTATGACGTTTTTGGTCACTTTTTGGACAACATACTCAACTGTGATGTTTTTGGTCACCTTTTTTGGGCTTTTTTCATTTGATAGGCTAATTAAGAGAGCAACAGGCAAGAAGAGTGGGGGAAGACATGCAGCAAAGGGTCGTGAGCGGGAATCGAACCCAGGCGGCTGCGTCAGAGACCAGTTTGTGATTCACCCGCTTAACCCATTGAACTATACGGGCACCTGGTTGCTCTTTTGAAGACATACTGAACTATGACAATTTTTTCCTCATTTTGGATGACATACTAAACTATGATGTTTTTAGTCACATTTTGGACGACATACTAAACTACAGTAGACATGCAGCTAAGAGTCACAAGAGAGAATCAAATCCAGTCCGCTGCGTCAGGACCAGCCCCTGGCCCTGGTGCGCCCAATTAACCCGTTGAGCTATGACGTTTTTAGTCACATTTTGGACGACATACAGCTAAGAGCCACAAGAGGGAATTGAACACAGTCCGCTGCATCAGGACAGGCCCCTATACATGGGTCGTCCAATTAACCCGCTGAGCTATACGGGTGCTTGAGTATTTCTTTTTCAAGAAAACTGCTCTATAGGGGTTTTCACGGCCTACTTTACATTATTTCATCATATGGCATATTTTTACCACATGTTGAAAAACGTCATTTTTTTTCTACTTACTATACTATGGCGGGTTTTTTTGGACAAACATCATGATGATTTTTTTTTTCAAAGTAAACTGCTCTATAGTGTTTTTTACGGCTTATTTTACATTATTTCATCATATGACATGTTGAAAAAAAAGGTCTTTTTTTTTTAACATAGTATACTATGGCGTTTTTTTGGCCAAATTCATGATGATTTTCTTTTTTAAAGAAAACTGCTCTATAGTGTTTTTCACGGCCTACTTGCTGAAGTTAACTGATTACTCTAAATTGCCCGTAGGTGTTAATGTGAGAGTGACTGTTTGTCTGTATATGTAGCCCTGCAATGGACTGGGGACCTGTCCAGGGTGTCCCCTGCCTTCACCTGAGTCAGCTGGGATAGACTCCAGCACCCCCCGCGAGCCTAGTGAGGATAAAGCGGTGTATAGAGAATGGATGGATGGAAGACCGCAATCACTGGCTTGAGAGATCATCTCATGGTCACCTCATGTCTTGAGCTTGCAGGAGTTGTTGCTCTCCAGATGATTTCAATATCAGAGTTCAGATCACATGGAGGTTCACAAAGCAGCAGCTGAGAGGACAGACATGTATTTTATCTGCCTGTATTGATATTGGAGGCTCATAGCCACCACAGGGGCCTTGCTCAGTCAATACATAGACCACTAATAGGTTTATAACATAAAAACCATGAGATATTTGACAGATAGAAGCAGCTGACTCTGGGGAATACCATTCTCTAAACAGACCTGAGGGAACAAAAACAGACCAAATGTGTGGACTGATCATCTACACTTGATAAAATGGTAGCATGTGTGTTCCATGAGCTGGGCGAGTGACAGATGTAAGAAACACAATAAAGCTGTCTGTACCGAACAGATTGCCCTTTATAAAGAGCAAAGGTTACATATGTTTTGCAAAAACACAGATGCATTTACACCTTTTCAACATCTGGCTACCTGGCCGTCAAAACACCTCCCTGGTGGAGCAGATTTCAGTCTGTCTTGAAGGCTTCTTGGGTGCACTTCCAGTCAGTCATTTATGAGCATAATTACTGAAGTGACGAATACTACTTCTAACAGATGTGTCAAAGGCTTTTAGAGGAATGTGAGGTGCGGCAGGTGTTGATTAAAAAAATTGAAAAACTGTCATCGTGTTTCTTTCACAGTAACCACATATCAATTCATCATCCATTTTTCAAGATTGTCATCACGTTATTTTCAGTGTTATTCTCAAAGTGCAGGAAAGTGCAGCTATAGTTATTTGCGGTAGAGGTGACAGTAACTACATTTACGGTGTTCCGATTTTGATATCCTATCTACTATTTAACAGACACCTACCACACAGTCAGAAATTCAATCTGTCCAGCTCAGTCCAGTCTAATTCGTCGGCTTATCTCAGTGAAATAAAATTTTGACCAGATGGCAATAGTGACTGAAAAGCCTGGGGATAACCACAGTGAATATATTCTGGGTGAACATGGATGTGTGTACAAACTTTGGTGCTAATCCCACCACTAGCTGATCTAAGATACTTCAGTTTGGGCCAAAGCGGTGAACTCCCATCCCTGGAGCCGTGTCGCTTAGGTGGCTAAAACTGTAAATTGACAAGCCAATGAAAGGAAGTGTGACAAAGATCTTCCTCAATTTATATAGTTCAGTTTGATGCAACTCAAAACAACAATATGATTTGGACTCTAGTTTCAGAAATTTTGGACCCGTGAGCTTCGCTAATCACCCTAAGCAGCAGGGAAATGAGGGAGTGGAAGAATCTGGGAAGCTGTCCATGCTGGGATGGGGAAGAGCCTGAGTTCAGCACAGAGGACACATCAGTTACTATCAGGTTTCAGTGCTCCGTGTGAGCCTCAGGAAAACAGTAATTAAATCATTTTATTTCTTTTTCATGTGCCATCCACAAGGCAGCAATTTGCACTAAATCAGCCTTTAAATAGCACTTCCCTCTTCAGGATAAAAATGATGCTTGAAACTGAACTATTAGTGGCACAGGCAGAGTTTAGAGTTAATATTAGCAAAAACAAACACATCAAGAGTGAAAAGTGAGTTCTGAAAGCCACAAATCAGTGGAACTGCTGAAATAATTGCTTAATGCTATGAGCCCTGTCAACTCCATGCAGATGTGAGTGTACTGCTGTTATTTATAACCTCCAGTTCCAATATAGACATTTAACTAAAGAGTTGTTTAAGATGAAAGCCTCAGTTGTCTTGTTCTGTGTGGGGGAATCTGAATCCACAGTGTACCCTCAGCAGCATGCGAGGACCCAGCCCGGTCTCACGGGGATTCGTGAAACTGTCACGTCAGTTTTTGTTTCGGTTTCGTGCGCACCAACACGATGTCGTCATGTTTTTCGTGCCGCTCACCACGAGCGAAACCCGCTGTGGTAATCACATCTGAAAGTGGTTTATACCGGCGGATTCATGACGATCTAAGCTGTCCATCGGCGTTTGCGGTGGCCGCTGCGGCCGCCGGACATTCTTTACATTCCTATGCAAATTCGGCGGATTCATGACGATTTAAGCTGTCCATCGGCGTTTGCGGCCGCCAGACATCCGGCCACAGCGGCGGCCGCGGCCGCAAACGCCGATGGACAGCTTAGATCGTCATGAATCCGCCGAATTTGCATAGGAATTTAAAGAATGTCCGGCGACCGCAGCGGCGGCCGCAAACGCCGGTGGACAGCTTAGATCGTCATGAATCCGCCGGTATAAACCACTTTCAGATGTGATTACCACAGCGGGTTTCGCTCGTGGTGAGCGGCACGAAAAACATGACGACATCGTGTTGGTGCGCACGAAACCGAAACAAAAACTGACGTGACAGTTTCACGAATCCCCGTGAGACTGGAGGACCAGCAAAGCTTAAATTGCCTCAGCAGGCATGCAAGGTTAAATCTCATTCTGCCTAACAAGGTTGCAAACGCCAGGCACAAAACCCCACTGGAGAGCAGATCTGGGTCAAATATTTCTTGCAAATGTGTTTTTTTTCTCAACAGATGTCAGGGGTTTGATACATTTGTCTGCAGATACATGTTAGAATGTCACAGAAATCCAGGAAATTACAAATTTAGTTTGGACAAATCTGTCACAGCCACATCAGTCTAACATGCGAGTCACATTAAAAAACTGATTTCATGCACAGACAAAGATCAGAGCTGCAACTAATTATTATTTATATTATCGGTAATCTGCAATTGTTAATTATCTCCATAAAATGTTTTTTAAAAACTGTGAAAATTTCCTCTTAGATGTCTTCAAAACTCTTCTAAAACTCAAAGATGTTCAATTCACAAAGCAACAAACACTTTCATTTGAGAAGTCGGAACAGATGAATTTAATTGCCTTAAAAAAAAACTACTAAAACTGATCATTTGATTATTAAAATAGTTGCTAACGAGTCAGTTGAAGGATCATATAATCAACTAATCATTGCAACTCTTTAACAAATGCTCACAGCAGAGGGAAACAGATATTAATTCTGCAGGGGCTGCTGGGTATTTTCTTCCCTTAATGAACAACATTCATGTGAAACCATGAGCCCAGTTTAAACAGCAGACCTCAGACAGATCTGATGAAATATGATGATGCTTCATCATAAACAACTGCAGTAACACTTCCTGATAGTGTAAAATAAAACACTGCTTCTTACAGCTATATAGGTACAGTGGAAGAAAAACCTTTGCGTTTGAGAAAGTCCTATAAAGTTTTTACGGTGTCGCATATTTCACAGTTACGATATGCTAACAAGACAGGGCACAGTAAGGAAAGGAGGAGGCTATGAGGAAATCTCTAAAACCTGGAGCGTACAAAATATATGGGTTTGATTGTTATCTGAGAAGGAAAACAACAACATAATAAATTCAAATCTTAAAATGTCATTTTAAGTCATTTAATTACACTGAGGATAATGCATACTAATTAAAAAGTTATTTAAAACACCCAGTTGTTCCTCTCCTGTTCTTCAAAGTCTTCTTTTATTTTCTTCCATCAGCTGGAACCATTAAGTCATCAGCAGCTCACTCACATACCCAAATTACACTGTAAATCATGGACAGTATTATAAATTATTACCAAAACGGTCATATAATAAACATGATTTCTTGGAAGGATTACGTGCCGTGGATTATGTGGGAATTAAATTACTCCATTTGTAGCAACAAGAACCGGACATGCTGCCACAGCCGCTTCAATTTCGGTGATATTTAGGCATATAAATGATTTGGTAAAGCTGGATTAATGGTGGGATTAGAATTAGGCAGCTAATGTGGAAAGGCTTTGGTTTGGTTGAATTAAGAAGCTCGAATATGCTATTTTTCTAACAGAAGACTGTCCTGGAACCCTAAGGCAGACTCCAGGCAAACATAGAGACAATTGTTGGGTTTCACGATATAATATCAAAAAGTCTTTCTGCGTTAAGTGACCTGAGATGGCTTGTAGTGTGATTTGTCACTATATAAATATCATTATATTAAAGCCACTATACATATGTGTGGGTACAGTGACAGCAGTGATTCTACATCAAACAATATGCTTTTTTGAGAAGAAAGTGACACTTTACAAAGAAAGCAATAGTTTTAAATATACTATAAACACAGGTAGCACATAAAGTATATTTACTGCACTTTTTATATTAAGATCCACCACACAAAATATCACCTGCATTTGTAGCATACTGCTTCGATTAATCGACCAGCCGTTGGTATTTCCTAAATAGTTTGATCAGTGATCTCTATGAAGCCTGATTAGATGATGCAAAGGTTGAGTGTCAGTTTCTCTACCTGTATCTAGAATGGCTTCACTGCTCTGACACTTCTACCAGGTAACTGAACAAAGTGATAAATATGCAATTTGAAAGGTGCGTTCCAAGAAAAACCCTGTGTAGGAAAGAAACCAAAATCTTTCAACACCTCATCAGACATTTAAAGGTCACAAAAATGATTTAAATATGTTTCCAAAGCTAGCTAGCAGCAAAGCACAACGAGAGCCAATGACTTTCGTTTTTTGGTTGTTTTTTTCCTTTTTGCTCGTGGTCCATTCTTTCCTGTAAAGGCAGAGAAAAATTTTGACTTTTAATACTCTGAGCATCTTTTGGTAAAAATTTTCAAATTTTTTAATATATATATTTGGCCTTTTTGACTTTATTGTATAGGAGAGTGGAGAGAGACAGGAAACATGGGTAGAAGGATGGAGGAATGTCATGCATTAAATGTTCTGCTCAGCCAGCTGAACTATCTGTGCACCCATTTTGCTATTTTTAAAGTAAGACTTTGATTGAAGGAGTTTTAATTATAATGGTGTGGTTTTTTTACACTGTTGTATTAATACTTTTAGTTAAGCAAAGCTGTCCTTTTGCACTCTGTGTGAAAATATCAAAGGAGGATTTTCCACAAGATGTGAAGAAAATTCATTATCAACAGATTTAAGATATTAAATTTCATGTGTGAGGAAATCAAAGACTCATTAGAGCAACACTAAGAGTCAATAGCCATGCTAGAGTTACTTAAACTGAGCATGCTATCATCTCACAAGAAAACTGTTTCCAGAATTACTTGTATTTTTAACTGATAATGATAGTACAGGACGCTGAGGGAAATTAACACTAGGAATTCTCCATATGTTCACCAAATTTCATCATAATCCAATCAGTAGTTTGTCGGTTAATATTTCAGAGGCAGGAGGTGGTGCTCTCTGCATCATACTTCAGACTGACTGTGGTGATGGCAGCACCAGCGCGCCTATCATGTTTCATTCACCATATCCAAGACGCCCATGCAGTACCGGTAACAAGCAAAGACATGGAGAGCTGTATTACAGTCAGGTTCTGTGCATTGTTCCTGTGGCATGCGGACACACCGTAAACTCTGGGGAAGGCAAACAAGACTGATGTTTTCATCATTAGGGCTGCTTGTCACAGTGCAGAATCAGAAATCCAGGCTTGTTCTGGGAAGGATCTGTCACCGATGCATCATTCATTGCAACTAAAATAATAAACCTTGGTGATGAATATAAGAAGACACGAGGAGGCTTGTAGTACCATCCCCTCCTCCTCGTGGCTGATACATTTCTGGGCAAAACCACGATGATTAGAGCGCAGATGTCAGATGTCGCAACAGATGTCAGCATCAGGAGGCAAAGATTTACTGGCATGGACTCAATTCACTGAGTGTCAAATATGCAGCTATAGTATCTTCTATTCAGTAACTGCCAACAGTACTTGAGAAACCCAGGCTACAAAAGTAACCGAACAACCAGAGTGCATTTAAACAGACTCGGGAAAACCTAGTGATGAAAGAAAGTTATCACTCAAGACTGCACCTCCCTTCAGTTTCATATCCACTTCATTGTATAACTGTTGGCAAACTTTATTGTTCTACCTGTAGCTAAAAAACTCAGTACTCTACCAGCTCAGTAGCACAGAGCAGATACACATAGTTAGTGACTACCTGATACAGATAGTGGAACATTTGGCAGCTAAAAAAGGAGATGAAGACCAAAAACGGAGCTAAAATAGAGTCTAAATGATACACGCATTCACCAAGTGCCCAGAAATAGGAAATAAGTGATGTGAATGAATAAGCATGTGTTTTAGCCGTTTCTCTGTATAAATGTAAAATGTGTCAACAATCCTGTGTTTACAACCTGGTTCTGCTGCCCCCAAGTGGCATAAAAGAAGCTAGCACAGGGGTCGGCAACCCGCGGCTCCGGAGCCGCATGCGGCTCTTTCAGCCCTCTGTTGTGGCTCCCTGTAACTTTGGAAAATAAATTGTTCTGCCTTTCAGGCGCGTTTCAGTGCATTTTAATATAGAGAGTTTTATTGTGAAATTACCGCTCTTATTTTGACGTGTCACTCCACCGGATGTGCTGCTGGGGTTTTCCCAGAGCGCAAGGTTGATGCGGAGGAGATGGAGAAGCAACGCCTCTAGTTTCACATCGTTTTGTACTCAAGAATGGCAAGCCTGTATATTAAAGCTCCACTCCAAGAAAGACACGTCTTTGAGTCAAAAGTACTCATGATAGGGTAATACACGTTACTCGCAAGAACACGGCTCGATGTCACATCCAGGCAGCAGGTCAGAGTCAGAGGAGTGTCGTCTTGGAAAATAGGGCAGCGAGTTACCGGAGAAAAGTTATTAGCTTAAGATAAATAGATTTTACAAGTTAAATAGACATTCGCAAAATATTGATTTCCAGCTAACATTACGTAACATATGAGGTCCAGGAGCAAAAATGACATTAACCAGGTAAGATAAATATTAGTGGAAGGACACAATTTAAAAAATGAATCTAATTAGAGGTTTTGTAATTAATTAATCGCAACTGATTAACAAGGGCAAAGAGGTTAAAAAAAACAACAAAAAAAACTATATATGCAGTGTTGTCTTCATTTTAAATGCCAAAAGGATTTTGCGGCTCCCGGTGTTTTCTTTTCTGTTGGAAACCGGTCGAAATGGCTCTTTGAGTGTTAAATGTTGCCGACCCCTGAGCTAGCAGGTTTAAATTTACCAAGAGATGAATAGGTCAACAAATTCCGTCCGTCTATCCATTATCTATACACCGCTTAATCCTCATTAGTCATAGGGGTAAGTCAGCAGTAGCAATGAGAAAACAGTTTAATAGAATGCTTCGTAGTTTTCTTTAAACTGCCATCAAAACACCTAGCAAAAATGGAAAGTTCAGTTGCACGAATAAACCCCAAAGCATGCTGCCTCCTGGGATCAATGCATCCTGGGAAATACTTTCCTCAACTGAGATGTGTCTACTAATCTACCCACCTAAATTTTCAATGTGACTTTAAATATTAAAGATATATTTTCTAATGTTTTTGAATACAGATGTACAGCTGCAGCCAAATACTCACGGTGACATCACATGTGGCAACAGCTGCAATGCGACATGGCAACACAACATGTCTAATGGTCCATGAAATGTGCTCTCTGGTCAAGAAAGGTTCAAAGGTGCTGAACTGCCGACTACCTGTGACTGTGTCTACTCCAACTGCAATAGAAGCATGGCTGATATCAGAGTGGTTCCTCTCAAATGTGGGGTTTGCATTCCCAAAATACACTGCCAGGACAAAAAAACAAATTCCACACTCATTATTTTGTTGGACTGACTTTAGCTTCGAGTATGGCACTCATTCGCTGTGGCATCGTTTTGATAAGCTTCTGTGATGTCACAGCATTTATTTCTGTCCAGAGATGCATTCATTTTTCAGCAAGATCTTAAATTGATGATGGGAGAGTTGGACCGCTGACCAAAGTCTTCTCCAGCACATCCTAAAGATTCTCCATGGGGCTGAGGTCTGGACTCTGTGGAGGCCAATTCACGTGTGAAATGACATCTCATGCACCCTGAAACACTCATTCTCAATGTGAGCCCCATGAATCCTGGTATTGCCATCTTGGAACATGCTCATGACTCATCAGACCACATGACCGACCACATTTGTTCCTGAAAGATGATGGTTCACCACCGTCCTTCCAGGTTTTAATAATGCGTTAGACTGTGCTTAATCTTATTTTAGTAGTTTCATAAATCTCTTTAGTTGTTTTCTTGGCTTGATGCAGGCCAATAATTTGACTTTTCTGAGACAGATTAACATCCTTTCCATGACCACAGGTTATGTATTCCAACATGGTTGTTTAAGAAACGAGAAGCTCCGCACTGTAAGTGAGTTGTTGCAGCTGAAGCATGTTCATCACTGCAGTAGTTATCCAATGGAAGGCTCTTACCTGTTTGCTCAGTTAAATGTAGGTGGCGACTTTTCTTTTGGCCAGGCAGTGTATGATCACCATCACCTTTCTGACATAGTGGCGCAATACTTCATTGATGCTGGGTCGTGCCAGATGTTTTTGATGTGACTATTTTACCACCAAGGCAACCAAAAAATGTCTGTTTCAGGCAGTTAAAACACATCACTGTAGGTCATGTCTGCTACAGAAAGTAAATACTGTTTGAGCAAGCAACATAGCTGTCTTTTTGTTCTAGAGAGGACAGTCATTATTTCCATGGTTGAAACAGCTCACTTGTCAGGAAACTGTAAACATTAATCGTTTGGAGCTGTTTGAACAAACAACTGATGCTGCTGTTCTGTTGAGGACGATCCAGACCAAGTGTGTCAGTGTCAAATGTTAAATCACTGCCTCACAGGGACTCTAAAATTAGTAGTTTGTTGATGCAGAACAGAGAATATCTGATCAAAGAAATAAATGAGATCAAGCATTCAATGCCAGCTTTTGATACAGTCTGAAATCAATACATAAAAACATAATAAGTGACAGAAAATCTGCGTTAAAGCCACTTTTAGTTAGCGGTTGATATGCTGTGTCCAGAGTTAAAATAGGTCTGATTCTACCGGATACAGTCACGACAGCAGCAGATACTCAGAATCAGACACCACCTTGTATCTGTGATGGCTAAATATTCCATTGTAGCTGAAAAATAACTTCACATCAGTGCGGCAGAGTCGCTTTCTAAGGGTTCCTGATGTGACGTGGCCACATCATTAACGAGAGACACAGCGGCGATGCCTTCATCACAGGGACCTGTGCTGATGTAGAAAAGTAAAAGAAAACCAGGGATCTTCTGACAGGAATTTGTCAGGAATATGTCAGGCATTAGAGCTGAAGTAAAAAATAACAACGGCCATAAATATAAAATGTCACAGGTCTACGTTGCAGGGGGTGTCTGTTTATGGCTGATGTGACAGTGCGAGCAAATCACCACCATTGCAGCAGAGGTGCAGGTGATAATGAAAGGTATTAGTGCTCGATCTGACGATGGTTATGATGAAGAGAGTGTCAGAAATCAAGGTGTTCTCTGCAACTGATGTGCCATATATACATTATTCATGGATGAGCAATAAAATTGTCAAGCAGCACTGACAAATATAAAGAATATGGAGTGTCAAGCTGTACTGCTGTAACTAGGTAGAAATCTGTATGAGGAAATTTGAATTTACATGTTTTTTGTTAAAGGAAATACAATATAATCTAAAACGATACAGGTACTGTGCTGATTGCCTTTCTACACTTTAGTAAACTCAAGCTAAAAGTCTCATTTATGATCTTACTTTACATTTCTCTAAGCTGGGAACACATATGCACATCTCTGAGGAATTCATTTCAACTTACCCACCGTGAGATCTTAAATTAAAAAAGATCTGTTTTTGGTATGATGTTACCTACAACGACAGCCGTTTTATAACTCCTTTAAAGTTGCAATCTTAAAGAATCAAAAGGCAAACAAAGCCAAAACAGAAGAGTGATTAACTGCAGTTCCTTTAATGGCCACTAGAGGCTGACTCCCAAGTCAATACCCATTAGTCTGACTCACTAGATGTCAACTCTGCCATTTCTTTTGTGTATTTTATTCACTCACTGTCCTCTCTTTATGCTACCTGCGTGTAAGTACTTTCAAAACACACTTTGCAAAGAGAAAAAACAATCTCTGAGCTAGGAACATAATATTTTTGTTGGAGAATTGGATCATGCAATAAGTCTGCCCTGCCCTTGTGTGTTCCAGTGAATTAGCCATTTTAAGAACAGTGCTGGGCTGCACAGTGCTGTACTGGATAACACTTTTGTCTTGCAGCAAGAAGATCCCTGGTTCGAATCCCGGGGTGGGCCTGGGATCTTTCTGCATGGAGTTTGCATGTTCTCCCTGAGCATGCATGGGTTTTCTCCGGGTACTCCGGCTTCCTCCCACAGTCCAAAAATATGCTGAGGTAATTGATTGTTCTAAATTGCCCATAGGTGTGAATGTGAGTGCGATTGTTTGTCTGTATATGGAGCCCTGTGACAGACTGGCGATCTGTCCAGGGTGTCCCCTGCCTTCGCCCGAGTCAGCTCAACTTTACAGGTGAGAATAAAGTGGTGATTGTATTGTTTACTCTGCTCCATCTTTCATTAAAGAGGCGTTGCTTTTTATGTTTCTCCCTCTGTTGCACACAGATTTCCCAAGCCTGATCCTCCAGAGTTGGATGGGGATAATAAATATGTTGTCTTGTGCTATTGTGTGCTTCTCAACGTGAAGACATGCAGCACTACAGTTCAGTTAGAATTCATTCAGCAACAGCAGCATGCAGGAAGGAGCCGACCTCCTCACGCTGGGCTCTCGAGACGAGTGAAGGGAATATGAATGAAATCTGCACCAATGAACCTGCGCAACCACTGAGACTGCAATCCTTCTTCCCTACATGATAACAAGAGCTTTTATAGACCAGTGGGCTGCTGTGTTATGTTTATCTTTTGGTTTGTCTTCAGAGGCAAGAAAAAGTAATAGCTGTTAAATCACAGAAAAACAGCAACCCCTTTCCCCCCCTTTTAGCAGGAGAGTCAGCAGGGTTGTTTGTCAAATCCAGCCTCTTGATTCCGCCTCACAATGGCACAGACGATTAAACTGCATATTTCACTACTTAGAGCAGATGTGGGGTTATGATGAAAACATTGCATTTACTTTTTAGGCACATACCTAATGTTCCTGTCAAGAACCATTTGCAATAATTGCAACCTAAATTGCATCCATTATCCCTCACAGCATTGCACAACACAAATTTTCCATTACGGCGACAGCCAGTGGGACAACATCTAAGTGGCACAGTTTAAACACTGTAAGCAAGGCTCTGGTGGCCATTTATATATTCTATATGTATGAGTGTGCAGCACAACACTTCTGCAAAGGCCAAAGATACCTGTGCATATTATAACGCATGCATAATTCATTGGATGAGTTGCTGTAACCATTCACATTTGCTCTCCCTGTTTTAACTGAAACATTCTGAATCATTAACGTTGTGGTGGTTTCTACAACCGTATCGAATAAAGAAATGTACACTAAAGGTGGGAAACTGTTTTCTTCACTTAAGATCTTAATGACTATTCTTAATGACTGTTACTGTGTTCATGTCTGCTCTGCTGCTTGTATAGTTGGTTTGCTTTACTGACTCAGGAGCCAAAGAGCAGAATCAGGATGGATATTTAGGAAACTTCATACACCTGAGTGAATTTTGACTCAGACTATTTCCATGGATTTACAGCGAGCCCTTTTGTTTCTCCTCTCCTTATCCAAGGCCTCCACCAGCTGGTTTGGTGAAGGTTTTGTGCTTGTTGTTTGCATCTCTCATACACTACACTTAGCACATGTATTCATCACTACTCTACCTGAATAACAGAATCATTTTTTCATAGGTTTATAATAAATTAACCTTGTTTAAACTTCTCAATTTTTATCACTGACCTCAGTGTGGTTCGTGACACTACAGCCCCTCCACTATTTTCAAGTATCAAATATTCAAACATTTATACAACGATTAGTGCAATTAAGAAAATACAACTGTAAGTGAATGCATCATTCAAACCACTGCAACATTTGTCACTCATCCTGACTGTCTGAAAGTCACTAAATCACCTAAAGTCGTCTCCTGGCATTAATTAACCCTTTACGCTTCAGTGTGTCGTAGGTGTACCGCCGGCGGTACACCTACTAATTTGCATAGGAATTTCAAGAATGTCCGACGGCTGCAAACACGATTATACAAACACTATATGCCGATGGAAAGCTTAGATTCTCATGAATCCGCCGGTATAAACCACTTTCAGATGCGATTACCACAGCGGGTGAGAAAAACACATTTGTCCGACAAAAACAAATATTCATCCATCCGTTCTCTACACACGGCTTCAACGCACACAGCGCGACTCACATTTCTGGGTTCATTATTACACACAGAAAAAAAGATTCCACAAAAAACGGCCATAATCCAACTTTTTACATCGAGATGACAAAAGCCAGTAAACTATTTTGTCCAAAACATGTCCTGAAGTCGGTATAAAATCCACGAATCGGTCGTTTTCAAGGAAATGCACCTCGCGATGTGCGTCCAATATTCCCTGTATTTTTCGTCATTT